>NW_005354385.1:871705-989568 GCF_000412655.1 Myotis brandtii
ATAGAGCATCGGCCTGTGGACTGAGGGGTCCCGGGTTCAATTCCGGTCAAGGGGATGTACCTTGGTTGCGGGCACATCCCCGGTGGGGGGGTGCAGGGGGAAGCTGATCAATTTTTCTCTCTCATCGATGTTTCTATCTCTCTATCCCTCTCCCTTCCTCTCTGTAAAAAAATCAATAAAAAATATAAAAAAATAAAATAAAATATACTTTTTTTGTTTTACTCTGTAGTGATGTTAACAAAATAACCTAAAGCAACACATTTAAGTTTAAGGTAATATATGCACAAATATATATATAAATGAGAAATAAATACAGAAACATAATAGGCTCTAAATGCTGATTGATTGTAATTGTGCTATTTAATTTTTTGGGGTGAGTTTGAAACTTGCAGTTTATAAAGTAATATTCCCTCAACTAATATTTGTTCAATATTTGTTTTGTGATCTGAATGAGCACTGTTGAACCTGGAAAATATATTCTCAATGTGACAGAATGGAAGTATTTCTGGGATTGTTCCAGTTATCTATGCTATGTAATAAGCATAGGTGTGTAAAAGAACAATTCAGTTGTATTTCTCACAGTCCTAGAGGTTGAATTGACTGTGCTCAGCGAGGCTGAAGGTTTTGTAACCAGCGGAGGCTGGGGCTGAAGTCATCTTGGAGGTCGGCATGACAACCTGCCTGGAATGCAAGGATGTTGAGATGGAATAGATGTGGCTCTGAAGGCAGCTCCGTGTGGCTTCTGCACCATGGGAGCTTCAGGAGAGCCAGACTCCTTGCATGGTCTCTTGGGACTCCAGAGGCATGTGTCTCAAGACAGAGTGGCAGGTAGAAAGGGGCTGTATTATCTCTTATGTCCTCAGAAGCCATGCCGGGGAGCACTGTGGTCACCTCTTATTCAAGAAGGGGACTTATATGCTGCCTCTTGATTGAAAAGGTATCAAAGAACTTATAGACATGTTCATTAAAATTTCAGTATCAGATTATGTAATAGAAATCAACCTGGATAAGAAGGTGACCAACCAGCCTGTGTGCCTGGAACTTATGGGTTTGCCAGGATGCAGGACTTTCAATGATAACACCAGGAAACTCAGATGAATGGATCACTTACAATTATTTTACAACAAAGAAAATCAGAAAGTGAGGTAGAGAATTATTAAATAAAATCCTCACAATGCCAGTTTATACAAAAACTACCGAATTATGTGTCATGAAAAACTACAAAGAATAAGTGCTTTCTTGAAAGAGTGATTCCTAGTCAAACAAAATTGAAAGTCTTTAATAGCATTGTCTCTTGCTTAGAGACTTAGGTAATTTATCCCAACAGCTCACAAATATCTTTGATCACCAAATATTTCTTTGTCTCATAAAACTTATTAAATGAATCACATTTGAAAAATTATTGGCTAAATACATGCAAACAATGCAATAAACTGTCTATTTGTGTAGATACAATGACATTAATATGGAGACACTTCTAAGGATCAGAAAATATTAGAGATTAAAGAGCACAGTGTACATGAAAATGCATGCTTTGCATGTATTCTGGCTTACTAATTTGATCGTAGGTATATGAAAATTTCATTGCTCAGGTAAAGATTGAAGTACATAGAATTGGCTAAATACATGCAAACAATGCAATAAACTATTTGTGTAGATATAATGACATTAATATGGAGACACTTCTAAGGATCAGAAAATATTAGAGATTAAAGAGCACAGTGTACATGAAAATGCATGCTTTGCATGTATTCTGGCTTACTAATTTGATCGTAGGTATATGAAAATTTCATTGCTCAGGTAAAGATTGAAGTACATAGTTAAGTCATGAATTTCCAGAAATGAGTCAATTTTGTTTTAAATAAAATAAAGTAACAGACACTCAAGCTGAAATTATCCGGCTAAATGTCTGTGTGAGGAAGTTCACACATCCTCCTCATTTTCTGCTTCACTCTGATCAGAAACATTACTCTTCTCATTCTTTTGAATATCAAATTCACCTGACTTGGAAAAATATTGGAACATTCAAGTTTCTATTGCAAAAACACAAAATACCGTTTGAAAAATGTGCTATAACTATCTTGAAAGTCATTCCATTCATTGAATAAAAGCAAAGCCACGTTTAATAATTTTTTAGACATATCATTTTGAAATTAGCTAATAAAGTTTTTTAACCTCAATATGATACAACGTTTTTAGGGAAAGTAGCTGATTCCTGAAATTTTTCTTTCTCTTTTCTTTTCTTTTTCTTTCCCTTTTTTTTTTGTAGGGGTGCTGCTCCTTAAAGTTCTTTAATGAACCAAAACCTGCAATCTATCAATTCTATAATCAAAATGCAATACAATGTCCTAAAAAGTGTCCAATAGTGGAGAGTTCACTGATTGAAGGTCTAGTTCACTGATTTAAGGTCTAGTTCACTGATTTATGCTGTGTGATATAAGGAAACATAAACCTCTCAGAACCTCAGATTTCTCATCTATAAAATAAAGGGTTATTCCTTTTATGCCAACTCTTGAAGTTGTCTATGGATAAAATGAGATAGTATATGTGGAAAACAAAAGAAAATAAATTATGATTTTTATGTTAGTGCCATAATAAGAATTTTGTATTAGGAAAGTATAGCATTCCTCTGTTAATAATTACCAGTTATGAAGTACTTTCTCATTGACCCACTTTATGCTAAGCACTCAGTTACTTTGTTCTAATGGCAATTAGGTTAGAGCAGTGATTTTCAACCTTTATGCTGCAATATTTTTTTAAATTTTCATTGTTGAAAGTATTACATATGTCCCCTTTTTCCTCCCATTGACCCCTTATAGCCCACCCCCACCCTCCGCCCTAGGCCGTTACCACCCTATTGTCTGTGTCCATGAGTTATGCATATATGCATACAAGTTCTGCTGAAAGAATTTTTAAAACATGCAATAACTTACAAAAGTTCCTTCTTTTTGAGGTAGGCTATGAACTTCCCTCTCAGGACTGCTTTCACTGTGTCCCATAGATTTGGGGTTGTTAATCGTTCATTTTCATTTGTTTCCAATTTGTTTTTTGTTTTTTATTTCTGGAAGAAATTAACCAAAGAACTTATACACATATATTCATAACCCATCCCCAACCCCCCGCCCTAGGCCTTCACCACCCTATTGTCTGTGTCCATGAGTTATGCATACATGCATACAAGTTCTGCTGCAAGAATTTTTAAAACATGCAATACCTTACAAATGTTTCTTCTTTTTGAGGTAGGTTATGAACTTCCCTCTCAGGACTGCTTTCACTGTGTCCCATAGATTTTGGGTTGTTAACCATTCATTTTCATTTGTTTCCAATAAGTTTTGTTTTGTTTTTTACTTCTGGAAGAAATTAACCAAAGAACTTATACACATATATTCATAACCCAAGGACACAGACAATAGTGTAGTGAAGTCCTGGGGAGGGGGTGGGAATGGGGAAGAGGGAGTCAATAGAGGCAGGGGGAGGGAACATCTGTAATATTTTCAACAATAAAGACATTTTTTTTTAAAAGCATGCAATACCTGACTACTAATCCATGGCACTGACTTCTTTTCCCTTAGATTGTAAGAAGAAAAAAAATGACAACAGCCAACAGAACAATAGCCTTCTGGTGTGAATGAATCAAAATTATACAACCATTCATTTTCATTTGTTTCCAATAAGTTTTGTTTTGTTTTTTACTTCTGGAAGAAATTAACCAAAGAACTTATACACATATATTCATAACCCAAGGACACAGACAATAGTGTAGTGAAGGCCTGGGGAGGGGGTGGGAATGGGGAGGAGGGAGTCAATAGAGGCAGGGGGAGGGAACATGTGTAATACTTTCAACAATAAAGACAATTTTTTTAAAGCATGCAATACCTGACTACTAATCCAGGGCACTGACTTCTTTTCCCTTAGATTGTAAGAAGAAAAAAAATGACAACAGCCAACAGAACAATAGCCTTCTGGTGTGAATGAATCAAAATTATACCTATTTTTGTGTGTGAAATCAGCAAAAATTATAACAATTTTTAGTGTGCCGCAGACTTTTAGTACTCAGTTTATGTGTGCCATGAGATGAAAAAGGTTGAAAATATGGGAATGGGGAGGAGGGAGTCAATAGAGGCAGGGGGAGGGAACATGTGTAATACTTTCAACAATAAAGACAATTTTTTTAAAGCATGCAATACCTGACTACTAATCCAGGGCACTGACTTCTTTTCCCTTAGATTGTAAGAAGAAGAAAAAAAAGACAACAGCCAAAACAACAATAGCCTTCTGGTGTGAATGAATCAAAATTATACCCATTTTTGTGTGTGAAATCAGCAAAAAATATAACAATTTTTAGCGTGCCGCGGACTTTTAGTATTCAGTTTATGTGTGCCATGAGATGAAAAAGGTTTAAAATAGCTGTGTTAGAGGGATATTGTTCTCATTTTACAGGTGAGGAAACGGGACCAGAATTAGAAAGTCATTTCTCAAGATCACACATCTAAGGTAAGAGGAAGCATGGTGCCTGGTCTCTTTCCATTATGTTACATAGTGCCTTCAGCATCTGAAGATCAGATTTGCCCTTGATTTAAAGAAGTTCTTGGAGCTATGTACAGTGGTATAGGCCTAAAAAATATCCTTAGGTAAAAGTGGCAACTATTTATATTAGATGGTATAATTTTCTTTTAATTGAACAGAACTATTTGCCAGCCTCCACGTTGGACACTGCAAACACTATTGCACATATTTCACTCAACAATCAGCCATGAAGATAATATTTTCATTTTATGCACTAGGAGACTAAGACTCAGAGTGGTTAAAAAATTGCCTAAAGAGGTTGTAAAGATGAAAGTTAAGTACCTTTATCTTTTAGACCCAATTCCTGATTTTAAGATACACTACCTTTATTTTCTAAAGAATCTTTGAGGAACATTTCAAATGAGTTATTGAAATTAAGGTACTTTTTTACATACACTGAGCTAAAAGACAAAACCATTGATTGAGCAAATATTGTGAGTATAAAACCTTGGAAAGCTAAACATTACTTAGTGCTTTCTTAGCAATTCATAACAGGCCCATCAGGGGCTGTCAATCAATAATGACCCAATAAAATCAAGAGAGTTAAAAAGAGTACATTCCCATTCAAAACAGCTGTTTCAAATTTCCCCATCTAAACTTCATGCTAGGATTCATTTTGTCTAATGATTAATATTCTAAAACTTCTATTTTGTCTTCTATTGATGTGAGTTTTACTTGGAGCAAAGGGATCCCTTAATAAAATGAATGAGGTAGTAAGTTTTATGCTGTAGTATTTATAATTTTACATTTTATTGGCCTTCCTAAAAATTTACTTTTCCTTATTCGCATTGCAACTTTGGTATGGCTTGCCAGAACAATACATTTTACATATAATATTAATCAAATGAACTGAAAGAATATTGATTAATTCATTTGCACTCATATTTTTGGAAAGCTTAGTATAGCTAAAAGGTGAGTGAAAATGAAAAAAAAAAAGTTTTCCAAAGGGAAAAAAATAAGAAAGAGAAACAATTTGTCTGTGCTGAATTCAGTTTTCATGGCTTGAATAATGCCCATTGTAACCCAATTGTAACACCACTAGCCAGGGTGTCCACTATGACATTTTATACAGAGAGAAACTATGCAACTTGCTTTGTATAACCAGAGCAGAGCTTTCACAAATATAACCTCTGGAAAATGAGGGGAAAACCTCTATCTAGGGGAAATGTCAGCAAGAGGTGGCAAGGAATTGAAGGATTTATTTTTCTAGTTCATGCATTTTTTGTTCCATTTTCACCTTTTACTTTTATTTATTTTTATTTTTTAAAATATATTTGGAGGGAGAGGGAGAGAGAGATAGAAACATCAGTGATGAGAGAGAATCATTAGTCAGCTGGCTGAACACCCCACACTGGGGATTAAGCCCACAACCCCGGGCATGTCCCCTGACTGGGAATCAAACAAAGACCTCCTGATTAATAGGTTGACACACAATCACTGAGCCATGCCTGGTGGGCTACCTTCTACTTTAAAAAAAAAAGGTAAGAAATAATACTATTGCCAAAACCGGTTTGGCTCAGTGGATAGAGCGTCGGCCTGCGGACTGAAAGGTTTCCAGGGAACACTGTTATTTGGGAATTATTATTTCATTGTGCCAATTTTACTGAAGAAAGTTTAAAATTCAGAAAAGTTAAGGAACCTTACCAAGGTCACACAGATAATAATATCAATTCTGGGACTTCACATTTCATCTGGAATTGATTTTTTTACTAAGCATTTCAAAGGGATTCAGACACTGTAAATTAAGTTAACAACTGCTCTGAGAATGCTCTAACGACGTATGTACATGCTACTAGGAAATGTTTGGTGTGTGTGTGTGTGTGTGTGTGCACGTCCTATTATTTTTGTATATATTAAGGAGCAGCAGTATCCTGTGCTTTTTATCCATGGAATCACAGTTTCACAGAAGTGGGGAAGTATGTGCTCCACTTCACTGATGGGCGTTTGGAGGCCTCTGCGATTATGAAAATGGGCCCTGAATAAGAATAGTAAGCTCTCTGCTAATTGCTTAGACTTAATAGAGTTTGCTACAATTTGAAGATGCATATCAATAAAATAACTCCAAAGATCAAATCTGTATTACAAACCTATGTACAGAGAGATATCTGTGCCTTGGTCAAAAGAAACTTAGTGAAATGATAAATTTCTGGAAAGACTTATCACATAGTGCTAAAATGGAACTCATCCTTATCGGGTCTAATTGAGGCATTGTATTGATAGATATCACAGTCCATGATTTCTCTGTATAGTAATCCTTAAAGCTTCCTTAATACCAATCGCTGGCACCATCTCCAAATGTAACCTGAAGTATAAAAAGCGTGATTTCTGATGCCATTAAACCATGACTTTTGTTTGTTTATTTTGATCTTCCATTATTCCTTTAAAATATACTTTGGCCATCTTGTCCTTTTTCCTCTAGTTGAAAAGTAAAATAGGTCTATTTTCTTGTTTTGTTTTCTACGTTTCGTTTATAAGACTGTTATCTAAAAACCATTCTTATGTCCCTTGGAATAAAACTATCATTAAACTTCATCTAGTGAAGAGTGCAGTGGGGGTGAGGGCATGGGAAGGTGGCTGATTGGCTTTTTCTCTCCCTGTTTACTTTGTTTCTGAATTCTAGCTGGTTTTTTAGACACCTGGGGTCTAAGCAGGTAATAGGAGCAGAAATAAAGGGATACACCAGGAGAGATGATTTGGCTAATGATGGATAGGTACTGTTGTAAGCTAGCTTCATTATCTCAGAGCCTGGAGGATCTGAGAGTGAATCCTTTTTTCTAATGGGCGTATCCGTGGATTCTTCAGGTTCCCCGGCTTCCCAGGGGGCATCTCTGTCCGTGATGCTCTTCATGCTCATTTCACACGGACTCCTGCTCTTGGACGCCCATGAAATTCTTTGGCAGAACTTAAAACAACTCCATCCCAGCAGTTTCTCTCTATGGCACACATTTAGTTCACCAGAAATATAAACACATCTCTTGCCCAATAAACTCTGGGATCCAAGCAAATTCCAACGTAGTTATCTCTCTCCTGTTGCCAAAGGTTGCTTTTGCTCTTTTAAGTATAATCCAACAACAGGGGAAACATTCTGTTATTTCTGGGGGTTCCACAAAGCTCCCTCTCTTGGCTTACGATAAGGAAATATTCAACTGCCCATTTGGGAAGGAGTATAGAAACTCATAGAATGGCAAAAGCTGTCTGGAGAAATCTCTTCTTATTCATATATTTTTAATGTTCTCTTCCAATAGAGGATCTAATAATTGTGGAATCAAATCCTGTTTGTTTGTTTGTTTGTTTTTTTCTTTTACAAGTTCTTCCTGTGGCAATTCCCTTCATCCTCACTTTTATATTAGTATATCTTTTGTGGCACCATCCTTGAAACTACTATTGCAATAGTTCAATTTTTACAGTTTGGTACACAATAAAACATACTTTTAATGATCAACACAAACTTGAATTGCTCCAATAAATTCAAATCAGGTGCCTCTCATAGGCTATGGTAGGTTAACCTTACAATTGAAAGACACCATTAGTCATCTTGTTAGAACTATATTCCGTAGAATATTATAATAGTTCATTTTTAAAACTATTTTTATCATTGTTCTATAAGCTCTTTGAGGATAGAAACTATACTTTAAAAAAAATTCTGTATCACATGGCTTAGTACTATAGCTATCAAGTTGAACAAATATTTGTTGAACAAATAAAAACACTCAGCAGTTCAGAAACAAAAAGGTTCATTTCTTAGTTATAAGCCAAGTTTAAGTACGCTGATATAGCTTAACGGTATCATATACTGGTCAGGAGTAAGATCATTGGCTCCTAAAACTAAGTCTGTCATTTAGTGGAGCACAGGACTAACATTGAATAATTCCTGATGTCTTTTTTTATTTTCAGTAAATTATCTTTGCATTATAGTTCTTCCACCACCAAATCTCTCCACACCACTTGGCCTTTTCACCTTATAGATGGGAAGACACAAGAATACAGGTGAATCTGTCAGAGTCTTATTTTAAGTTCCTTGCAGACAGCGAATAGGACCAATATAAAATCATTTTTGGCTGGTAAGAGCTAGACTAAAGATGGGGGGGAAATATTTATTTTAGAATTATAAAATTTTAGTTGCTGGGTCATAGGCAATTCTATTTTAATTTTTTGAGGAAACCCTACACTGTTTTTTATAGCAGTTGCACCAGTATGCATTCCCACCAACAATGCACTAGGGTTTCCTTTTATCCACATCTTTGCCAACACTTTTTGTTTCTTGATTTATTTATTATAGCTATTCTGACAGGTGTGAAGTGATATCTCATTATAGTTTATTTTTAAATTATTGATTTGTGTGAGAGAGAAAAATAAATATTGATTTGTTGTTCCAATTAATTATGCATCCATTAGTTGACTCTTGTATGTGCTCTCACTAGGGATTGAACCAGAAACCTGGGCATATCAGACAATATTCTAAGCAATTGAGCTACCTGTCCAGGGCTTATTATGGTATAAATTTGAAACTCTCTGATGATTAGTGATGTTGAGCCAGTTTTCATATGTCTCTTGTCCATCTGTATGTCCTCTTTGGAGAAGTGTCTATTTAGATCATCTGTCTACTTTTTAATTGAATTTTTTGTTTTTCTAGCATTGATATTTCTGAATTCCTTATAAATTTTGGGTATTAACCCCTTATTGGATGTATCATGGGTGAATATCTTCTTTCATTCTTGTAGTTTTCTTTTAGTTTGTTGATGGTTTACCTTGCTGTGCAAAAAACAATCTCATTTACAATTGTATCAAAAAGTATACTGAGAAGTAAATTTAACCAAGGAGGTAAAATACCTGTACTCAGGAAGTTATAAGGCATTGAAAAAAAACACTCAAAGAAGATACTAATAAATGGAAGTACATACCATGTTCATGGATAGGAAGAATTAACATCATTAATATGTTCATACTACCAAAAGTAATATATAAATTCAATGAAATTCCTATCAAAATACTAATGGAATTTTTCACAAAAATAGAACAAATAATCCAAAAAAATTGTATAGAAACACAAAAAAAATCCCAAATAGTGACATCAGTCATGAAAAAGAAGAACAAAGTTGAAGGTATCACACTACCTGTTATCAAATGATACTATAATAAAAACAGCATGGTACTTGCATAAAAACAGACCCATAGAACCAAAGAGAAAGCCCAGAAATAAACCTATGTATATATGGTCAATTAATCTCTGACAAAAGAAGCAAGAACATTCAATGGGATAAAGGCAGTCTAGGCTTATTATTTTTAAGGAACAAAAGGCTCAGAAAGAACTTTTTACCTCCCCACTTAACTGCCTAAAAGAATATAGATAAAGAGCCTGGTCCAGGAAGAACCTTATCACCAGAGATTTCTACTAACAATATGGGCGAAGTGTAATAGAGGAAACTCAGCAGGGCTTGCAGATCAAAGTCCTCTCTATATCCCCTGGTCTCTGCATGGCTTAGCAAACATTTGTTTTCCAAACAGGGGTTTTCCATCTCTATGTGAATTGCTTGACTCTCCTTTGGAGTCCCAGACTTCTACCTATTTTCTTT
The DNA here is from genome assembly GCF_000412655.1 of Myotis brandtii. Lineage (NCBI taxonomy): Eukaryota > Metazoa > Chordata > Mammalia > Chiroptera > Vespertilionidae > Myotis > Myotis brandtii. The sequence continues at coordinate 881,845 of NW_005354385.1, forward strand.
AGTTTAGAATGGCAGAAAATCCCTATGGAGCCCCCATACTTATGAAATTAAATTTTATTTTCTTCTGTTAATCTACCCCATGTTAATTTAATTCTTAGACCAACTAGAAGAACTTTGAAAGATAGAAGGTTATTTGTTTGTTTTGTTTCTTTTTCTTTTCTTCCTGACACTGTTCTTTATTGGTAAAAGACCATGGGTCCAAGTCAAATGCTCTTTTTTTTTTAATTTTTATTTTTTATATCTTTATTGATTTCAGAAAGGAATGGAGAAGGAGAGAGAGAGAGATAGAAGCATCAAAGATGAGAGAAAATCATTGATTGGCTGCCTCCTGCATGCCCCACTCTGGGGATTGAGCCTGCAATCCAGGCATGTGCCCTGATGGGGAATCAAACTATGACCTCCTGGTTCATAGGTTTGCACTCAACCACTGAGCCACTACAGCAGGCCAAAGGCTCTTTCAATGAAAAGTAAGCCCTTATTAATTTTGAAACTATAAAAAGGAAATAACACTACTTGAACAATAGCCTATAACATTCTAGGACACATTTATAGATTTTCTCTTCTTATAAGGTAGGACATTGTAAGGATGTCAGATAAGTATGTATCTAACTGATCATCAACAAATACCTGTACCAGAGCACCAGCCACAAGTAAATCCCAGACCCAGTGCCCATCACCATCCACTTCACAGAACAAAAATGGCTTTACTTCTATAGTCTGCACTGGCCTCCACAGAAGGAGTTTATCCTTGAAGTCCTCTTCTCTATTCTAGCCTTTGGCAATCTCATCTAGTCCCAGTTTCAATTATCACCTCTGTGGGAATGGCTCCTCCTTCTACCAAATCATTGTTCCTTTGTATTTATTTAAAATCTTGAGTTTCTCTGAAGATCACCTCCTCCAGTCATGTCACTGTCTCCATCTTTTTTGTCCTTGTCATCTACAGGCCTGGATTCTCCTTGAAGACATCATTAGGTCACAGTTTTTGTTTCTATCCTGACTCATGTGATCATCTTATCAGTCTTTATTGCTCAGTGTCACATCCTTTAATAACACTTACCTCTTAGTTAATCCAAACTTTAAAACAAACCCACCATTTGGAATAATTTCAAATGCTACTCTCAAACTATGTGCTTGAAAACTATTGAAAGCTGGATCGATGTCTAAAGTATCTTTGTAGTCTCCAAAAGACATTTTAAGGACTTAAGTTTAGAATGAAACACTTCCCTTACCCCAAACCGAACATTTTCTTTATTTTTGACTTTCTATGCATATTTGAAAGATCCCTTTTCTCTTCCCTTGTCCTTGGCATCTTCAAATTGATTTCTCAAATTTTCTACTGTGAGTTTGATAGGGGCAGAACTAGAATGTTGGGGAACCAGCTAGAATGGTGAGAAATATTAATCATGCTCTGTTAACTGTGATTGTTTTGTTTGATTAAAGAAGGCATGTGCTAACTTGGCTGGCCACTGCACTCGGGCTCACCTGAAAGTGCAGCCCTTCCTCCCCATTTGAAGCTGGAAAGACTAACAACTTTGCTGCAGAAACCAGAGCCAGAAACCAAAAATGCCAGCCCTTTGAAGACCCCTGCGCTTTTTTCATATCACTAAGCCTTTTGAAGACCCTGCCCCTTTTGCATATCACTAAACCCTTTGAAGATCCCCAGTCCTTTTGCATATCGGTAAACTGCCCATTTGCCCTTTTGCCTACTTTCCCTTGTAATCCTTTGTACTCCTACCATTATAAGCAGCTGGCTTATGGAGGGGTGCAGCACATATATTTTTGTGGATGGCCTGCTGCTCTCTCATACTGCTGGCAGGATTGGAATAAACACTCATATATGATTCAACCCTGTCTTTGCTTAATTGGCTCAAGTAGTGACAGGCAGCACGGACCCAATGTTTGTCCAGTTACAAGTTTATCATTTAACCCTCTCCTTCTATTGAAGTTCTAATTCTTGGCACTTAGTCGGTTTTCTGTATCCTTCAATTCAGTTGTTTCTCTTTTATAAGAATTGTGCTCATAGCAATAGCATTAATGCAGGGCATGTCGTAACTGTCTGTTTATTTTCATTTTCAATCTTAACTCTATGTTGATATTCATTTGGAGGAAGATTCATCTTTGATACATCATCGATGTCAGAAAAGAAAGTGATGCCTGGTAAAGCCTGCTCTGCCCAGCACTGCATTGTGCACATTTACTATGCCCTTTAGTGCTCATCAAACCTTCCCAGATTGATATCATTATCCCCATTTTAAAGAAGTGGAAATGGAGAAGTCAGTGTGCTTCCCATAGATCCAGAATTAGTAAGTGATAGAATTAGAATTTGAGATAAACAACTCTGTTCCCAAATATAAAATAATTGATCTGCTGCCCCTCTGTGGATGTCAGCCTGGATGTTCTTTCTCTTCGTAAATATGTTCCTGTTTCATGTTAGGAAACTGAGGTACAGAGAGGCTAAGTAAGCTGACAAAGCCATGCACCCAATTATATGCTTCAGTGTGTTTGTATTTATTTGTTCACATTAAGTCAACATAAATAAAATATGTTAAATTGCATACGTAAAACATGGTATGCAAAAGGTGTAAGTTTTGGTTCCCTGGATTTCCGGAGTAAAACCTCATGGGTATACCACTGGGCTTCTGTGGACTGTTTCTTACTGAGAGTGATTTTTTTCTCACTGAAATTCCCCGATGAACTAACACCATGTGAGCAAAAACTCTGAGCCTCATGCTACCTCAGATTCATTTTGATATTATTTATTTAGGGCATTCAGTGTTCCTTTTTCTCCTTCCAGAGAGATCGGGCTTCTGATTGTAAAAGACCCAGCAGTCCTCTCCCTAGGCCGAGTAGGAAGATCTGTCTGATACCCTGTAAAGCACTATAAACAAGAGATGTAGCATCAGGCACATGATATTAATTGATCAGATCATTATTCAGTTGATCAAAAAAACAACCATCATAATCAACAGAATTTCCTTAAAATTCTGCCTCAGGATAAATACTCTCGTTTCACAATTATAAGTCAATTTTCAAAAGTAAATGGACCTGGATAAAGTACATGATCTTGACTATATCTGTGGTATGCTTTTTAAGAAAGTTGAAAACTCACAGAGGCAAATCCCTATGTTAAAATAGGATAGAGAATTAGAAGGCACAGGAGAAGAGCTAATAGTATCAAAAATCGAATTGGCTTACTTGATATTTTTTTCTTAAAACAGGCCCAATTCCTAGATTCAGAAAATAATTTTTGTCAAAAGCCTTTCCCCTAAAAAAGTTATTTTGATAGACACCCACTTGTCAAGACCTAAAAAACACCAGACAGAAAATTTTTACAATTATTATTTTTTTCAATCTATAATATTAGCTTTCAGTATACTAGGTTTATAAGGGGAGTGGCGGGTGAGTTTACATAGCTGTAGGAATCTGCTTTTGAGAATTTACTTTGAAAACAGAGGGATACTTCCATGAAGGGCCGGCTTTAAAGGAGACATGAAATCACAGATCAATGTAAGAGATCCAATGCAAATCTTGTGTCCAGAGGCTTAAAAAATTCATGAGCACATATTGTTTGATAATTCTGAGTGTCTTACTGATAATACAAATGAATGAATGAGAAAAAAAAAACAATGTGGGTGTCTACTAAAATAAGAATTCACAGTTTATTTTTTTTTTAAAAAATTAAATTGAGTGTATTTATTGCTTTGTTTAAACAGGAGGAAAAGGCTTGTACCTTGTAATACACCAAACACTTCAGGGAAATGGAAAATACCTGTCAGAGAAGGGGACACAGGTCATTGTTTCTTCTGGTGAGCCGTGGACCTTGAATGCTCATTTATGTTATCACTAAGGTGAAACCTAGGTTTTAGAGAATTGTAAGTATCTGTGTATATGTAACACATCCAATCAGAAGAAAGACTCCATCCATGTGTGTGTGAGAGATGAATTATACTGATGTCTGTTATACATCCCTAGCATAGCTCATGAGATCAATTAAGATGTTCAAGCAGCTACAAAAAGGATGATTGAGGCAAATGGTAACATCAGGATGACCATATGGCGAGGGGAAACTAGAACTGTTTGGACGTAAAATGAGAGCCATCGGAATTCCAGTTACAATCATCCGCTGCGCAGCGAGGAGATGGCAGAATGAGGCAGCCAAGAAAAATACTAGCTGAAGAACCGTTTGGGCCGCGATAAAGACAAACAAGCCTGCACTTCCAGTTCAACAAGCAGGTGCTGGGAACACAGTGACATCGCGTGTGCCTGTTCTCCTTCCCTCCCCTCAACCCAGAGCCTCCTGGTTGACGGCAGAGCCAGGTATTTGTCAGAGAAGTAGCTCTTGGATTTTGCACTTAGTGAAAGGGGCTGTGGGGCAGCGTTCAGGCAACGGGAATATTTCTGAAATGAGACCATGAGAGAGTGTACTCCCTCTGCTTTTCCAGGGATGAGCACGGGAATTGTGCTGCTCTCTATCCGTGGTCCTCAACCTTCCTAAGGCCGCGACCCTTTAATACAGTTCCTCATGTTGTGGTGACCCCCAATTTCATTGTTACAAATGGAACATAATTAAAGCATAGTGATTGATCACAAAAACAATATGTAATTATATATGTGTTTTCCGATGGTCTTAGGCGACCCCTGTGAAAGGGTCATTCGACCCCCAAAGGGGTCGCGACCCACAGGTTGAGAACCGCTGCTCTAGATGATCTAGGACGATTTCCCTCAAGGATGCCCAGTGAGCTGTGCACCACGAGTCATCATCACCACAGGATACAGTGGCCTTTGGAAAACTTAGCTTACCTAGCAATGCATTATCAGGTGATAACAGCTTTGACAATTCCTGTCACCCCAGCAGGAAGGTCTAAAAGGTTTTCATTTTTCAGATTTTCTTCAAACTGCAAACTGTGATAGGCAATTTAGCCTAACTTTTCACAGCGGTTTTAAATCTATATTGACTAATGATTCCATCATGTGTTGAAAGAAACTACACTTTGAAATCTTCATCAATTAAGGATATTGAAACATACGAGCTGAACCACCCCTCTAGATGGAATATGTCTTTTGGAAAACTCACTAATCTTTTTATTCACAGATTAGAAAGCCACTCTGAATATAGTCAAGCTGACTGAAGCTAAATGGAAATCTCAGACTGGGGAACATTGCATGATCAACTAAGAAATAAAATGATCTACAAAAGATGCACAGGCAGGGAGCATCATGCTTAAGAGCAGGAGTTTTGGAGCAAATGTGGGATTTACTCTCTGTGTGACATTAGGCAAATAACCTCTCTTTACCTTGATTCCTACATCTTCAAGATAGATATAAACTTGAAGCTACCTCATAGGTTGGTTGTGAGCCTCAAATGGTATAAAACACATGTGTTTAATGCAATATTTGGTATACAGGAAATACTCACTAAATATATTTATTTTTGACATTATTATGAAAATAATATAAGTGAAAAGAAAAAGGAGATTCTTGTTTATGTCAAGTGGAAAAGCACAAGAAAGTAAGTTGTCCTATAGTGTTAGTACGCATAAGAATCACCCGAAAGATTATAAAGAATACTGATTTTTACATAACATCCTGTGATGATTCTGATACAGTTGTTCCACCAACTGTATAGGTTGAGAAACATTGAAGTAAGACATTTCTTGTTAGGTTGCTAACAAACCTAATAGCTATAATTGCTAATGTGTATTTGGGAATATTATTTCTATCTAATGGCATGTATGCATTCTCTGATACTATTAAATAGAAGCATCAGCTTAAGTTGATGTCCAACATTCTAATTTTCTTCAGAGGAAAGTCTGCCTACAATAGAAATTGCTTCATATATTTTCTTAACACCGCTTTCTATAATTGCACTATTCAGATATTTTGCACCATTTATCAACTATCTTTTTCAGACATTATCCCAAGGTCTGTAGTTACCCTGATAAAGGCATATTGTCTCTGTTAATAAGGAGCTTACAAGATAGTGAAAAAAACAAGTGAAAAAATTTACGTATAGTATTATGAGGATGATAGAAGTGTAAGCAAAGGAACCAGTGAAAACAAATAGAGACACACTTAAATGGAGAAAGTTGAGACAAGAAAAATTTGAGGGGATACATCAAACCATTTTCAGAGGTTCACATTTTGATTCAACAAGCCTTTGATAAGTTTCCTTTTTTTTAAAGTTATTATGATAGGCAGCCCTGACTAGCATTCTCACTGCTTATTGAGCATCGGCCTGTGCACTGAAGGGTCACAGGTATGATTCCTGGTCAATGGCACATACATGGGTTGCAGGTTTGATCCCTGGCCTGTCGGGGCACATGGGAGAGGCAACCAATCAATGTGCCTTTCTCACATCAAAGTTTCTCTCTCTCCCTCCCCTCTTTCTTTCACTCTCTCTAAAAATCAGTGGTTAAAAAATCCTCAGGTGAGAATTAACAAGTACAAAACAAAAAAATTATTTTGCTAGGCAAAGAGGGAAATCGAAGAAAGTATGACTCAGTTCTTGTTCTAAATTTGTTTACATTTTATTAAAATATTTAAGTATCTCACAAATATTTATTGTTGAAGAAGAATATAACAAAATATTACAGTAAAGAAATGTTTCTCAACCTCAGTACTTAACATTTTATTGTGGGGAACTTACCCTGTTTGATAGGATGTTTAGAAGCATCTCTGGCCTCTACTAACTCATTGACAGAAGGCTTTTTATCTTCACTTTCCCCGAAATCATGACAATCAAAAATATCTCCAAATATTAACAAATATCCTATGGAAAGCAAAAATCACCCCTAGTTGAGAATTAGTGCATTAGTGATACAAAGTTAAACATGAAATTGGAAAAAGTAAGATAAACTTTAATCAAGGTGTATCAGGGAAGACTTTATGGAATGAAAGGAAGTTGAGTTGGGCCTCTGAAAAGGCAGAGCGTGTGAAATAACTCACTTTAAATAGAAAAGCCAATGCCTAGAGAATTCACTGCATGAGAGAGATGCAGGAGTAGAGATGAAGCATGTAGGATCATGTGAATTCTTCCATGCCAAGGGAATAACGTTAGACTTCATTCTGAGGACATGAGGGACACTTGAATGTTTTGGAACAAAAAGTTATATGCTCTGGTCTTAAAAAGATAACTGACGATAGTGTGAAGAATGCATTAGGAGAGATAGTGACAGAAGCAAAAAACAAAACAAAACAGCAACAACAACAACAAAAAACCCACAAAACCTATGTGGACATGATAATGGCTAAATTGGGATATCCATAAAGGAAGTGAACAAGAGAAGATAGATCAAAGAAACACAATGCAAAACTAAGCAATTCTAATGAGAGCTAAGTAGCAGGAGTACATTTCTGGTCTGGAAGATGTGGTAAAAAGTGTTGTAATAAATGAAACAAGAGACACACAAGGGAGAAGTGTTGTTAGTGTAAAAGTAGGAATGGAAAAGATGATTAATTCTGTTCTGTTGTTCATAGCACATCTCTGTGAACACATTCAACAGTCAATAGGATGTGCAAATCAGAAGCTCAAGAGATGACAGCCTTTAACCTTCAAAATACAGATGTGACTCAGATGCCAAACCAGGGGTAAAGGAATACACATACACACAAGTGTTTTGAATATAAAATTTGAACTATTAGTACGCAAAAAGTGAGTGTTGGGAAAGAGAAATAGGCTGCAAGATAGCGATAAGGAGAAGATAGGGTTGCCAAGGCCATTGAGGAGAAAGGTGTCAGAAAAGAAGTCATTATGTTTGGGTATTAGCAATGCAACTTTACCAATCACAATGCAGAATTTATACTATTGACTGGCTTATTCATACAATATCAATTTTCTACTAGAAGTAAAATAAAGACTACATTTTTTTTAAAAAAAGTAAGAAATAATGTGTTAGTCTCACTGTCATATTTATCAGTTAAAACCTTTGTTTTGCTTTTTAAAAATTCCCTGATTCTTAAGTTCTGCATTATACAATTTATAAACACTGCTTTCTGGTATTCAGTTTTCAGAATCATTGTATATACTGAGCCCTAAAATGTAAAAAAATTAAGAATATAAATGTTATCCACTTTGTGATTTAAACATTATGAAAGAACTGAGAGTAGTTAAGACAAAGGAGGGAGGAGGAGAGCAGGAGCAAAGCACGGGGATATTAATTTCCTCATTTTATATAATGGGTAATTCAGGAGATAGCAACTACAATTTTACTATTGTTTAAATGTGTCCTTTGGCACTTCAAAAGGACACCTTCCAATTCAACATGATTGAATAAATGTTTCCTTCTTATCCTTAAATCACTCCCAATATAATGCAAGTACTAAGTAAAAATATGGAATAATGCCATAACTGTAAAGAGAACTGGTAAGAGTTATTCATAAGTAGATGTGATTCTCAGTTTATTCTAGACCAGATAAAATGTGTAGCCATAACCCAGAGAATACTCTGACAAGTTTACATTTTTGTCAGAACCCCAGAGGTTCTGAATTTGTAAATATGATGGGAAACAGGAGTGAAAAATTGAGCTGAAAAGAGCCACATTAGTTTAAGATCTAGGCATGGAAAAATTAGTATCCTCCTACCCTCCTGTTTCTATGCACAGATGGAAGCACCTTGGTGCCACTCTTCAGGTAAATTATAAGTGAGTAAATATGTAAATAAATGTATCTTTTGGATAGCTTCAAAACGTTTAACATGGGTGCAGTTTCTCTCAAGTTTTCTTCAAACTGCAATATAAGGGTTCCAATCTGAAAGCCAGCTCTTTGCTCACTTAGCTCCAAGCAAAGGCTGAATCTGATACTCCATTCCAGGCATACTTTCTACTCATGGGAAATGATTATTATAGAATTTATATACTTAAAAAATAGCTGAGGAAACTCATGTGAGCTACCAATTCTTAAATCTTAAGTACAAATGCACTGGCAAGAATTCCCCTACATATAGAAAAATTGAGCAAACTGCAGGAGAGCACTAAAATAAGCAGGAAAACCAAACTTTGAAGAATAAAAGCTAATTCTGGAAACAAAAAATATCCTTAAAAATAAGTTTTATGACTATATTAAGAGAGTTTATTCATGCACAAAAGAGCAACATAAAGAAAAAATTGTTGAACAAAATAGTTCTTTTCAAGAGTTAAAGGGCATGTCTCAAGTTTGGAAAGGTACACCACATGCCCACCAAGATATGAAAGAAAAGATCCACAGTTAGACACATTCTTTTATTGCAGAGATGGAAATTTAAGAAAATCAGAAACACCACCAATGTCTCAATCACAATTTCGGATTCTGAGAGCTTGTGAAGCAAAGTCCATATATTTTTAAAGAAAAATGAATTTGAACATAGTATTTGATACCCAGAAAAACTATCATATTTTGTAAGATAATTAGGACATTTTGAGAGATGTAAAGACACTCCTTTATGTAATTTTAAAAGTTTTTTGAAGAGGTACTCATCAATATAGTCAACAATATTGTAATAAGTATGTATGGTTCCAGGTAGGTGCTTGAAATATTGAAGGGAACACTTTGTAAAGTATATGATTCTCTAACCATTATGTTGAACACCTGAAAGTAATACAAAATAATGTGAAATGTAAAGTGTAATTTAAAAAATTCAAATTATAATATAAAAGGAAAGTACAAAGACATAGGAAGATATATGATCTTGCAAGCAGAGGATTCCCATCATGTTAAATATGTAGCAAGCCTAGAGCAAAATAGTACAGACTAAAACAAGAAGACAAAAAAAATATTGAGAAAATATTCCAGGTTAGTAGAGAGCATGTGAAACAGAATAGTTGAGAAACTGGAAATTCACAAAGTAAGATAAAAATTAAAGACAAAGGTTACAATAAAAATTATTATTGTCATTCCATTGGGAAAAAAAAGAAATATTAAAGAAAAAATTTGTAAGAAAGAAAAAAAAATAATGGTTTAAATATAAAGCAAAATAATATATGGTTTCATTTAGAGACACTAACAGGTATAAGAAATAAGAATCCACTTGACTTAGTAATTCTAATACCATGTACATTCTCTTGGGATGGTAAAATGGATACACGGAGTAGAAATATTTTCTCACTACTTCATCCAACAAGGAGCAGCGTAGGCAGTGTAAAAAATAAATACTACTTAGTGGTTTTAACTTGTTGATCAACTTTTGCACAAAGCACAAATGATCTGGGTGTGTTCTGTGTACAGTACTTAAATGTTAGAATTATAAAAGATGTGTTCAGATGACATGAGTGAAGGATCCGGTTTCATCTCACTAAGTGTTTGTGAGTTATGAAGTATTTTATTATAGCAGAAATATAACTCTTATATGAACCCTATAATTCTTATTTATTTAAAAACTAGAGGCCCGATGCATGAAATTCGTGCAAGAGTAGGCCTTCCTTCCCCTGGCTGCCGGCACCGGCTTCCCTCTGGCACCCGGGACCCAGGCTTCCCTCCAGCACTCGAGACCCGGACTTCCCTCGCAGCCCTGCCTTCTCTGGAAGGTCGTCTGGTCTAATTAGCATATTACGCTTTTATTATTATAGATAAAAGTAAGACAAATAAAATTATGTCACAGTGACCTCTGGATGTCACAAAGGCATAAAGGTCACATAAACAGTTAATGAAAGCTTATATGTAGTAGCATGCAACTTATTTGTTCTCATAATTATCTATGCAAAGCTATCATGTACTATGTGGTAGATTTGTAAGGAGTACAGATTTAAATATGGTATTCAGGCATACCTCAGAGATATTGTGGGTTCTGTTCAAGACCATCACTATAAAGTGGGCATCACAACCAAGTGAGTCCTAATCTTTTTGCTGATGGAGGGTCTTGTCTTCAATTTGTAAAAGTGCAACATCTGTGAAGTGCAATAAAACAAAGCATGATAAAACAAGGTCTGACTATATATAAATATGCCAATATTTAGGTTTTTATTTTAACAAGTACTTTGCCACATTTAATTTCCAATCCATATTATAGTGCTGAGATAGATATATTTTACATGTGAGAACACATGATTTTTGATAGATACATATGTAATGTGACACGCATACTCTATATGTTACAGAGGAAAGCACAGGATTTAACAATAGTCACACAGGTCTTAGAATGAGATAAAACAAGTTATGAATCTGCCTACACTGACATCTAGCTCTATGGACTTAAGTAAGTTACTTAGCTTTTCACAGGTGTAATGTCCTCCATTGTAAAATAAGGATAATAACACCTATTTTGAAAGGTCATTGCATAAATTTGAGAAAATACATGCAAATTGCCTGACATATAATAGTTATTCTCTAAATGGAGTCTACTGTTACTTTTATTATTAACAAAGCATATTTACTTAGTCTATTGGCATCATGAAAATATGGTAAAGTTTATGTCATTAATGGTTTTACTTTACATTTTTTTAATATTCATGTAAGCCTGAAATAAACATAAAGCACATGACTAATATATTTAGCAATATTATCACTCAGGAATCTTAATGTAATAAATAGAATGCATCCACATGTTCAAAATCTTATAATTTTTTTATTGACTTCAGAGAGGATGGGAGAGGGAGATAGAAATATCAATGATGAGAGAGAATCATTGATTGGCTGCCTCCTGCACGCCCCATACTGGGGATCAAGCCTGCAACCCAGGCATGTGCCTTTGACCAGAATCCAACCCTGGACCCTTCCGTCTGCAGGCAGAAGCTCTATCCACGGAGCCAAACTGGCTAGGGCCAAAATGTTATAATTTTTAACATGATTGTAGGACTAGGCCTGTTGAGATCACTGCATATTGCCTTCCCCAAAAACTCAGAGAAAAAGTTAAAGATTAAGTTCTAAACGTACACCAGGGTTGGCTCTAGCTACCAATAAGAATTAGGGGCCAAGCAAAACCCGAGAATTCTTGTAAACACTAAGCAATAGTTACCCACGAGTATATTATTGAAATGTCTGACCTCAGAGATCTGATCATGTTGCTTTCTACTACTGTCTGTACCCTATTTACTAAAGCAAAACAAAACAAAATGTGCCTTCTATTGCATTCTAATGTGAAATATGAAGAGGCAAAATTTTCAAATGTGTTATAACTACTCAATTTTTTATAAAAAATTGCCAGCCACAAGATATTGGCAGTGTAGTGGCTCCTAATTCCCCCGCAACGTGAAGCTCCACTCTCCCATGTAGTGCTAGGGAAGACGGCATACGAATCGTGCAGGTGGCAGCCTCACTGGAGGCTCTCCTGCTGTAGATCTGAGAACTGTGAATCATTAACATTGTTGTAAATGTCAGTCGTCAGACTTTCAGTGTCATCTCAGGCTCTTTTCCTGCTTTTTGCTAGACCTTCCATTGCCACTGGGGTTGTAGGCACTGCATTAAGTATTCATCACAGAGTTGCTGTTCTTTGATGGTGTTGGAGAGAGAACAGTGGCCAACTATTTCCATGTGTGCCACTTGGTATGTAGAGCGGGCGATACAGCAGGAACCAAATCGTTCTGGTGCATACCACACAGACTGGATAAAAAGGGAGCAATCCCACATAGTTTAAACACATTTGTTCTGTTTAGTTTGAAAGCTATCTTAATTGTAGACTTTGATATGAAAAAAAAATATCTAAAGTAGTCTCCCTTTATCCACGAGGAATATGTTCAAAGACGCTCAATGATGTATGAAACCACAGATAGTACTGAATCCTATACATACTATGTTTTTTTTCTCAAGCAGATTCAAAAAGTTTGAGAGCAAGGAAAGGAGAGTGGTCTGGGTTTTTATTGTGATTAGGGGCTGAGACCAAGGTGAGGGGCTTGTGCCATTTGAGTATTTTGCTGGCACCAAAGGAGAGAGTATCTAAGCTTTTTTATCAGCTTACCAAAATGTGGGTCACAAAAGAGAGAGGAAGGGGTAAGACTTAGAAACTGTCAACAAACAAAACAAATGGTGTCAGATTTCTTATTTCATGGGTGCTAAAATACATTTTCATGATTGTGCAATTGACTATTTCTTGATTTAGTTCTGATGATTTTTGTTTGATTTATTTTGAGTCCCTATTTTTAGGTACATAATCATTGATAATTTTTGTCTTTTTGATTATGAAATGTCCTGTTTATTTCTCTTAATACTATTTGCCTGAAGTCTATTTTATTTGTTATTAAAATACTGAATTTTCAAAAAAAAAATACTGAATTTTCTGCCTGACAGTGTGGCTCAGTTGTCTAGTGTCAACCTATGAACCAGGAGGTCATGATTCAACTCCCAGTCAGGGCACATACCCAGGCTGTGGGTTTGATCCCCAGTGTGGGGTGTGCAGGAGGCAGCTGATCAATGATTCTCTCTCATCAGTGATGTTTCTATCTCTCTCTCTTTCTCTCTTTCTGAAATCAGTAAAAAAAATTTTTTTTTAAAAATACTGATTTTTCTTATGCTTATTGGTTATCTGTATGATATACTTTTTCTCTCCATTTAATTTCAACCTATCATTGGCTTTATTTTTAAAATAAATCTCTTATAGACAGCATGTAGTATAGTCCTGCTTTTCCCTCCCATAACCTGTTCAGCCTTACTTCATCATTGGATTACTTAGACTATAACATTTAATATTTACTGTAATTAATAATTTTTTTGAAATATGTTTACTATTTTATTTGTTTTATGTTTTTCTCCATCTTTTTGTTTGTTTGTTTCTCTGTTTTCATCTTTCTTTATTTTGGATTATTTGGATATTTTTAATATTTCAGTTTAGTTTCAATATTGGCTTTTTGGCTATATCTTGTTCAGTGTGTGTGTGACAAAGAGAGATAGATTGCTTTAAGAATTAAAATACACATGCATCACACTGTTAATAGTCTTGCAGAGCCTATATTGTACACTAGCATAAATTGTAAAACCACTTAAACCATATTGGAACCTCTACCTCCCTTTCCTTTGACCTTTGTTATTCATGGAAAATAATGCAACATTTATATAAATAGTCATGCATATCTTGAAAAAAAACTTGAGGCCAACAATTAATATTTTATACTTACCATTTTTGGAGTTTTTTTTCATTCCTATAGATTCAAGTTTTCCTCTAGTATCTTATCCCTTCAGCTTGAAGAACTTTCTGGATCTCTCTAGTGTTACTTATGATATAGGTAATTAGTAATATAGCACCTGCTTCTGATTGTACATGTTATTTTGTTATTTTAAATGTTACATTTCTCTATAAATGTTAAAAAATAAAAGAATACTTTCCATCACCTCATTCGGCTGAAAAAAAATAACTTCAAATCACCTTTCCTATCCATATAGTTTCTTTTGAATGGCTATCTTGTTTCATTTTAATTTTCTCTTTTACTATCAAAGGACACATTCCCTGCAAAAGAAAATGATGAGTGCCTCAAACTGTTTAGTTTTCATTGTTAAGTTAGTAGTGAGTTTATCTTATACATTTCAGTGGTTGTATATTCATGAGAAAGTCTTACTATTCTCAGTGTGATTTTATTTCTTGCTATTACTTAGAAAGGGGCTCTACCTAGATGTACCAAATCAGAATCCATTTTCAGATATCTACGTTTATGGAGACATTCAATTGAAACCTATACAAAACATAGAAAACATGAGGAAAATGGCCATTTTAAGATACAGATACGTAATTATTTGAATAATCTCAAATAGACAGGTATCATTTTTTAAAAAAAATTATTTACTTAAAAAATTGTATGTGGCCCTTGCCAACTTGGCTCAATGGATAGAGCGTCGGCCTGCGGACTGAGGGGTCCCAGGTTCGATTCCGGCCAAAGGCACATGCCTAGGTTGCGGGCTCAATCCCCAGTAGGGGGCATGCAGGAGGCAGCCGATATATGATTCTCTCTCATCATTGATGTTTCCGTCTCTCTCTCTCTCCTTCTTTTTTCCTCTCTGAAATCAATAAAGAAATATATTTTTAAAAAATTGTATGTGTTACATATATGCACATAACTGTGATTTCTGGAACCATCAGAAGCTCAGCTTCTTGTTCAAAGGTTAATTTTAACAAGGCCCTGTGGGTACTAGCCCCATGTCAATCTCCATGGCTGAGTAAACCTTCCTATGCACAACTCTCAATAAACAATTTCAGGGTTTCTCAGCTTGTCTAGTCACAATAATTAACCTAAAATTTTTGTTGTCACATAATTCCATGTTAGCTAAGGGGACAGAGAAACATCTGGACTTTATCATCTATAATATAACTCTTCATAATGATGAAATTTCTATTGTTTCCCTCTAATTATTTCTTCTCTAGATTAAGCAACATCAGTTTCTTTTTTCATGGTCCCAATTTTTCCAATACTTTTCTCATGTTTATTTTTTCCACTGTTGGATCCCGCATATTGATTGTTAAAGCACCCTATTGTTCCGGACTTGTGCAATTCTGACACAATTTTAATCCTTTAAATCGGCTCCAACTAATGTTTCACATATCCTGGACTTTATTTATCTCTAGCTTTTACAGGTTATGTTCCTATTTAAATATCCACTAAAATGTTCACGGCTCCCTTTGCTTTGTCTCAGTAGAGCTATGGTTTCAAATAATCTTATAGGATCAAAATCAACTTGTGACTAAAAAGAAAAAAAGGAAAAGAGTTGTCCTAGAAAATAACTACATTTGCAGTAGTTTGGTTAAATGTGTGCCAAGCTGACTGAAATGCATGGGTTAGGAATATATGTCTTGAATTGTCTTGTCTTTTGGTTAGAAAACTTCTAAATTCAGCAGGAGTTCTTATAGAGATCTACTGATATGGGAAAAGAATGAGAATTGACCAGTGTATAAATAGTTATTAAATAGATGCAGCTTAAGAACAGCTATCCACAGTACAGATAAAAATATTCTGTATGGCTACACATTCTGGGTCATGGTGGTGCTGAAACATAGATGAAAGTTGGGGAGAAGTGAGTTTGTTAGCTCAACAGCTCAGGCCAAAGAATACTTTTTGCCTCAAACATATACATAATTGTGGCCGAGGTTTAATTCAAACATCAGGCTTACAATTCTATTTCACTTTAATTTAAAGACACAGCTTAAAATGAGATTCAGTGTCAAAAGGGTTAATACATCCATGAAAGTCCAATATTAATTATTAAATCATTGCAGACTCCAGGATGCCATAATATGGAAAATAAAAGTACTTCAACCATCTAAAAATCTTTAAACCTACAAAAACCTGGGTTGGCACTGCCATCTTATTTGACTTCTTCCAAGAAGGAGGTGGAAAGAAAACAGTCTAAGTATGAGTCAAGTCGAACATCAGCCCAGACTTGGTTTTAACCGTAAGTTGTTAATTTTAATTATACAGAGACAATTTCATTACTTCATTTTGTCTGTCTTTTTTTCCTTCACAATTATATTCTTTACCTTCATTGAACAAATCAATACAATATGAGGCACTACAAAAAATCTGTTCCAAATTATAGTAACATGAGGAACAGTAACACAATTGAAAACGTATTGTGTTCCTTTCAGAAATAGAAATTGCTGAAGATAATTTTATAGATTATCAATTTATTAATTCATCACAACAATGACTCTGCCTTTTAATTATTTGATCACAAGATAATTTTATATTATTATCTAGATTCAAAACACAAAATAAATATATGCAAAGGATAAATTTTTATTGATCATAATCAGAGTGTGAGATCCTTGAGGGCAGGGATTATATATTTTTTACTTCTGTATTTCCAGGGTCTACCATCCCTGGAACAATATAGAAGATGCTACATAAATTATTATCAAGTAAATGTGTAACAATGATGATATTTTTACTGTAAAAGTAATGTTATTTTGAATTTAGAGTAAATCCAAACAGTAATTAGACTTAAAAAATATCTATGTATGTATGCAAAGTCCCTTCAAATATAATTTTTTTCTTACAGTGTAATGCCTATTTTTATAGTCCAATTTGAACTCAGCCCAACAATTGTAGCTCTTACTGTTTTAACCCATCGTGATTAATTTCTAATGTAGCACAACTTCAACATAAATATAATGAGGATGACAACCAGGACATAAAGAATCCAGAATGGAGAAGTTATCCCCGTGAGAGAATACTTTCTTTCAGTTCCTCTTCATTTTCTTCCTCTCTCCTGCCTCTGTACTTCCTTAGAGGCAGGCGTTTATGTATATGACAAACTCAAAACTGTTAGCCAAGCAATCACTTACTGTAACCCTTTTGTCTTCTCAAGCAGCACCATTAAAAGGTGTCCAAAAAAGGTCTCCAGCAGTTTCACTTGGCAATGAACATTTTGAGAAAGTAACAGAAATAAAAATCCTGAGTAGTAAAGAGCCACAAACAGAATGCTTCTAGTGCCATAGAAAACACAGGGAACTTCAAAAGTATGTCATCCGATGTTTAATGTTTCACCATTAACCTTATTCACACTCTAAAACTAGTTCTTATTGGACTTCCTACCTAATGGAGAGGACAAATGGCTTTTTGATAGATATAAGATACAGACACTGCTGTGCTTCGCCCAGTGCTAGAAATAGAGGCTATACGTACACTGTTATTGAACTAAAAGACATAGATTTAGCTTTACAGAATTTCATGGAGGGAAAAGAGAAGCAAGGATTTGTGTGATCCTAGTACATGAAAGAAAAAAAAAGTGTCAATCAAGAGTAATCAGTGTAAAGTCTCTTTTCCTCATATCTTTCTCCTTTGCTATCTCAAGATTTCTGCGCTAGCAACCTGTTTAGAACCATTAACAACAGAATGTAAAGTGAGGAGTGCCAAGGTAGGGACAAGATAATGATGAAGGTTCCTAAGAACCTGCCTTCTTGTGTAACTTCTGTGGATGTCTCTTCATTGCTGAGCGAATCAATATTTGCTTTTTCTTCTAAGATGTTGCTGTAGTTGTGATGAAGTGCTCTTGGATTGTGCTTTACAATATGGAATATTGATGACCCTTTAATTTATATGAGCATTCCAAATATAATTTTTGGAGACTAAGCCATGACTTTAACTAGTGCCTTCTTCCAAAGAGAGAATCTTAAGAAACTCCAAAGCATTACATGTTTACATCTACTTTGCTGTAGATTTCTTATCTCCCCCAGGAACATGAAGAAATTATGTTGTCATGAGATGATCTGATTTAGACTTCACAGCAGAGATTCAGGATTTTAGGAAGGCATGCCTTCTTCCCCTGATAACCACTCTCCTTATCCAGCTCGTCATAGAAGCCAGAAGTCTGGAAGTAATGTTCTAAATTGCTATGAGTTGACATTATGAAATGCTTACTGTATACCAGGTGCTTTGCTAAAATGTTACATAAATGTCCTCATGTAGCCACAGGGAACTCTTACTACAGTCTAACAAGTATACATTAGTATTCTCTCCAGTTTATTCATAAAGCCACTGAGGCTGAGAGAGGTTAAATGATTGTTGTGGTCACAGGGCTAATAAGTGTCAAAGCTAGTTTCTAAACACAGGCCTTTGTGATTTACCAGAGCAGGAACTCTTACCAATACTGCACCTACTAACTGCCTTCTCTCTCCTGCCCCACCTCCCAATGCTGCCATTTCAGTCAAGCCCTTGCACATTGTTTTTTCCTTGATTATTGCAATAGCCTCCCAACTTGTTCCTCTTCTATCATTGCCTCTATTCCTTTACAGAGCCAAGCCATCCCCACATTGTATGATCTTTCTAAAATACAATCATAATCAATTTACTTCTCTTCCCATAATCCCTTTATGAATCACTATCATCCACAGAATAAACATAAAATCTTTAGCATCCTATTTATTCAACTAGAGGTCCGGAACATGAATTTGTGCATCAGTGGAGTCCCTCGGCCTAGCCTGAGGGATGGGGCCGAAACCAGCTCTCCGACATCCCCTGCGGGTCCCAGATTGTGAGAGGGCACAGGTCAGGCCAAGGAACCCCATAGGTGCACGATCGGGGCCTGGGAGGGACACAGGAGGTTGGCCTGCTGGGGAGGGACTGCGGGAGGGCTCCAGGGCATATCTGGCCAGTTCCCTCAGTCCTGATCGGCCAGATCCCAACAGCAAGCTCACCTACCGGTTGGAGCATCCTCCCCACGGTGGTCAGTGCACATCATAGCTACTGATTGAATGGTTGACTGTCTGCCCCCTGGTAGTCAGTGCACATCATAGCGAGCGGTTGGGTGACCTTAGCATATCATTAGCATATTATGCTTTGATTGGTTAAATGGCTGACCGGACTGGTTAAACGACTGGACACTTAGCATATTAGGCTTTTATTATATAAGATGATGCTCTGAATCCTTCAGTGGCTAACATTTCTAAGAAATGTTGCAGCAAGTAGTCCCCTAACCATAGTCTCTTGTATTTATGCTATGGGTATTTGATGAACACAGTTGTCTACTGGCAGGCAAATAAACCTTCAGTGGCAGATGGCCTGAGATCTCTACTCTCTAGAAGCATTTAATGTTGCAGACAGACTCCTAACCAATCCAGGTTATAACCTTTTTCCTGAAGAGTTTTAACATGTGGGACAAAGAGAGCGAGAGATGCAGAGAACTGAGTGGCATTGAAATCCAAAGATCTATGTAGAAAGCCATCAAATATAAGGGAGCAGATTATGAGTAAAGGGGAGCTGTGAGCAGAAGAGAATATAGTCCACAGTTGCTTTCATAGAGACAAATTTCAAAGGCAAAGACAAACTGAACTATAAGAGAGTAATGGGCTACAAAGTCAGCTCTCATATCTTCAATGTTGTTCAACTTCTTGTGGGTCCTGATATTCATCTGGTTGAGATGGTTTCCTCTGCTCTCTAACTGTTCAGAATCAACCACTGCTACACTTCTCAGTCACCAATGGTCCTCTCATACCTTGTGGATTTTTCTGAACACATTCTGGTTTCTTGTGATGCTGAACTGCTCATTCCACTGCCTCCATTTATCACTGAAATACTCTTTAAACATTTCTCCCTCCTCTTCTTATCCTCTGATACACTCCAGAGCCTTGCTGTTGTGATCCAGAGATACACTCGACATTGCCTCTAGATCATAAACACTTTGAAGACAAGGAGTGTATCTTATACATTTGGAAACCAGCACAATTCTTATATAATATGTGCTTAATCAATATTTTATGAAGACAGGAAAAAGAGAAGGGAAGAAGGCAGGCAGACAGGCAAACAGGAAAGTAGGAAGAAAGGAAAGAAGGAAATTAGGAAACATTACACAGTTACTAATTTAACATCATTGATAACACATATGTCTGAATCTTGGTTTTCCTCTACTTTTTTGTGTGAAGTGGAAGTGAATAAAGTAGAGCCTTAAATAGGCTCAACTGTATGAAAGTAGATGGAGTGTGTCATAAAAGACAAGAAAACTTTTCAAAGAAAAGAGAAATTAATAGAATTAGAAGTCAGGTGCATGACATTATGTGTTCTGAGACCCAGTGATTCCAGTTTACTCTCTGTGCTCCTAACCAAAGTTTCAGAGAAGTATCCTCTTACATTTTTCTTAGGTCAAAGAATATGGACATGTAGTAAAGATGTTTCCTTATTCAAACAGACCTACTTCATGAGACAAGGCTCACATAGGCAAATTTAATAGTATTTTAGGCATTCCTGAAGAAATCATCTTGCTGATTTTCAACCTCTGCCAAGTGGGCTGAATGTGTGTTTCCAAAATTATTTGGTCCTGTTTCCTTCCTGGAATCCCAGAAAGGATGTGTGATGTGTGCATTGTAATATGTACAAAAAAGCCACAGTTCTTGTCCTGAGATGACTTACAATATAAACTTGACCACCTCCACCCTTTTAATTTTACTAAAGGTCACAAGGAAAGTCATGGGGACTCCAGTGTAGCACGGAGAATATAGAAATAGACATTTGGTCATGTGCAGACAACACAGTGGCACTGTAGTCTTCTCATATAAACTGGAAGTGTCCTGGTCAAATTAGAACATTGATTGCAAATTGTCTTCAAAACAAGAACTACTGATCAACGGAGTTCTAAAATTAAAATTATATTTGTGAAATGGCTAGTGGTAGGCAGGATTTTAGCTCAAATGATCAGCGCCCCCTGATGTTACATTTGTGAATATGTTACATTTTATGGCAAAATGGGCTTTGCAGATGGAATTAAATTTATAGAAATTAAAGTAGGGACATTCCTGTATAATCTGGGTGAGAATCCCATGAACCTGTCAAAGCAGAGATGCTTCCCATGCTGAAATACAAAGAGGCAAAAGCGATGTGGCTGGAGAAGAGGCAGGAGAGACACAAAGCAAAAAAAGCACTCAACCTATCACTGCTGACTTTAAAATTATTGGGAGACATAGGCCAAGGAATGTAGGCAGTATCTAAAAGCTGAGAAGGAACCCTGGATACTCAGCAAGGAAACAGGGACCTCGTTCCTACTAGCATGGGACCAAATTCTACCAATAACCTAAATGGGCCTGGAAATGGATTCTTCCTAGAGCCCCGGAAAGGAATGAAGTTTTGTTGATACCTTGATTTTGGCTTTGTGAGACTGTAAGCAGAGAACTCAGTAGAGTTCACTGGACAATAAGTACATCTATGAGTTGACATTATGAAATGCTTACTGTATACCAGGTGCTTTGCTAAAATGTTACATAAATGTCCTCATGTAGCCACAGGGAACTCTTACTACAGTCTAACAAGTATACATTAGTATTCTCTCCAGTTTATTCATAAAGCCACTGAGGCTGAGAGAGGTTAAATGATTGTTGTGGTCACAGGGCTAATAAGTGTCAAAGCTAGTTTCTAAACACAGGCCTTTGTGATTTACCAGAGCAGGAACTCTTACCAATACTGCACCTACTAACTGCCTTCTCTCTCCTGCCCCACCTCCCAATGCTGCCATTTCAGTCAAGCCCTTGCACATTGTTTTTTCCTTGATTATTGCAATAGCCTCCCAACTTGTTCCTCTTCTATCATTGCCTGTATTCCTTTACAGAGCCAAGCCATCCCCCCATTGTATGATCTTTCTAAAATACAATCATAATCAATTTACTTCTCTTCCCATAATCCCTTTATGAATCACTATCATCCACAGAATAAACATCAAATCTTTAGCATCCTATTTATTCAACTAGAGGTCCGGAACATGAATTTGTGCATCAGTGGAGTCCCTTCGGCCTAGCTGAGGGATGGGGCCGAAACCAGCTCTCCGACATCCCCTGCGGGTCCCAGATTGTGAGAGGGCACAGGTCAGGCCAAGGAACCCCATAGGTGCACGATCGGGGCCTGGGAGGGACACAGGAGGTTGGCCTGCTGGGGAGGGACTGCGGGAGGGCTCCAGGGCATATCTGGCCAGTTCCCTCAGTCCTGATCGGCCAGATCCCAACAGCAAGCTCACCTACCGGTTGGAGCATCCTCCCCACGGTGGTCAGTGCACATCATAGCTACTGATTGAATGGTTGACTGTCTGCCCCCTGGTAGTCAGTGCACATCATAGCGAGCGGTTGGGTGACCTTAGCATATCATTAGCATATTATGCTTTGATTGGTTAAATGGCTGACCGGACTGGTTAAACGACTGGACACTTAGCATATTAGGCTTTTATTATATAAGATGATGCTCTGAATCCTTCAGTGGCTAACATTTCTAAGAAATGTTGCAGCAAGTAGTCCCCTAACCATAGTCTCTTGTATTTATGCTATGGGTATTTGATGAACACAGTTGTCTACTGGCAGGCAAATAAACCTTCAGTGGCAGATGGCCTGAGATCTCTACTCTCTAGAAGCATTTAATGTTGCAGACAGACTCCTAACCAATCCAGGTTATAACCTTTTTCCTGAAGAGTTTTAACATGTGGGACAAAGAGAGCGAGAGATGCAGAGAACTGAGTGGCATTGAAATCCAAAGATCTATGTAGAAAGCCATCAAATATAAGGGAGCAGATTATGAGTAAAGGGGAGCTGTGAGCAGAAGAGAATATAGTCCACAGTTGCTTTCATAGAGACAAATTTCAAAGGCAAAGACAAACTGAACTATAAGAGAGTAATGGGCTACAAAGTCAGCTCTCATATCTTCAATGTTGTTCAACTTCTTGTGGGTCCTGATATTCATCTGGTTGAGATGGTTTCCTCTGCTCTCTAACTGTTCAGAATCAACCACTGCTACACTTCTCAGTCACCAATGGTCCTCTCATACCTTGTGGATTTTTCTGAACACATTCTGGTTTCTTGTGATGCTGAACTGCTCATTCCACTGCCTCCATTTATCACTGAAATACTCTTTAAACATTTCTCCCTCCTCTTATCCTCTGATACACTCCAGAGCCTTGCTGTTGTGATCCAGAGATACACTCGACATTGCCTCTAGATCATAAACACTTTGAAGACAAGGAGTGTATCTTATACATTTGGAAACCAGCACAATTCTTATATAATATGTGCTTAATCAATATTTTATGAAGACAGGAAAAAGAGAAGGGAAGAAGGCAGGCAGACAGGCAAACAGGAAAGTAGGAAGAAAGGAAAGAAGGAAATTAGGAAACATTACACAGTTACTAATTTAACATCATTGATAACACATATGTCTGAATCTTGGTTTTCCTCTACTTTTTTGTGTGAAGTGGAAGTGAATAAAGTAGAGCCTTAAATAGGCTCAACTGTATGAAAGTAGATGGAGTGTGTCATAAAAGACAAGAAAACTTTTCAAAGAAAAGAGAAATTAATAGAATTAGAAGTCAGGTGCATGACATTATGTGTTCTGAGACCCAGTGATTCCAGTTTACTCTCTGTGCTCCTAACCAAAGTTTCAGAGAAGTATCCTCTTACATTTTTCTTAGGTCAAAGAATATGGACATGTAGTAAAGATGTTTCCTTATTCAAACAGACCTACTTCATGAGACAAGGCTCACATAGGCAAATTTAATAGTATTTTAGGCATTCCTGAAGAAATCATCTTGCTGATTTTCAACCTCTGCCAAGTGGGCTGAATGTGTGTTTCCAAAATTATTTGGTCCTGTTTCCTTCCTGGAATCCCAGAAAGGATGTGTGATGTGTGCATTGTAATATGTACAAAAAAGCCACAGTTCTTGTCCTGAAATGACTTAAAATATAAACTTGGCCACCTCCACCCTTTTAATTTTACTAAAGGTCACAAGGAAAGTCATGGGGACTCCAGTGTAGCACGGAGAATATAGAAATAGACATTTGGTCATGTGCAGACAACACAGTGGCACTGTAGTCTTCTCATATAAACTGGAAGTGTCCTGGTCAAATTAGAACATTGATTGCAAATTGTCTTCAAAACAAGAACTACTGATCAACGGAGTTCTAAAATTAAAATTATATTTGTGAAATGGCTAGTGGTAGGCAGGATTTTAGCTCAAATGATCAGCGCCCCCTGATGTTACATTTGTGAATATGTTACATTTTATGGCAAAATGGGCTTTGCAGATGGAATTAAATTTATAGAAATTAAAGTAGGGACATTCCTGTATAATCTGGGTGAGAATCCCATGAACCTGTCAAAGCAGAGATGCTTCCCATGCTGAAATACAAAGAGGCAAAAGCGATGTGGCTGGAGAAGAGGCAGGAGAGACACAAAGCAAAAAAAGCACTCAACCTATCACTGCTGACTTTAAAATTATTGGGAGACATAGGCCAAGGAATGTAGGCAGTATCTAAAAGCTGAGAAGGAACCCTGGATACTCAGCAAGGAAACAGGGACCTCGTTCCTACTAGCACGGGACCAAATTCTACCAATAACCTAAATGGGCCTGGAAATGGATTCTTCCTAGAGCCCCGGAAAGGAATGAAGTTTTGTTGATACCTTGATTTTGGCTTTGTGAGACTGTAAGCAGAGAACTCAGTAGAGTTCACTGGACAATAAGTACATATTGCTTAAGGTGCTAAATTTGTAGTAATTTAACATAATATAAATAGAAAATGCATACATGACCATACCTATTTTGGTGAGTTATAGTCAATGATCCTTTTCCACAAGTTAACACTTTCAAATGACTAGTGAATCTTTTTCAGTCACTTTAACTTGGAGTTTAACTGGCCTATATGCATTGGCCTAAATGTTTTATTCTATTTATTTATTTTTAGCTTTTATTTAATTTAAATTTTTGTCACCATTTATCCCCTCTATACCCTCCACCTCACCCACTCCCCTAACCCCACAATCACCACACTGCTGTCCATGTGTTTTCTTTTTTTTTTCCTTTTTTGCTCAATTCCTTCACTCCCTAGCCCCGCCCCCTCCCAAGCAGTCAGTCTGCTCTCTATATATAAGTCTCTATTTTACTTGTTAGTTCAGCTTGTTCATTAGATTCCACATATGAATGAAATCATATCATACTTGTCTTTCTCCAACTGGCTTATTTCACTTAGCACAATGTTTTCCAGGTTCATCCATGCTGTCACAAGAGTAAAATTTTCTTCTTTTTTACAGCCGAGTAGCATTCCATTGTGTAATGTACCATAGCTGTTTTATCCATTCATCTGATGATGGACACTTGGGCTACTTGCAAATCTTGGCTATTGTAAATAACACCGCAATGAACATAGGGATGCATATATTCTTTGGAATTAGTGTTTTAGGTTTCTTTGGATAAATTTCCAGATGTGGAAACCCATGCTGAAATACAAAGAGGCTGGAGAAGAGGCAGGAGAGACACAAAGCTTCCTTATAAGGAAGTTCCATTTTTAATTTTTTTAGGTATCCCCATACTGGTTTCCACAGTGACTGTACCTATCTGCATTCCTAAAAACAGTGCATGACGGTTCCCCTTTCTCCACATCCTTGCTAACACTTGTTGTTTGTTGATTTATTGATGATAGTCATTCTGAAAGGGTGAGGTATGTTCCCTCTATTCCCACTTTTCTGAGAGTTTTCATTATAAATGGGTGATGGATTTTATCAAATATTTTTTTCTGCATCTATTGAAAAGTGATTTTTGTGTGGTGTATCACATTTATTGATTTATGAATATTGTACCAAGTATAAATGGGTGATGGATTTTATCAAATATTTTTTCTGCATTCATTGAAAAGTAATTTTTGTGTGATGTATCACATTTATTGATTTATGAATATTGTACCAACCATAATAAGTCCCACTTGACCATAGTATATGCTCTTTTTAATATATTGTTGGATTCAGTTTGCTAATATTTTGTTGAGGATATTTGCATCTATGTTCAACAGGGATATTGACCTGTAATTCTCTTTCTTTGTAGTGTCCTTATCTGGTTTTGGAATTAGGATAATGTTGGCCTCATAATACTTCTCTGACCATAATATTATGAAACTAGAAATTAATCACAAGAAAAAAACTGAAAACCATACAAAGACATGGAGGCTAAATAACATATTACTAAACAATGAATAGGTTAACAATGGGATCAAGGTAGAAATCAAACCTTGATCAAGAAGGAAATAATAAAGACAGAGCAAAAATAAATAAAATACAAGGTGTCCCCCCAAAAAAATGTATGCACACTTTCATAGCTGACATCTTAATTTTGAAAATGAAATGTATTTTAATAAACCCGGCCTTTATAATTATTCAAAGTGTGTATATACATTTTTTGGGGGGACACCCTGTAGAGTCTAAAAACACAATACAAAAGATCAATGAAACCAAGAGCTGGTTCTTTGAAAGGATAAACAAGATTGGCAAACCTTTAACCAGACTAATCAAGAAACAAAGAGAAATGATGCAAATAAATAAAATCAGAATGAAAGAAAAGTGACAACTGACACCAAAAAAATTACAAAGGATTGCAAGAAAATATTACAAACAACTACATGCCAACAGAAGTTTTATTTTTAAATTTTTGTTATTATTGTGTGTTGTTTTTAAATGTCTAAGCAGGCATTTGGTTATATGTGTTTGAAATTTTCCCAAGTTAATATCACCACGGTCATACTCTGTGGCTTGAAAGTTGGTAATATAAATGTTCATTCTTTGAAGGAGAACCTTTCTCTGTACCTTAAAGTTCCTTGGCACATCTCCAAATGGAGGTCACTTGGCCTTCTATTCAGACATATGGATTATTGATAAAGCATATGGATGTGTCTTTGATATGTAATTTAATTTAAATGCTACACTCCAAATAATATGTAAGGGGGAATAACCTCAAACTCCCTGCTGATCAATACTTATAAAACATGAAATGAAGGAAATATTTTTTGTCAAAATTAGTTGAAGGATATGCAAAGCATTCATTCTTCTAGATAATCTAAATATCTCTTTCTTGATTTATTTATTAATTACTTCAAGTTTGTTTTCTACTCGGCATTTACAATGTTTTAGGCTTTTGAGATCTTTCAGTGAACCAAACACACAAACTCCCTGCCCTTATGAAACAGTCTAGAAAATAAATACAAAAAAGCCATACCAGTTACTGCTAAGTATTTTGAAAACCAATAAAACAGAGTAAGATAGAAGAGTTCCACTGGCAGGAGAAGTGAGTACTCAAGCAAAGCCTTTCTGAAAATGTGGCTTTTGATCAGAGACCTGAATGGAGGTCATGCAGGAGAAGAACTCGCCAAGCAGAGAGCACTGTTAGTGCAAAAGCCCTGAGGTAGGACTATGTTTGGTATTTTCAAAAAACAGCAAGGTGGTCAGCATAGCTAAAGTGACATGAGTTTGGGAATGGGGTTGAGGAGAATAACAGAAGCTATCCCATGTATGGCTATTTAGGCCATTTGAAGGAACCTGGGTTCTTTTTAAAATTGATGGAAGCCAATAGAAGGTTTAAAGCTAGGTACCGACATGATATGACTTATTTTTCAAATGAATTACTTTGACTACTTAGTAAAAGACAAATATAATGGTAAAAATGTTGACGTGTTCTTGAAGAGAGGTAACAGTGGTTTAGTCTAAGGTTTTGGCAATAAAGGTGGTGAGAAGTCATCCAATTCAAGACATCTTGAAGGAAGGTATAATAGAAATTATTGGTGTACAATATGAAAGAGAGGAATTAAGAATAACTCAAAGGTTATGGCCTTAACCAATGAAATAATGAATTTTATTTTTTTCTGAGTAGATGAACCAGAGAAGGAAGCATACATTGGGGGTGAAATCAACATTTTCTTTTTGGCATGTTAAATTTGAGATGCTTATTGAGCATATCAGTGGAGATTTTGAGTCTGAAGCTAAAGAGATACTAGTAAGCTTGTGTTAGATATATTTTAGAGTCATTCACATAAAAATAACATTTAAAGTCACCAGTCTGGATGAGATCACCAAAGGAGTAACAATAGGCAGAGAAAGGGAGTTTCATTGGCCAAGTTCTTTGATGAAGATACAGCAAACAGGCAGAGAAAGAGTGGCTGTCTCAAACATATGTTCAAGTTACTTAGAGTTATTCTCAGTGACTTGATCTATAGTATTATGCTATTGGTGGAAGTTTCATTAGCCAAGTTCTTTGATGATCCAGCAAACAGGCAGAGAAAGAGTGGCTGTCTCAAACACATGTTCAAATTACGTAGAGTTATGCTCAGTGACTTGATCTATAGTATTATGCTATTGGTGGACAATTATTGAATTTCCTATACTAATCTTTTTGAGGTCCCATGAGGAAAGTTCTTTCTGGTCCTAGAACCATGCATAGCTGCTTCTTTTGATAATTATCTTATTACTAGAGGCCCAGTGCACAAATTTGTGCACGGGTGGGGTCCCTCGGCCTGGCCGGCGATTGGGGCCATCTCGCTCAGTCCAGGGGCAGGGACCGTGGGAGGTTGGCAAGCCATGGGAGGTTGGCTGTGGGAGCGCACTGACCACCAGGGGGCAGCTCCTGCATTGAATGTCTGCCCCATGTTGGTCAGTGCACATCATAGCAACTGGTCGTGAGGGTCGCTTAGGCTTTTATATATATAGATATTATGAACACTGCAAATCACAATATAGTTTGGAATTTCTTTTTTACACTTGCCTCTGAAAACAGAGTCTAATTTACTCGAAAGTCCAGTAAATATAAAGTACTTTAGGGAACACATTTTATGTACCAATCTCACATTTGCCTTCATCTTATCTTTCCTACTTAATTTTTATTTTACCTTTGTTCTATTCCCTAAACCATACAAATTTTAATTTTACTTTATTACATTATAAGTTTACATATATAAATTTTCTACAATGAATAAAAACAATAATAGATTTATGGATAGGAGAGAATAGATAGATAATTGATAGATGATAGTAGATTAGATAGATAGATAAATGATAGATAGATAGATAGATAGATAGATAGATAGATAGATGATAGATAGATTTAAACACATTAAAAAGTCACATTCCAATTTTAGTGGCATTCTACATGAACTGTGCTATATGGTATGCCTGGCAACATAAAGCACCAAGTTTGGATGTTTGACTGGTGAAGAAACTCAGGCCAGTCTATTCTGTGCATTACAGCAAGACAAATGCAAGTTACAGACCATAGCTCTCTTTCCTATACAATCATCCACTTGCCTTTATTTTCTCTACACAGAGTGAAATTTGAAAACTAGGCTGAAATAAACATTAGAGAAGTTTCTATAGTGAGTTTAGCTTCCTCTGAGCCATGTGCAAATGAGCTTATTTTATACACATATATTTATATGAAATCTGCTACTCTCATAATACACATTGGTCAAAATGCTTTTGTTTAGAAAAAAAATCATTCATGCACTCTACCAAAAAGTTCTAACAGTTATACTTCACTGTGTGTTCAAACAAACAAAGGGGACAAAAAAGAGACACTAAAGATTATTTTTATGATAACAGGCCAAAACCTCACCTCAGAAATACATTCACATGCACACTGGGTTGCTCACATGTTGCAGGGAGGCTCTTTGCCATTGGAAATCAAGTTTTTTTCCCAAACCAATGCCATCGAGACTTGAGTTAGGAGAACCTTATATCTGGCTTCTTTGATTTCTACTGTTTGTTGCATCTCACATTTAAATCTTGCCTCAGCCCTGCATTCTTTAAACCTCAATTGTAAAGTAACATTTTACACAAAGTTACAGTTGGGGAGAAGGGTGAGGATCACATCTAACTCCTCACTGTAGGCAAATTCCTTAATGCCTCTATCGAGGGTAGGGAATGTCCAGCCCACGGGCCATATAAGACCCTGGAAATCACTTGGTCTGGCCCAGCCAAAGCATTAGGAGTGAGTTAATGAAATGTTTGACCAAATATAGCAGGCTAATTTTTAAACTGATAATTTTGTATGGCCCACGAATGATGTTATACATATCCAAATGGCCCTTGGCAGAAAAAAGTTTCCCCACCTAAATAATCAAAAGTACCCACTGATAAAATCACTTATCTAACACTTGGGGAATAATTCAAACTGTCATACATTTAGAGTAATCTTTTTAGAAAAAATATTAAAAATGAGAATTTTTCTTTCTTGACCAGGTAATTCAGGTCACCATTATAATCATTAGATACTTGAGTTCACATCTCTAATGAAGCAGAAATCATCCTTAGGGCATCTTCCCCGCTCCAGATCCTCACTAAGAAGCTTGAGGAAATTATTTCCTTAAATCTGAAATGGACTATGCATCCTTTTTATGATACTTTTTTTGGCAGAGAGAACAAGCTTCAAGGAACCAACTTCTTGCCAGCAGTACCGCGTACACACCTACCACCTTGAGCCTTATTTCCACGCCCAATGATGATAAGAATTTTAGGAACTGGAAATTATAAAGGCTTGCTTGGCAGCCTTTTCATATTGTGAGTGATAAATCAGAATTGGGGTGCTTGCCAGCAAAAAGTTCTTTCTTATCTCAGTAAATATATGAGGGTGGATCTGCTACAGGCAAAGCAATTTGGTTAGAATATCATGATGGGTGCAGTGGGTGGGCTTTTGCACTGTTTTATTGCCTTCCTCATTTGGGGTTTTGGCTCACACTCATTTGTCCACAAGCAGTATTAGTTGGCTTTTCCCTTTTCTACTAAATTTTCTTACCTTCTCCCCCACACCCCCGCTTTCTTTGAGATTAACCATTAACCTATAGAAATAAAAGAAGCATTTTCTAAGCAAATCTCCAACCAGCCATTCCTCTCAGCCTTCTGTAGATCTACAGAAGACTACAAAGATGAAGCAATATTTTTCAGTACCCCTGATTTCACAAGTGTGTAAATCCCCACATTTCTTCCCCTTTACACTGAGCTCTCATTTGGGTGCTAATAGTTTGCATTCTTACATGCCACCTGTTGAAAATAAAAGTCTCATGACTTTTATTTGCAAATTTGGTCTATCCTGGTTTAGCTTTGCACAGCACTCTAATTTCACAGTGCTTAGCAATAACTTTTATTAGTCACTCCACCCAACAACCATATGATGTCAGGAACTTCAGCTCCCTCTGTCTTGACTCTCTCTTCTCTCCTCTCTCCTCTCTCCTCTCTCCTCTCCTCTCTCCCTTCACACATGTACCCACTTATAATCACTTGAATTATTTTAGCAAATCTTTACATGTGTCCCAAAATCTTCCATATAACTCAAAACAGCAAGTATTTGAAAAGAGAGTTATTCTTCTGTGTGGACAGGAGCCACTGAGGTGTGGATAACTAGAACTATTTTTTGAATTAGAGATTGGTTGGTTTAGAAACAATTTACACTGGAAGTCAGGAGGCTTCTTGTCCTAACTGTGTGGCTTTGAGCACCTCATGGACTCTCTGGCAGCCTCAGTTTTCTCTTTGGTAAAAATGAGGCAAGTAGATGAGTTCCACAGTGTCTCTCAGGCGTGTCATTGCACAGTCCTTTCTCCAGGGGCACATACATGTGAGAGAGGTGAGGGATACATTAGGGACTGACTTTGCCAGCTCCACACGTGGTGTTCTTCCTTTAGATCACACAGTCTCTCACAATGAGCCTGTGGAGAAGAGGGACAAGGTTGCAGGTTTCCCCAAAACCTGCTTTGCATACTTAAGACACACATTACTGAAAAGTTCACTTTGTTAGAAAAGATTTTTTAAAGTTCTTCAAGGTTTAATTCTTCCTGTTATTGTTGAAAATTTGCTTTCTCTGGTCATTTGGTAAATACATAGCTTTAAAGGGAAAACACACAGCAGCATTTTGTGTTTCTGCTGCCCGGTTGATGTGTCACATTTCAGCCCCATCGTGTGCTGACAGCGCCGTGCTTCAGAGGGTTATGGGGAACCAGGAATCCTTGAAAGGGGCAGGGCAGGATGTCCTTTTCTCGCGCTCACTGAGTCACAGAAGACGGATGCCTTTGCAGGGGTTCTGTAGTTGTGATTTCAGTCAAGATCCAGTGGCTTGCAACCACTTCTCTAAATCTGCATGAAGAAGCAGCGACCCGGCTGTGTGAATTATGCTCAGATGCATTTTGATTAAGTGCTGAAAGTGGCCTTTTTTCGTGAAGTCTGAAACGTCACCGTGCCATTGACACGTACAGTGCACAGGGAGCAGCATATCCTAAGAAACAGGGCCAAACCCCCCCAACACACACCTTCTCCTGTGCCCAGGTAGCAGTTTACCCCGCTGGTATTCAATTGCAGAGTATTTCCTTTAGCATCTCTGCCTCCTCGGCAGCCACCTCGGTGTCTTTGGAAAGGCAGGCCATGCTCCCTTTACAAGCGTTGTGACAAGATTGTGTTTCGGTTCCAAAGGGTTAATCCCACAGTGAATTCTTCTCATGTGTAATTTAATACTTCATAACTGCTGAAAATTGGAGTCCACATAATTTATTTTCTTTGGTCGGGCACATTTGCCTCATGCTTGGCCGGGGCTGACTTCAGAGAGACACACCTAAAGCTCTCAAGTGTCCCAAGTGGCCTATGTCAGTTGTACAGAAGGATTGTGGTCCTTGGCCAGGGCCCAAGGATTAGGTGTTCCTGAGAAGGTTTTTTTGGCTCTACAAAGCCCTAGGATGTCATGGGAATAGGCTGCACTCCCTTTTCCCCTTGAAGGCCACATATCAACAGGGTATCTAACCACGCAGAGACAGGCTTTCCACAAAGGTATACATTAAAATAAATAGAACATGCGACCAGAAAGACCCGGACGAGAGGGAGGAATGGCTAAGTGGAGACAGGAAACAATTGCTTCATTGTTGAAGCCTCCAGCTCTTAGAATCGCAGAGTGCAGCTCCATCTACAGGACTGTCGGCAAAGCTGGAGCTTTCTGCCCAAAAGGCAGGACCGAAGTTTACATGCATTTTTATCCAGCTCGCTTTGCATGGGGCTTCACCCAACGCACAAAAAAAACCAACTTTTTACTGAAAAATAATTGTCCCTCTTTGATGAGAGGGATTGAGAGAGCAACACAGAGATAATAAGTGAGAGGGGCTAGCTGTTCAAGGGTGCTTTCATTTAGCTCCTTTTTTCCTACTTAGGCAGTAAATATTCTTCTCGTCCTAGCAATACTCATTTCATCTCTTTCTTTCCTTTTCAACAACTTCCTCTCATTTGGTTTCCTCTCATTATTCCTCGGAGTGGGAGGGGGGCATGTGTATTTTTCCCATTCAAACAAACTAAAAGGCTGTGTTTGTTTGAACACCATTCTTGTACTTCCTGGCAAGCTTTGGACTGTAAAGAAGGTTCAGGTTTTTAGGTTTAAAGGAGCTGAGAAACTTTAAAGTCATAATTGAAGCCAACTCTGTCTGTGCATTTTCCTCCCCCCCCGCTCCCCCCTAGTGTAAAAGCCCTGCTCGCCAACGCAGTGGCTGCTGTCTGATGCTATTTCAACAGGAGACCTGGATTTCAGGACAAGATCCAGGCCATCGGGGAGACTTGATGGCTCGGGGAATTAGTAATGGGATTTGGAGCCCTTCATTTCTAGGTCACTGGTTTGAACAGAGCCCAGGTCAGTAATGACTGAACGTTGTTACCACCCGATGCCGGCTCTTCCCGCACGGACCTGAGGTGGTCCGCTGCTCCGTTCCCGAGTGCCCGTGGCACATCTGCACTAATGGCATTCATTGACAAGTCAGCTGTTAGAACTCAGGCTTACATATGAGGGGACCAGCCCTGCCACGTGCGGGAATGGTGTCCACAGCGATGTCTGGGCTGCCTCTTCGGGGGACGATGCACAGAAAGAGAAGATGATAAAGCTAGTTTGCCTTTCAGATGATTCTGGGCCCTGGTTCATCTGTCCCCGTGCCTCAGAGGGCCAGCTTCCCAGATACCTCACTGTCTATTCTGAAGACAGATTTAAAAGATCTGAATTGGGTGCTGTTCCTTGTTTTTTTGTTTTTCTATTTCTAGGGCAAGATTATCATGGCCCTTTTCAAATAATACATTTTTGGATCCCAAATTTGTGCCTGCTAAAGTGTCCCTGGGGAAAAGGGGGCTGTTTCCTGGGCTTCCATTAGCATAGGGTATAAGAAATAAATTACCACTTTATTTCTTCTCTTTGCTTTAAATATATTTGATTTCAGAGAGGAAGGGAAAGAGAAAGAGAGAGAGAGAGAGAGAGAGAGAGAGAGAGAGACATCAATGATGAGAGAGAATCATTGATTAGCTGTGTCCTGCATGCCTCATACTGGGATCAAGTCCACAACTTGGGCATATTCCTGATCAAGGAATTGAACCTTGACCTCTTGGTTCATAGGTCAATGCTCGACCATTGAGCCATGCCACCGGGCTCTTTCTCTTTGCTTTACAGGAAGAGAAATGCTTGCTACAAGAGGTTGGAGAGAGGAGTGGAAACTATAAAAATTCAAGGAGGATGCATTATATTTGTAGTTTCTGTGGCCCCTTCAGCTGTAGCCCCTGTCTGTTCTCAGAGTGGACTTGCTATGGGGTCTCTGTATTTAGAGAGGGGAGGAGCCAGCTCCTTGATGGACATGAGGCTGCTGGAGATGTGCTGAAGACTCTACACAGTTGTCCATCAATTCCTGGACCCAGGGCTGCAGCCCATACCTGCTTGACTCCAGCCTCTCCAGGGGCACAGCTCCCCTTTCCTAGGTGAAGGTGAAGCCCACTCCTAAGAAAGAATCACATATTACAACCAATTCAGAAATTACAATCGCATAAAGACCCATTTATATAAGACATATATAGAGTTCCTCTCCAGAAATGTTTTTACCTGCATTGATTTTTAGTAATAGACCAATTACAGGTGCTTCCCACATTGCTAAGATCTGGATGAGGAGTTTTAACTAGAGAGTTCCATTAAAGAGGTAAATGGAAAACAGCATGCTGTCCCCATTTGTTTTTGATTTAATACTTCCAGCTCCACTTTCATTCCTCCTGGACAGTCCTTGTTTGCTTATTGTTGTTGTGTGTGTGCTGTGTGTGTGTGTGTGTGCGTGTGTGTGTTTTTTATTTTTTTATTTTGCTTCCCAGACCTTTTACCTGCTTTTACAGTTTCATTTTTCTTATTTTCTTTAGGAAAAATTGTCTTCTATATTTTTTTTCTGGGACTATGGAAAAGCACTGTGGCTGATGAAATAAATTTTATAATTTCTCCACTCTGATACTTTGGGCCATCCGGCTCTACTCCTGAGAATAGTAAGACAGTAAAGGTGGTTTCCCAGAAGGTCCAAGTTCTCAGCAGGTACAGTCCCCACTTCCCACACCACCTGCAGGGCCTGAGCCAGTGGTTCTTGATATGTCATCATTTTCTGCCTTTTTAGAAAGGAATCCAGCAATTAACTGATTTTGAGATTCTGAAAATCATGGAATTGTAGAGTTAAAAGGAGACCTAAATGCCAGCTCTTCATCAATTTCTTTCAAGATGGAGATCTGAATTCTGCTTGAATAATCCCTTAAAAACAAAACAAAACAAAACAAAAAACAACAACAACAAAAAAAAAACATGCTAGATTTGCTGGGTAAATAGCTTTTGAAGAGGAGTTTTCTCCTGTTACAGGCACACTGTTCCATATTTGGTTAACATCTCACACAAGCCAGGAAATGAGTCTGTACAGTAAGCAAAATTGCCTTAATGGAGTTTGGAATCAAGTGAGGGGTAGCACCCCAAAACATGGCACTTTAGCATATTGAGTATCTTAAGCTGTAGGCACTTAAAAGAACAACAACAAATGCAGGGAGGGGCTTATGCTTCACTATCATTACATGTCTAATGATACATCTCCCAAAAGGAACTAAATTCTCACAAATACCCTCAAGAGTTTCAACAACCAGGGAAGATTGGCTCTCGTCACAGGAAGGAAACTAAAAGTCAACACCATACCCAGACAATGTCACAAACTATCATACCCCTAATCTAGTCTCCTAAGGGCTCATTTGTCTTTCCTAAAAATAATTTACTCTCAATTGAGAAGCCTACATTCCCCCTTTTTCTTCCCTGTTAAGATGGTTCTTATGCCTGAATTCTGAGCCACCTGCCACCTCAGAGCTAACTTTTCTCTCCTGGGTATCTCTCATGTGTACATGAAATATGCATATTAATAAACTTGTGCGCTGTTTTCTCTTGTCAGTTGTATTTTATTACTAAGAAGGGTAGAGGGGAAAATTTTGTTCCTCTCCAACACAATGATAGAAGAAGTATCAACAAATAATTGCAAAGCTATTAAATGCTGACCATCTTTGTCTGCTGCCATCTTTCCAAGGTTGCACCAAAACTGATATGCCATTAACATTTACTCATGTCCTCATCTCTCTGCTGAAATTGTACAAGTTTTGTTTTGTTTTGTTTTGTTTACACCATGGCTCTTAGGGATAGTAAATGATTTACTAAATGCTTCAGAGATCTGATTTCTTTAACTCCCGCAGATCTGAGACATTGACAGGAGTTGGCTACTCCATGAATGCCTAGATCTATCAGGAATGTCAGCTTTGGTCATGGTGGTGGGACTTTGGACTTAGAGCAAGAAATTGTGTACCTGAAGTTGCAGTGACTATTGGTCCCTAAACTATCACTTCCATATTTTGAAACGTAAATGAGATCAACTTTGCAAGATTTCAAGTTTGTTAAGAAATGCTATGGCTCAGGTTTCCTCCACCCATTTTGTTTGTGTTTGTCTTTGTTCCTCTGGTGTCTTTTCCCCCTCTGCATCTTTAAATTGCTGTGACATTTCTGATTTTGCAAGATTTCCTTACAAAAAAAATTGGTAGAAAACGTAATACTTTGTAATACTTGAAATTTACAAAAAAAACAAAAACTCCTAAAAGTGATTAAGTAATGACCTATAAGGAACAGAAGGGCAGTAGCAGTAAAAATAACTTATCAATATGTAAATTTTTTATTGATTTTGAATCACTTTAATGTATTAACTATTCAAAATGGCCTAACAATATTAAATTATTTTAAGATCATTACTACTACTTTAATAATGGTAAACAAAACAAAAACTAAAACAGAAAAAATAAAAGATAAATATTTTTTTCCCTCAGCCTTGAATTTTGAAAGGGTATAATGGTATCCTCCAAAGAGATTAACAGAACTTTTAAGCTTTGCTTATTGTATCAACCCAAATAGCTCCCTGGACAAACAAAATTAATTATACAGTTTATATTCAAAACCATTTAGGAAAGAAGCAACAATGCTGTTTTTTTTTTGTGTGTGTGTGTGTTTTTTAAGCCATAAAGCAGCCTATGATTCTGCAAGGTGAGAAATTTCTGAATTCTCACACCAATTTTCTTGTACTAAGGATGTAGTTTTTAGGGAAGAACAGGTCCAACAAGAAAAGGTACCTTTACCCATCTCCCCTCTTGTCTTCTCCTATAATTTGGCAGAGGATTCGAGAAGTAGAATTACAATTCTGCAAGCCTTTTTCAGATTTTTTTTTTCATAATGTGAGATGCTAAGGCTAAGTGTGTGACAAAAAAAAAAAAATTCCATGTATGTTGTAGTGGTCAGTAACAAGAAACTGGTGTTACACAGTCCTAAGTTCTACCACTGCTTTGTCACTTACAAAGCAGGTTGTTTAACTTTTTTATGCCTCAGTTTCTTCATTTACCAAATAGTATGATGACCGATTCTATACATCAGGGTCTTTAAGTAAATGAAATGATATATTACAGGTCCTTAGCAAAACATTTGTCACATACTAAGTGCTCAACAAGCATTAACTATTATTGTGCTACTTATCAGAATTATAATAGCAATTATTATTACATTATCATTATATATCATTACAGTAATCTTAACATCTCAAGTTATAATTCTTTCAGGATGCCTTATAAAATCAGGCTGTATTCTTTTTTTTCCTGCCCAGCATTCATCCTTTGGCTTTGGGGAGCAGCGTAACTACTGTAACACTCCATCTGTACAGCTTTGAGGTGCTGAACCCAACACCGAATTCCAGATGAGTACCCAGAACCAAGACTGGCTAATCAGCATAGTCCCACTCTCTGGCAACAATAATTGATCCACAGATAAGCATGAGAACTAAGTCTGGCCAATAGGATTTAATTCTAGGGCCTTAAGATTTGTGTTAGCTTTCTTTACCATGCCCCTGGATTTTATATTAGGCAGTTGTAAGTCTGAGATTACTGGGTGCCACCAGCAGGTATCACTCATAGATTTAGGTCATGGGGAGCCCCACCTAGAGGTTACTTTTGCTCTCCTGCTGAGCTTTTCCCTAAGAATCCAAGGAGATATGCCCTCCTAAAGCTCATATTTTGCCTTCTATACCATGTTCTTGGTGCCAAAATCCTGGAATTTTCTGCCAAAAACCTTTCTGTTAACTGTCATAACCTATAGTAGCCTCCTTAGGCTCTCTCTTTGGGAAATGGGGAAAGGAGTCAGGCAAGAGGCCCCATTTTTTCAGGTGCCACAAGTTGATTTTGCAGACCTGCAAATGTCTGGAAGACACCTGGGGACACCACTCATAGAACAGGTTTCTGGGAGTAAAACCAACAAAGAGAAAAAGAGAGTCAAGAAACAAAGACAGAGTTCTGATGAGCTCCTTTGAATCCTAGACCCAGTTGCATGGGAAGACTGGCCCTTGCACTTTTGATTCCTGAATCAATAAGTAAGTTTGGACATATGCTGTGTCATTTGTAACTGAGAGAGTCCTATCTTGGGACATTTTTCTTTGCTCCTCTATCCTACATTGACATTTCTTAATCTGAAATGATACATCACTTATGATATACAGAAATTATATTATGTTCTCTATTTATTGAATATAGAGGAGGTTTTTCTTTTTAACTAGATTTCTGAGGAAATTTACAAACTATGCAAGAGGATGGGGTTTGAACTCCCTCTGATGTGACTTGCTGTGTGACCAATGAATAAGGAAGTTAACCTCTCTGATCTTCTGTTTCTTCATCTGTAAATAAGAAATAAGGCTACTTAAAGTTCTGGATTGCTATAGACATTACTTTAGATAATGAATAAATATCTTAGTACTTGGTAAATATCTTTAGCATTTTTTGAAGGCAGAATGTATAGAAGTTAAGCCTTAACAGAAACCCAACTTGACTAACTTAAGCAATTGGGTCTTTTCATATGTTTAAGAGCACTGTAGTGTTGCTTGGGGAAGGGCATACATAGGCCTAGGTAAGCTGGTGGCAGGGACTCAAAAACCACTTCTCTGTCTTTTGCTGATTTCTACTCCTTATGCCATTGTTTCCTCTGGCTACAGTCTGGCTTTTTCCATTCTCATGTCTATGGTGAGGTTCAAGGCCATTCCCACACCATCGATGTTTGCATCTCCCCTGTTCAAGAGAACATCCAAAATGAGCTGGGATTTTTTTATTCTTATTTCAAATTCCCAGAATATACTCTGATTTCCTTAATTTGTACTAATCACATGTGGACAAGGTAACAGGCAAAGATTATATTGATATGGTACTTTCCACAGTGAGGGGAAGAAAAATTCCCAAAAGGTAAAAAGGTATGATTCCATTAAAAAAGATACAGGCTAGCAAAACAATTTGTCATTTGGCTATAGGATTAATTGTTGTTTAATTATTCTGAATCCTCTTTTTCCTGAACAAAATGTTGAATGAATGTTAGTGTACCATAAATATATGACCAATTATTTTCTCTGTTGAACCTCTAGAATGGACCTACAAAAGAGGAGCTGAGTGGTTTTCTATTATTACCCACCAGGGGGAAAAATCAGCAATGAAACCTGACCCCTTAGTCACTTAATATGATCCCACGAATATTTAACTCAAATATTTATCAGGGCTTCTTCTTTAAAAGTGACCATGTCAATTTTCACTATATGGCTGTTATAATGTTGATATGGACACATTATGTATGAAAAATGGTTAGCTCAACATTTGCAGTGACTGATTTCCATGCATTAATAATCTGACCATTTAATTAAAATATAATGCCAGAAGGTCCCAATCCACAATGCAGAATGACCTAGAGAATGTCCTGTCATTGAGAGGTAGGAAAGGGAATAAGAAAGAAAAGCTCAGAGGAAGGTTGGTTACTTTCACATCTGTGTGAGCCTTAATATAACCGACCCCTAAGGGTGTCCCAGCCCAGGGCTCCTTCATGGTAGGATATATAGATTTATTTATGGTGTGCGTTCTTTTTGTTTTGCTTTGTTTTTGTTTTTCTAATGCATTTCTTGAATTCCATGGGTTGTGAGCGCACTGCAATGGAGTGGAAGTGAACAAACCCAGGGGGAAGTCATTGGCACTGCTTCAGCTCCTGAACAGAGACCATCACCACAATGCCCAGACAGACCCACCCTCTGAAGGCTGGTTTCTAGACCAGTGTAACCCAGAAATTCTTCTTCACAAGAGGAAAATGTAGCTCAGAAACTTATAATGAAGTTTTTCTGTTCAGCTCACTTCTTACTTTACAAAGACACTTATTTAAAAAAGCATTCTAAATTGGAATTAGTTAGTGATCCAGGTTTCTAGTAAAACCCAGAGACTGCAAGAGGAGATTTCTTAATTGCACCAGCAGGGGCTTGGTTTCTATTCTTAGTGCAGCTGGTCATGTGGTTCTGTTTGTGATGTGTCCTGCTTCTGCATTGGCAGGACCAGCCTTCGATTCATTGGAATTGAGGGGGAAGGTGGGGGCCTCTCAAGTTTGTCCTTCCTCCTGAATGGGTGTAAGTCTTAGATTGTTCTATGTCTTAGACTGAACTATATTTAAAACATGCAATTATTCAAGGAAGGAATACCTGGAGAGAAATTTGGAAATCTCTTTCTTTTCTGTTCAGTGAATCTCACTACACATCCCTTATTGAAAGTGGTTCAAATTGGAGCTTCCAGGCTATCCTGAGGAAGAAACATGAGACACTTGTCATAACATCCATGCCAAAGAGGAGGTTTTTTTTTAGTTAAATCTTTATTGTTGAAAGTATTACATATGTCCCCCTTTTCCCACTTTGACTCCTTCTTAGCCTACCCCGTCCCCTGCCCCAGGCTTTCAACACCTTATTTTCTGTGTCCATGTGTTATGCACATCTTTATCATTGTTTATATATTTTATTGATTTTTTTACAGAGAGGAAGGGAGAGGGATAGAGAGTTAGAAACATTGATGAGAGAGAAACATCGATCAGCTGCCTCCTGCACACCCACTACTGGGGATGTGCCTTCAACTAAGGTACATGCCCTTGATCGGAATCGAACCTGGGACCCTTCAGTCTGCAGGCTGATGATCAATCCACTGAGCCAAACCGGTTAGGGCATCTTTATCATTTTTTTATCTCTTCCCACCCACCCACTCACCTCCACCTTCCTTCTGAGATTCCACCGAAGTACATTTCTAAATGTGGGAAATCTCAGTGTGTCCTCTTTGCAAATATGAGCATCATCTATGTGTGTTTTTTTAGAGAAGGGGGGCAAAGTGCTAAGAGTCAGTTTTGACAAACCTCTCTTTCTCTGCCTGAAAGTTACTTGTTCTGAACTACTGTAAATTTTTATATAAGTCCATGTCCTCATGATATTATATGATTTATAACTTTTGGCTACTTTCAATGGTCTAAAAAGTACAACAAAATATTGTTTAGTGAGAAAATACAGATTTCATTTTATTGAACTATTTGGTGAGTTAAATAAGTACCAAAATCCTTTCACTTATTCAACTGTTCAGTTTAAAAATATGAGCTGACCTACAATGAGGCAAAAAAAATAAATAGCTTAGCATCATGAGGTTAATGGACCCTATTCAAAAAATAGGTCTCAATCAAGCCATTTGTTTTCAATCATTAAAATATCTGATTCATGTGTCAATATTCTTCTGTAGAATAAAATTCTATTTAGATTCTTACTTGCTTTCTGGTTAACCTACTAAGGAAGAAGAAGCTGTCCATCCTTATAGCAAAGAATAAAACAAAACAAAATGTTGTCTTTCTGGTAATTCTGATTAGCTTTGTCAAAGTGGGATGAAGACAGAGGTTGTTTCTTGGCAAGAGGATTCTGGAAGGGGACCATGGCTAAAACTTTGCATCGTTGCATTCATATCTGGTCAGGCTGGCTTATCACAATTCAAACTTCATTCTGAGAAACTGCTCTTTCTCTTGTACCTTTTCTGCCAGAATTCAACTCTAACAACAAAAGTTTATAAACAATGAAAATTCCAGCTGGTTGACATCAGTGTCACGAAACTTTCTCTTCACACTGATACAAATATTTACTCTGAGCTCTGGCAAATCTTTTCTTGCCCATGTCACCCTTAATCATACATTTTTCCTTGATTGAGTTATGCTTTCCAGTACGTGATTTGCTCTGGTTTACTTTTTAACACATCCCAGAGGCTTCGTCAAAATCAACTCTGGGCAGGTCATGTCATTTGCTAGCTGCCAAACATGCTATTGAGAAGAAACTTGGCAAATATCAAAATAGTCTTTTCTAACTGCTCTAATAAATGTGTTTGTTCTTTCTGACCACCATTTACATTTAGGTCCCTCATATCCATAAAGTGATGAGCCAGGAAAGTAAGCAGAGATGCACTCAATTCCCTTTAATCCATTCCCTTGAGGTAACGTGCTGATTTCTCTTCCAGGCACCTTATTGCAAAGAAGTTGAAAACTTAAAAGGTTTCATCAAGGACTCTTTATTTCCTTCAAGAAGACACAAGGGTTATTTTCAAAAGGTTAAAACAACAGATTGATGTACTCTGTAACCGTAGTAAAGTCTGCTAGAACAAATATTTGCCACAGCAAAGTGACTTGTGGAGGATTTAGTACAAAATAGTGCAAATATTTCTATAAAGCTTCCCTTGTCAAAATAAAATGTTTGGGTTATCTGCACTGGGTGCTTGCAAAATCCTTGCAAAGTGCATTAATAGGGAACAATTCAGGGGAGTTTTCCTCTCAGTATTGAAATATTTGCTTTAACACACGATAGTATCTTACCTGCAAGAAATATGAATAGTTATCTCAATTGCATCCATTTATATTTATATTTCACTTACATGTAAGAAAAAATCTAGTCATATAAAAGCTATATATGTACCATGTGTCACTATACTACCTACCTCCTTTGGAAATAACATGAAGTAAGCTGTGTGAGCTAAACAATCCTTTATTTTTCCTGGATAATTTAAAAAATAAATATAAAAAAATGAGATGGATTTCCCACCCCAAGGGCATTCACAGTTGTTATTTATATTATTATTTTTTTTCTGCAGTCCCCAGGGGATATGTGCATGTGTGTGCATGTGCAAACACACATACACCAGCATACTCACTTATACACACAATACTCTATACCTAGAGTGTTTTACTATTACTCTTTGCCAGCCTTTAGATTTATCTATCTGGAGGTTTATGCATTGATTTGTAACCAAATCTACCTAGTGTGATTATTTTTAGATAAACATATTCGAAGATCATGGTCAATAACTATTATACCCTCAGGTGTGACCAGTGTACTTGAGAACTTGGAATTTAATAAGATCTTTTTCTCAACTCCATGGTAAAAGTAGTAGCTATTTCTTGCACATGAAGGCCAATTATCAATTCTTTTGTGTCACAAAGAGTTCATTTAGTGTAGGAAATAGTTCTGAATAGGCCTGAAGGAGTTAGAGCAACTTCCCTAATTCTCAGCCTGACCTGTTGACAGGAAAGCAAGAAAAGAAACACCACGTGCCAGTGCCATTGCTAAAGATCAATCTCCACCAGCCTGAAAGGAAGACACTATCCCTACTTTACAGGCAAAAGGGAAGAAGACTGAATGTTTCACTAACTCCACAAAGGTCATGTAACTGGTGAATAGAGATTACAGATTCCGACCTAGGTGGGTTTGACAAGGAGGGGGTGTTCTTTACATCGCCTGGGGTGTCCAGTACAGTGACACAGAGAGCCATGATTGGCCACATGTGCACAGTGCCTTACCTGCCCTAAGGCCCTGGGAAGATTTAAGTCAAATGGATAAACAGTTAGGGATTAACCTGACATATTTATTGGAATGCATTATTATGCTCACTTTGTGGGGATTTTCTTGGAAAAAAATTTTTAAATTTTAAATGAGGTAATCTTTGTTTTCCATCTTTGGAAGGCCAGGGTTCTGAAGAGGGGGTACAATCTCCTACTCTAGATAACATGGTGGTGAAAGAGGTGCCTCTGGACCCCTACCTGCTCTGCCTGAGGCTGTTTCAATCTTATATATTTTTTTATTTATTAGGCACTTGCATAAAATTTTGTTTAAAGAAAGCTTTATATTACTAAAATAAACTATCTATATATATAAAAGCCTAAGCGACCATTACGACCAGCAAACCGCTTGACTGTTTGCTATGACACACACTGACCAACAGGGGGCAGATGCTCAATGCAGGAGCTGGGCCCTGGTGGTCAGTGCGCTCCCACAGTGGGAGCACCACTCAGCCAGAAGCTGGGCTCATGGCTGGGGAGCGCAACACTACTCGTGGCAGGCACAGCAGGCCAGCTCAGGCTCCTCCTCGGCTGCCTGCTGTTTCCGCACACTGCTACATTTCCTGAGG
Source organism: Myotis brandtii (assembly GCF_000412655.1). Lineage (NCBI taxonomy): Eukaryota > Metazoa > Chordata > Mammalia > Chiroptera > Vespertilionidae > Myotis > Myotis brandtii. The sequence continues at coordinate 926,565 of NW_005354385.1, forward strand.
GGTCCCGGACTGCAAGAGGGCACAGACCAGGCTGAGGGACCCACCGGTGCACAAATCCATGCATTAGGCCTCTAGTATTACTATATATATATCCAATAGATCTATCCCTGATAATAATACATGTACATATCAATGTCTTTCATATACACCAGTGTTTGCTTAAGCGTCACATTCATAATTTGAAGGGTAGTTTTCTATGCATTTAAATTTTTATAGATTATATACAGATGTAACCAACAGGCTAGTAGCTTTTTTAAAACTTAATCTTAATCTAACGCAGCCTATTGTGAAGAGAAAAGTATTGGTTTTGTGATTTCTGTTTTCAGAATTTTTCAGGGAAATGTTTACAACACGAGACTATATATGTTCAGATCTATTAAACTAGAACTTCCAGGAGTAGGGAGTAGACGCGTGTGCAGTAAAATTATGCCCAGAAGGTTTTGAATGATCATTCATATTTGAAACCACCGATTTGACCTATTTCATTTTCAGATGTGAAAAGCTTGCCCCCTCCCAAGAAGGCTATTTCATCTTTGAATAAAGCTTTCCAATTACTGTAAGCATACCTTAAGCCAATCTGAATCCCGATGTTTTCCAAGAACAAAATTAAGTGAGGCTGGGAAGAGGAAAGCAGTATGGCTGCACGCTTGCCTTTTCTGTAAGCATCTATATGAATGGTGAGTCAGCCACTGATTCTGACGCGCATGGTGGCTCTGCTCTCCTCTTACTCATCTTTGCATCCCCAGCTCTGGACCTGACACATTTTAGGTGCTCAATACTTATGTTTTGCTTATAAAATATAACTTAGGAAGGCATCATCCAAGTTCAATGCTAAGAAACTCTTACCAGCAGTCCAGTTTTTGTCTCCTTTTTATTTAACCTAATTACTTCTTAATTTCTGACATTAACATAATCTGCTTTTTCTTTGGATTCCTTGGTAGCATTTCGCTTTGTTCTTCTAACTCCACTTTTGATCTCTCCCTATAGTTCCCATTTCTTAATGATTCCCTTCTTGATCTTCTTTCACAGGCACAGCCAATCAATTATCCATCCTCTCCTCAACTTCCCAGAAGACTAGGAATCCTTAGAGGATAGAAGCTCTCCTGATGCTGCTCCCAGACCGTGACCACGCTGGCAAAGCTTCTGCTCCCATGTGGCTGCATGTTTCATGACGAGAGCTACTAAAATGCAGGCAAGCACAAAGTCTTAATTGCTTGCTAGTGGGCACTCAGCCAATAAGCTGTTAGCAGAATGAAACCCAATCTTAAAGAAAAAGTGCTGAACCCCTGCTCTGGATCACCCAGCCCCATATGGAATGCATGTGTTTTTGGAGGAGATTTGGGCATGATGATCTTTTTTTCCACTCTCGCATGGGTATGTCAACCTATGGGTGGCTAGAACATTTTATTCTTAATGTAATAATCCTGGCTGCAGACAACTTCAAGAAACAACTCTGCACCTCCTCTCCCAATTTATGACAGGGACAATTAATATATTCTTAATTTTGTGCTCCTCTCTGAAAAGACTGCTTTCAATGCTCTTTCCAACAAAATTGTTCTTTTGAAGGATTTCTCCTCAGAAGGATTTTGAGATTGTCACTGCCTGGTTCTATAGTTTGCTAAATAGTCTTTCCTAATGAACGTCCCTAAATCTAGTGTACTTATCTTTATAATGGCAAAAATGATAATGCCTTCCTGGTATGCTGGCTATGAGGGTTTCATAAAAGTAAAAGCTCTTGGCAGTGGCTGGCACAAAGAAAATGTCCAATAAACATTCGATCTTAATACTATTGGTAAAAAACAATAATCTAAAGATTTCTCACTGTAAAAACATCTCAATATATAACATAAATATTTAACACATGTGTTTTGGTGTTTGGGGACCTCAGCCTTTTCTCTTTGATCTGTCATATTCAGGGTTACTTCTGAAATATTTCTACAGCATCCCTTTTTTCTAAAACGATTAAAAACCTCTTTTCACATTGCAGGTAACAAAAACCTGGCAAGGAAGACACAGAGAAATATTGGTCTCTAGACTTCTCTAAATTTTAATGTCACAGTGCTAAGCTCCAAAACTTAAGTCCTGTATTCCCCTGTACTGCAAACATTCTGTTGCTGTTAAATGAGCAAGATGAGGTGAGCATGCACTTTACTAGCCCCTGCCATGCTCGAGAGAATAGATGTTCAAATTCATCATTAAAATTTAGAGTATTATGGTCAGTTTGCATTTCACTTTGAATAGCATTCCCTTCTCAAAGGTGGAGTAATCCTTTGTCACACATCTGTCTGGAAAGGATTGTTCCCAGCAACCCAGGGCTGTATCCATCAGCATCAAAGTCCTCCTTTCCATTTCTCTCAGGAGTTTTTGAATGTCTTAATGCAAATAGGATACCTGGGGGGCCCACCTTCATATCCCAGAATTCCCCGAGGAGCATAAAGATTATACTCTTCCTAGGATACGTTTTTCATTTGCTATAATAATAAATTAAAACTCTCGAGAAGCATGCCAGTGGTTTCTGTTGTCAGTTTCCATAATATTAGTTTATTTGTTGATGTAGCAGTTTTTAGCGGGGAGAGACCTCATCCCAGAACTCTCATTAGTATCAGCGGCTCATACACATAAGTACTATATGAAATATTAAAAATTACCTTTGTCATTTTCTTGGTAAACAATAAGAGCCAGATTTGATGAGAAAGACATCATCCATATGGTAATTTGATATCTTCAGAAATCAGGGCAGGCCATTTAAATTGCTAAGTTCAATAAAATGCCATTAAACGTATCTTATTCCCTTTCTCCCCAACCAATTCTAAACCTAGGAAAGGGTTACCAAGGAAGCCTGAATAGTGTCTTATTTAACTTTGAATCAGATATGAATCCATTTATTTCTTCAAAAAAATAGTAAGAATTAATTAATATTAATCTATAATCACATTGATGGGAAAATTAATGGAAATTTTAATAAAAATATAACCTTAACAGGATCTGAAGTTGTCCTTTCGAATATAAAGCCAACACTTTATCCACTAAGCAACTGGTCCTCTGTTACTAACTGATGAAATTATCAAAATTAACTGCAGGATGATTTTTCTTTTGTTCTCTATACATAAGCGAGGCATTTTTAGAACTAAAAAGAAAAAAGGCATTAAAAATTAAAGTAAATTTAGAAATTGATCAAGCCCATGCTATATTTTCATCTTTTAAAAATATATATTTGTTTAGGGAATTTGGATGCATATTCCCCCAAACAGACCTTGTTTTCTTTTCTAACCTATCAGGACTTTGACTTGTACTTTTTACACTTATAGTTTCAGAGAAGACTTTATAATCCTAAATAAATAGGTCAAATTATTTTGTATTACTGAAACCTTGAGAACTTCAAAATACAGGTAGTATCTGGCCCATTAAATAATTTTGTTTAAGGAAAAATTGCATATATGCTAAAAATTAATGTAATATTCAAATCATAATTACGTTAAATATATATTTTCTGAAATATAAAGTCACATTCATTTCCTCTATTTATTATATACTACATAATATTTAGCAAACTAACCCTTATACAGAAGTCACTTATTAGGAACTTACAGATAAGTAAAAGTTTAATATTTTTTACTATTTATTGAATACCTATCACATTAGATTCTGTGCATTATACAGAATACAATGCTATGTATATTTTAGACTATTATTTTTGCCATTGTATTCATTTAGAGCTTATCAATATTTCAACACCAATACTGAATGATAAAAGCCATTTTTCCTGGCGTTCTATCAGCCAGAAATCCTTATCAGAAGTCACTTTTTCATAGCTACAGAATAATGATATCTTAGCTTTAGAGTGATAACCCTAACGCAAACAAAATATCCTGAAATCCCTTTTAAATTATCAAAGAAAAAAGTAACATGGGAAAAAATATGGTAATCAGTAGATTTTTATTATATCCTAGTAATCTGAAAATTGATAATTCATGCATATAGGGTCACTCTCTGCAAAGCAGAATTTTTGATGAACTAAAATAATGACTCCCTGACTACATCTAATGACAGAATTAGTCCTAGCGCTATAATTAAACCCACTTGTGGACATTCACAATGATGCAGAAGCAAGGATTCTGACTTCTTTTCTGTTTTTTTTACAATTCAAGTCATGTTTATAATCCGTGATGTGGTAAGCAATCTTGTCCCTTTCTTCCTTCCAAATACCTGATTTCTTGGAAGCAGCCTCTTTATTTGGAAAGCGCAAGGGGCTGGGAAAAGTAACTAAAAATCCCACTCAATGTAGGTGGGAACAGCTTTTGTCATGAAATATTCCTCAGTTTAGATGTTTTTCTTAACACTGAGGGGAAAGTAGAGCTGAGTCCCAATCAGAACTTGTAGGAGCTAATTTCCCTCCTCAATACACACTTGAGACCTTTCTTGTTAAAGATGTCCCCTTGAATTATTTGACTCTCAACATGTCCCATTTAATTTTCTTGCTGTCAATATAAAATATGTGAAAAATATTTCAGATGCAAAAATGTTTACATACTGTAGCCATAACTGTAAAGTTAAACATACAAATGAACAAACATAAATGAAGCATGCTATGAGAAAAAATGTACAACTTGTATCTGGAAACCAATAAAAATCTGATCTGGACAAAGGCAAGCAATGTAATTTAATTGGTTAAAAGACTATGTGTATATTCAAGAGATCATTCCTTTATATCAGTGATTCTCAGGCAGGAAACATATTTGGTTATCACAACTCTTTGGGGATTGGATACCCATTTCTAGTCAGTAGAGGCCAAGGATACTGCTAAACTTCTTACAACACCCAACACAATCCTCACACAAATAATGATCCAACACAAAAAAAGCAATGCTACTGAGGTTGAGCAATCCTGCTTTATAACCAGTGAATTTAGGCTAAATCCCTCTTAATGTACCTCATCTTTAATTGTTTGAGTCATTTCTTTGTTGACTCGATTCAGAGGAAGAAAAATATATATAATACAATATAGCTCTTCAAATTGAAAGAGCTTATGCATTCTTACTTTGAATGTAATATTACTGTGTCTAAGAGTACACAAAAGTACCAGAACCGGTTGTTCAATGTTCACCACTGTCAGAATCCACCATAGATACCGCATCTGCTGCAGTCTGATATGGATAATGATGGTGGAGTATTCTTGCTGTCTTGACTGTAGTCATTACTGTGATGTTATTTTAGGACTAAGTAGTGTTTGTCCATTGGACCATAAAAGTGTGTCATGTAAATACAGGTTTTAGAGCACACAATAGTCTGTCCATGTTTAGAAATATGCAGAAAAAAGCTTCATAAAATGCTTTTTAATAGTATTTGCTGAGCATGTGAAGTAATTCCTTTTCAAAGTTAAATCACTTGGAAAAAAAAGGGGGCTTCTCTTTTCAAAGACTCCGTAAGTAATTATACTGCATTATACATCATTCTTATGTCAATGCAAATTTTGTTTTTAAATGGAAGGAATTTTGAATGACACAGTACCAAGCAAATGCCCAACATTAACCAAACCTTTTATTTATTTATTTACTCTCACCTGAATTGCTCTTTGAAATTGAATTGGGGTGAGGGGGATAGTATTTATGTAGCGAACAACCTCATATTTGACACTTTATCCTAGAATTAAATTATGAACACCAGAATATCTTATAGAAAAGAAATTTCAAATAACAACAACCTTTACCCCCAAAAACCCTAACAACAGTTGAGAAATACTTCTCAGTAAACATGTTTATATTGACAGCAAAATAAAATAAAGTGAGAATTATAAAGGGCCATAAGGGTATTTAGAAATTCTATATTTTGAATTACATATACAAGTATCCACCTAGAAATGTGTGATTTTATTGTTGGAAGCTTGAAGTCTATGCTTTGTTGAGTTTTATTTTCTATTCCTATAGTAGTGATAAACATTTCCGTATTGAGATCAGTTTGTAATAATGAAAGTTAGAGAGTAAAATTCATAGTTATGTAAACTGAATCTGTCCAAGTCAGACAAGTGACTTTGTCCAATGATACACAGAACAGAGTTATGAAATGGTGGGTCACCTATATACTCTCAGATGCTTCTCAAAACAGATTCTCTTGATAGTTAGGATGAAATATTATGAAATGAGGGTTATATGCTTTGTAGCATCCAAAGACATTTTAAAATTGAGAAACAATTCTAGAAAGTTATTGAGATTTTATTTTTTCAAAAATAAAGTAGCCGAATAGTCATAGATGTTCATTAAAGTCAGATTTTATTTGATTCTAACATTTGAAAAAATGTGTATAGAAGACATGAGATAGATAGATAAATGATAGATAGATGATTGATAGGTAGATAGACAGATAGATAGATTTTTTTTCCTTTTCCAGATTTCCCTCTATCATTTAAAGATAGATAAACTCACTGTAGTTAGAATCAGTTTTACATTTTACATCATTAACAAATGTTCAGGTCAAACTAACAACCATTTCAACATTATTAATCAATTCTTTTACACAGGTGTTTAAATTAAAAAGATAAAGTGATATGAAAATCACTTTGAGTGCAGTGGCATTCTGGTATTCCTAGTTATCAGAAATATGACCAGTTTCAATAATTTCTATAACACACGTAAGGTTTAAACATGCATATGTTTATTTGATGTTGTCACACAAAAGATTAGTAATATGAATTTGACCCAAGACCTACTTGATAATATGATAGTTTACATGTTTCCAAATAGTTTCCAAATAGAACTTAGGAATTCTAAAGAAAGATGGTTTCATTTAAATTTCACTCTATAGCTTACTGCCTGTGCATTTTTAGACAAGTAATCATCTGTGATTAAGTTTCCCCATCTCTAAAATGTTAATAACAAGATTACCTGCCTCATAGCATTGTAACAAGGATTAAATGACAATATATGTATATGAAGAGTTTACAGCAGTGCCTGTCTTATAACAACACTACATAGGAGTTAGCTACTTTTGAAAATGTTCTTAATACATTCTTCTTCATTTAAAGAATACATGTGTGATTCTTGAGTGGAGCTATAATATGTTTACTTTGTATTTTCTTTGTGTACCAGAGTAAGTATCATAGGCAACTTAGGCTCCTGCCTAAGTGAAAATTCCTAGTGAAAATTTCCAAATCATGCATCAATCAGTTGCCCCAATCAGGGATTGAACCTGCAATCCAAGTATGTGCCCTGACCTGGGTACACAGGATGACACTCAACTAATAGAGCAACCCCAGTCAGGCATACTCAGGGTTTTATTTCTTAAGACTATCACGGGTTAGTTTTTACATGTAATAATTCACACAAGAGCGAGGGGACATAAAGAAAGAATACAAATAATTTTCATTTTATAAAGTTCAATTTAAGTAATGAGAACATATACAAATATTAGATTTGTGTATATTTGTTTTCCTTGTGATTTATCAAATATACTGCCTTTTCCATCAATCCTTACTGAATAGTGCTTTATTACAAAAGAGATGTCAATTGGCCCAATTATAAAATCATTTGAACAATATTGAGTATCCCAATTTTATCCAATGTGCATGGGGTAAGACCTAATAATGGAGCTTTCATAATGTGGAGATCATTTAAGATTTGCATTAAAGTTAAGTTGTTTTATCTCTAGATAGCAAATACTATCCTAAGTCAAAGCCTAACAGATCTATCTTTGGCATCCTATCTAATAAAGAGGGAATATGCTAATTGACCCTCACTCTGTCGCAAAGATGGCTCCCACAGCCAATAAGGAGGAAATATGCTAATTGACTGCCATGTCTTCAAAGATGGTGGCACCCACAGCCACAAGATGGCCAGCAGGGCAGGGCAGTTGTGGGCGATCAGGCCAGCAGGGGAAAGCAGTTGGAGGTGAAAGGGCTGGCAGGAGAGCAGTTAGGTGTCGATCACCTTTGGCAGGCAGAAGCAGTTAGGGGCAATCAGGCAGGCAAGCAGGCAAACAGTTGGGAACCAACAGTCCTGGATTGTGAGAGGGATGTCTGACTGCCAGTTTGGGCCCGATCCCACAGGGGGCAGTCGGACATCCCCCGAGGGTCCCAGATTGGAGAGGGTGCAGGCTGGGCTGAGGGACAATCCCCCCCCCCAGGGCACGAATTTCATGCACCGGGCCTCTAGTGACCTAATAATAATCCAGTTTCCTATCAGCCCCTGCAACCTAATTTTATGCTACTTCTTCTTTTGTTCACTAATCTCCAGCCACACTAGCTACTTTTTAGTTTCTCAAATGAACACATTTTCCTTTCTCCACAGGGATTTAAAACAAATAATGGATCAACTTCCTAGAATATTCTTTCTCCTTTTCACTTACTCAGGATGTCTCTATTGGGACATAATTTGAACTGTTATTTCTCTCAATCTCTAAAATAGATTATCTTCTCATTATATTATCTTATACCCTTCTGTACTTTTTTTGTGTAGCATTAACTGTATATTGTAGTTTCTTCATGTCTTATTCCCCAGTCAATCATAACCACCATGAGGACTTGGGCCTTGCTATATGCTCATTGAAATAACATTGATGCCCTCACCTCAACTCTGATGTGTATTGACATCAGAGTCTTCAGTTCCAACTTTTGAAAAATTGTAAATGGTCTGCTTCACAGTTCCATTTGATATGGAGGACACAGATATTGACCTGCTCCCATCCCACCTAGATTCTCTACTAGTCTAATCTCTTTAAAATAATACTCCCATCATTTACTGGTCATACCAGAAACTTGGAAGTCATCCTTGATACTTCCTTTTTTCTTACCCTCCAGTTCTGAATCCTCACTAAGTCCGGTCCTCCTTATGTGTCAATGTATGCAAATATGTCCACAGTTGTTCTCCACAATTGCCACATTTATAATCCAGGGTCCTGCCAGGAAAGAGTGACCCACTCAAAATCAGTAATATGAACAAAAACATATTTAACAGGTATGATTTTACTTATATGTGAACTCTTTAAAAAAACACATGAAAAAAAAAAAGACACACACACAACAAACCATGAACAGACATACAGACAGAGGACATGCTAATTGTTGCCAAAGGGTGGGGGTGGGAGTATAGATGGAAAAAAAAACAACAACAACAAAAAAACAGTCGATGGGGTTACTTCTGATATAATCTCATGACTAAAATCTAATTTTGGCTAAATAAATAAGTAATATGATAAGGTTTGTGGAAACCATCCAGAAATACTTCAAGACTCCATGGCTAGGACCAACAGAAAGCTGTTGACAATGCAGACTGAAGGGACAAGTGGAAGGAACCCTTACTGGGAACTAGAAAAGATAGTTCCATGGTAAGAGCTGTCTGAGATAAGCCATGGCTTTTGATAGAAGAGCAGGGAAGGCAAGGTGAGAAAGGTGCAAGGGAATACATATTCAACCTCATTCTCCTGCCACCCTCCAGTCTCAGGCTGGTTATCTCCCTTATCTACTTCAGAAATTAAGTTAGAAGACAAAGGAACCCCTTTGATGTCATTCATGATTGTCAGCATTTTGGAGGCCATAGGGCATCGACAGGACAAACTAAACATATTCTCCACACTATTTATTCCCTAGGTCCTGTCATTTCTTACCTGAACTATTGTAATTGTCTAGTAACTGATTTACTGGCTTTCTCCCTCAACACCTATCCTCTATCCATTTTCTACAGAGCAGTCAGAGTTCTCTTCTTACAGTGTTTCTGCTTAAACATTTTCTATGGTTATTTATTTCTTTATACTCCCAAACTCTTCATTTTAAAATTGTGTAACTTATATTACAAAGGTTAATTTTCTTTATTTTCCTACTAGGCTGAATTCTATAAAGGTAGGCATTTTCAACTTTGAGTCACCTATCAATGTGACTATTACATAATAAGTGTCAAATAAAAATGGGATGAATTAATAAATTGCAGAAGGTATATTTGTGAGGTTTTTTTTTAATTTCCAGGTGGTGCTAATATTCTAGATTTATAAAAGTAACTATTAAAGTAACTAATATCAACTGGTCTAGATTATAAAGATAATAACTAGAAGGTTAATCCTTACCCATTTAATTCAGGTATCCTATATAATAAAAGCCCAGCAACTGAATGGTGGAATGACCAGAACGACCGGTCAATCAGTCGCTATGACGCGCACTGACCACCAGGGGCAGACGCTCAATGCAGGAGCTGCCCCCTGGTGGTCAGTGCACTCTCACAGTGACCAGGACGAGTGGCTCTCCTACAGCAGGAGCGGCCACTCAGAGAGCAGGTCCATAGCCGCTCAGCTGACCAGGATGAGTGGCTGCTCCCACATTGAGCTGGTCCCCACAGGCCATGCCCCCCACCAGTGCATGAATCCCATGCACCGGGCCTCGAGTTATGTGATAATTAAGAACTCGCAATGTGCTCTTGAAATGTGTTCCTTTGCCAAAGGCTGCCTACTAGTAAGTCTTTTCTCTTTTCTTTTGGTCCTTTTTTCCCCCTTTTACTAGTAGATATCACTTTAACCTTGATTAGGCCAACCAAGTATTTCTCCCTTTTAAAAGCTCAAACATGAACTACATTATGTGAGCCAATTCACATCTAATATTGCATTTGAGGAGAGAAAATATTTCCCAAGGAAGTGCTTTAATGCCTTCTCATTATCAGATACTATAGAAGAACAAATTCTTTGCTACAATTTAAACATTGAATATGTTTGTATATTTAATAATTGTCAAAGGAATGAGGTTATTTCATTGAGTATTTTAATGTTAAATTGCTTTTTGTTTCAGATTAGAGGCCCTGAGATTCTACATACCTGGTCTTGATCTTTTTCCATTTCATTTCTGATAAATTTTATTTTAATATCTTATTTCCCATCTCATTTGAAATAAGGCCACTATTTTCTTATCTGTGTTCAGATGTTTTATACATTTGATATGCATCTGCCTATTCCAGTATTGAAGCACTTCCATTTCTGCAACACATTCTCTAACACCACTTTTATCAAAGAATTTTCATATTTTAAAATCTACTATTTTGATAAATAAATAAATAATAAGTTAGTTAACTATTATAGCATTTGGGGGCATGAACAATTCTCATGAACCCTAAGTATGATGAAATTGCTTCAATAAACTTAAAATTATAGTCAAGGAATATGTATATGTATGTACATATGTATATATGTAAAGATAGTTATATATAAGCATAGAGATAAATAATGGCTGTGCATTTTATTTTGTTCTTCCACTTGAAAATGAAATGTAAGTAGAATCCTTAATTTACTATAAATAATTGTGTAAAAAGCAATTTACTAGAGAAAATCTCTTATATTCTGCATATAATTTTGAAAAGGGCACTAGCTCTAACACCTAATCTTTAGTATTTCTATTAAAAGACTACACTCCCCTGTGTCTGTATGTATTAGCATCCATCCTGGGTTGTAATCAAATACTTGTATAATTATTCTTGGCACTGCTAGAGGTTTTGCAAACCACAAGATACATATAAAGTTGTAGTGGCATGTCTTTATTAGTGAATTTATAAAACCTGGGGTATTTCTCTATTGAGTTCCAAACTGAAATTAATACTACAAAGATTTCCAGAAAATTTATGGTGCACAATCCTGATTTTTAATTATCCACTTCCTCCCTCCTCCTAAATTTGGTTGATATTGATATCTTCTGTTGCCATCCCCATTTATTCTACTACACATTTAAGGGTTAGATAATTTGGTTTATTCTGCAGTTCCTAATTGAATTGAAGCATATCTATCTAATCTTTTTAATAGATTGTATTTTCTACAAGACAAGTTAATGCCTTATGTCCTTTGCATCTCTCAGTTTCTAGCACAGTTCTAAACATAAAAAAAAATATTAAATAATTGCATACTTATTTACTCCATATGGTTGTACAACCCCAACTGATTATCTATCTATATATATAAAAGCTTAACCGACCATTACAACCAGTCGACCTAACGACTGGTCGCTTTGATGCACACTTACGACTAGGGGGTAGACGCTCAAAGCAGGAGCTGCCCCCTGGTGGTCAGTGCACTCTCACAGCCAATCTCCCATGGCTGTCCAACCTCCCGTGGTCCCTCCCCCGAGCTGGCTGACCCAATTGACGCCAATTGGTCCTGATTGCCAGCCAGGCCAAGGGACCCCACCAGTGCACGAATTCGTGCACTGGGCCTCTAGTATATATATATAAAAGCCTAAGCGACCGTTACAACCAGATGACTGGCCAGTAGCTATGATGTGCACTGACCACCAGGGGGCAGATGCTCAATGCAGGAGCTGCCCCCTAGTGGTCAGTGCACTCCCACAGCCAACCTCCCACAGCTGCCAACCTCCTGTGGTCCCTCCCCCGCAGCTGGCTGGACCTGATCAGTCCCGATTGCCAGCCAGGCCAAAGGGCCCCACCGTGCACGAATTCATACACTGGGCCTCTAGTTAAGAAATATTATACAGTTCATTTAATGGTGCTGGAAGTGATAAACTAAAAACAAACCTCTGGCATTACCCAAAGGAAAAAAAAATTATTAGGGGATCTATTATGCCCAGTCTTTATTTGGTGTTAGATGTGATCAGTATCCCATGGCTGCTAATGGGAGTAATTACTATCATTCAGGTTGATTCTGTTAGTTAATGGTATCAACATCATGGCTTCAAAGTGAAAGGAACTAGGATCCTGCTGCAGAGAGGTTTGGAGTAGAACATAGGCACTTCATCTTGCCCTATTCACCTCACTGAGACAAGAAATGATGACTGAAAAGGCCAGCAGCCTTGAGATGAAACCCTGAAATTTCACAATGTGAGGCCTCTGACTTTTTGTGCTTTTGTTATCATAGACTTGATTATAATTTTAAATTACTAAACAAATATTTATTGAGTATTGCTATATTATGACCCGGTGTTAAAATTTATGGGGTATAATATTTTTCTCAATTTTAGACCTTATGATATTACAGATATTTGAAGAAGCAAAGCTTTTATTCTTAACTTGATCTCGATAATGACTAAGTAGTGAAAATTGATGTCTAAAGACGTCAATGAGCCCTAACTGGTTTGGCTCAGTGGAGAGAGCGTCAGCCTGCAGACCAAAGGGTCCAGGGTTCGATTCCAGTCAAGGGCATGTACCTTGGTTGCAGGCACATCCCCAGTAGGGGGTGTGCAGGAGGCCGCTGATTGATGATTCTCTCTCATCGATGTTTCTAACTCTCTATCCCTCTCCCTTCCTCTCTGTAAAAAATCAATAAAATATATTAAAAAAAATAAAGACTTCAATGATCTACCTACATAGCCTTTTAGTGCAAAATCTGCATTACAGTTTTAGGTAAGTTCTATGTCTTAAAAATAAATGTAAATATTCAGTCCTGGGGAAGAACAACATTTAGGAAAATACTAAAATATAGCAGCTAACATTGATAATTATTAATGCTTGCTTATCTACAAGACTTAAAAGGAAAAGTTTTTTCCAATAATTATAATGTGTTACAGCATTAATCTACATTTCAATAAGGTATTTAAAGGCAATGCTACAACTGTCAAGGGCCATCTCTTAAGTTTGAGAGAAACTTACAAAGGAATGTCTATATGTGACATGAAAGCATTATTTTATCAAGAAAATGTTATTAGACCCTCAGCCATTAGAGCACTTTCCATTGCAGATTCTCAGAAACATCCACAGAGATTCTCTAGTGCATGGTGCTAGCATTTTAGCTATGTGAAATACCCTGAGATATCAAATTAAGGAAGATATCTGAATAAACAAGGTTTCTTCTATTTCACTTGCTTCTATCTAGAAATTATATCAAAGACTGAAGCTTTGACTTAGAGGCATGCATATTTGAGAATCCCAAACATAACAAAAGAATTTGTAAGGAAGGATTTAAAAGTATATGCTAGCCCTAGCTGGTTTGGCTCAGTGAATAGAGCATCAGCCTGCATACTGAAGGGTCCCAGGTTTGATTTGGTCAAGCGTACATGCCCAGATGTCAGGCTTGATCCCCAGTAGGGGGCATGCAGGAGGCAGCTGATCAATGATTCTCTGTCATCATTGATGTTTCTATCTCTCTCTCTCCCTCTTCCTTCCTCTTTGAAATCAAGAAACATATATTTTTTAAAAAGTATTTGTTATATTATGTTTAAACTAGTGGCCCAGTGCACAAAATTCATGCTTGGAGTGCCGGGGTCCAGCCCTAGCGGGCCAGGGGTTCCCAAAGGTGTGGACGGAGTCGGCGAAGAATGAAGGACACGGAGACAGAGCCAGGTTCTCTCTTTATTCTCCGTGGATCCTCCTATGCCTGGCTGAGGCCACAGAGAGAGATCCAGAGGCAAGCTGAGCCTTTATTTTATAGTCAGAGGTAAACAAGGTAGTAGTTACCATAGTTACACTGTTCTTGTGAGTTTCGCTTGTTTTGGCAGCACTTGCTGCAGCTCCCTCAGCCCGTTAGCTACCCAGATAAGATCTAGGGAGCATTATAAGGTCAAGCCTAATTATGCTAAGAGGACTGTGCCCTCTAAGCTGGGACTTGTTTGTGACTTTGCCAAAAGGTCAGTCCAAGGCTTAAACCTATAGCCGCGCCCTACAATTGAGGGGGTTCCCTCAGCCCAGCCTGCACCCTCTCCAATTGGGGACCCCTTGGGGGATGTCCGACTGCCGGTTTATGGATCGGGCCTAAACCGGCAGTCGAACATCCCTCTCACAATCTGGGAGAGCTGGCTCCTAACCGCTCACCTGCCTACCTGCCTGCCTGATCATCCCTAACTGCCTTTGCCTGCCTGCCTGATTGCCTCTAACCTCTCTGCCTGCCTGCCTGATCCCCCAACTGCCCTCCCCTGCTGGTCTGATCTCACCCCAACTGCCCTCCCCTGCTGGCCTGAACTTGCCCCCAACTGCCCTCCCCTGCCAGCCTGATCTCGCCCCCAACTGCTCTCCTCTGCCAGCCTGATCTCACCCCTAACTGCTCTCCCCTGCCGGCCTGATCACCCCTAACTGCCTCTGCCTAACTGATCGCCCCTAACTGCCCTCCCCTGCCAGCCTGATCTCGCCCCCACTACCCTCTCCTGATGGCCTGATTGCCCCTAACTGCTTCTGCCTTGGCCCGCACCACCATGGCTTTGTCTGGAAGGAAGTTGGATGTCCAGAAGATGGCCAGTCAACCTGGTCTAATTAGCATATTACCCTTTCATTAGTATAGATAGATTATATAGGATAGGATTGCTTAAATGGGGGAGTGAGGTGGGGAAAGCCTTTTTCAGCAGGAGGAGATACTCTTGGCAGACAAAAATACATAATCCCTATATCTGAACTGATAGCCATCCATATGCACTATACTGCCAAACTGGTCATGAAAAAATTGAACTGCTTTCTTACACCTTACACAAAACAGCTGTTGCCCTTAAAACCCCTCCTCAGCCTCCACCTTAGGTTCTTCCTTCACAATTCACCCAGATTAGGTTCTGATTGGTCAGTTTCTATGCCAGTCAGCATCAAAAGCTCCGCCTCCTAGGCAGCCATTGGCTCCTCGCAGTTCACCCAGATTTGGTTCTTATTGGTCGGTTTTTATGCCAGTCTGTGTCTCCAGGCCTTTCTCTGGACCTGATCAGAGAGGCGGGGCTGATTAGCAGCCCCTGCGGCTGCTGGTAAGGCCCGAAGAGAAAGAGGGGCAAGTGCTGATCAACAGCTGCCATGGAGGCTGCGGATAAGACCCTGCTGCTCATTCCAGGCTTCTCTCTGGACCTGATCTGCAGCCCCCTTGGCAGTCAGTGCTGGGTCGCCATGCCTGCACTGACTGCAGGACTGACTTTGAGTGTTTGGTCATCCGTTCGGTCATTTTGGATGGTACAAACCCTGGCTCTTTATATAGAGAGATGTTTGTTAAAGATTTACAGACTAGGAAAGTTACATTTTAAGCAACCTTTGAATTTTACTATATAGACTTCATAAAAGAACCAAATTCCTGCTCTTGATAATATTCCTAAAAATGAGAAAAGTTTTTCTGAGTCAACAAATAATTGATTTTATTGAGATATCCTGGAATTCTACAAATTCAGGCATAAAGAAGTCAAGATATACTTTAGCTTCAAATTATTTTGGACCCCTTCTTTTCTCCTATTCTATTCTCTATTATAATACATTTACAAAGTACAGCAAGCTTATTGCTGATAGTAGATAAGATGAGTTTGGATAATGTATGAAGAGATTTTATTACTTAAAAATTGCAAGAATTGCCCTAGCTGGTTTGGCTCAGTGAATAGAACATCAGCCTGAATACTGAAGGGTCCCAGGTTCAATTCCAGTCAAAGGCACATGCCCGGGTTTCAGGCTTGATCCCCAGTAGGGGGCATGCAGGAGGCAGATGATCAATGATTCTCTCTCATCGTTGATGTTTCTATCTCTCTCTCCCTCTCCCTTCCTCTCTGAAATCAATAGAAACATATTTTTAAAAAATTGCAAGAATTGACATTTACTTTACCATCGTATATAATAAAAGCCTAATATGCTAAGTGTCCAGTCGTCTGGTCATCTGTTCAACCAATCAAAGCATAATATGCAATGATATGCTAAAGCTGCTCAACCACTCGCTATGATGGGCACTGATCACCAGGGGCAGATGCTCCAACTGATAGGTTAGCTTGCTGCTGGGGTCTGGCTGATCAGGACTGAGCGAGAGAAGCCGGACATGCCCTAGATCCCTCCCACTTTCACTCCTTGGATGGCCAACCTCCTGTGTCTCTCCCCATCCCAGATCATGCACCGGTGGGGACCCTCAGCCTGGCCTCCACCCTCTCGCAATGTGGGACCCCTCAGGGAAGGTTGGAGAGCCGGTTTTGGCCCTATCCTGCAGGCTAGGTTGAGGGACCCTACTGGTGCATGAATTTGTGCACTGGGCCTCTAGTGTGTTATATAAAACAGAATCAATGCATTAAAAATATCTTAGTTATTGATGCTTAGAGATATATTTAATATCTAAGTAATATAAATATTTAATATTTTTAAATGATATTATTTAAAGAAAAATATTAAATAGATACTACTATAGGTGGCATAGTCATGGTAAAAAAAAAAAAGTCAAGGTGGAAAGGAGTCTCTAAAATTGTGGAGACACTGTCCATGGTACTCATTGTTCTCCTTCCCAAAGACATGTAATCTCATTTTTGAATCCAGGTAGACCTATCATCCTTTGAAGGGCTCTACTATCTCAATATAAATATCTTCAACTCCTTTAATGACACTATATTACAAATCATGATGTTTGCTACATCATTAAATCAACTGCTATGTGATATTAGGAAATAACACTAGTGAAATATTTTGTTTTTTATCCCATCATTAGTAAAAATTTTTACTTATTTTTTTTTACAGAATATTCCTCTATGTATGCTGTGTAGCTTTTCCTTTACACTGTGGTTTTGAGATTTCATTTTAAAGCATTAATTAATTAAAAGTGCAAGCAGGAGGGATTTTATTTTGTATTGTATAAATCTGCATCATTATCTCATTCTCATATTTTTCTGTAACATTGCATGATATATTCTGTCAATGGCTTCCATACTGATTAATCTTTGAAAAATCCTCTTCTGCTAAAGATCATTAATTATTTTAACAGAAGTGTTGACAACATTTGCTATATGTTAGGCCCTATCTAAATACATAGAATATCTAATTTACTAGTATATCATCTCCATATACCAAGCCTCATAAACACAGATGAGGACTCTGAGACCATAAAAAGTCAAAAGTCAAGCAGCCACCCAGGAAATCACACTCAGCTGGTATTTAGAACCCATAGCTTTGCCAGTACATTATATTATGTTGATACACAAATCTATTACAAGTAGTGAAACATTTCCTTTCATATTTCTCTTCAGCATATGTCACCATCAATCCTTCCTTAATTTTGAGTGCCTATTTTGCTTGGTCTTGTGATGCTCTACCTTATTTGTTTCCTTTCCACTTTCCTCAAGAATTATATTCTCCTTTGCTAATTCACCTTTTTCTTATGGTTTCTATGAATGAACCTTGCATAAGATAACACAATTGAACCTATATCTATACTTGGTGTACTCATTATTTGTCAGGTATTGAAAATCAACTCAAGATCTGGAAAAATGAAATAAAGATATTATCAAAATACAATGATCACCCTTTAAATAGTCTGTAAAACAAATAATGTGCAACTAGAGTGGTCACTATCTTGAGTACAATAAAACGTTCTATCTTTTAAATTAATCATTTAGGTTTATATATGTTTACTAGGAACTACAGTTAATATTTTTTGTTTAATTGCACTTCCAAACACCAGGAGAGAAAGAGAGAGAGAGATAGGGAGAGAGAGAGAGAGAGAGAAGATAAAAGAAAGAGAAATAAGATCATTCTTTTCATTGCTACTTCAAAATCTATCTTAAATTTGGAAATACAATGCACAATAGCAGCAGTACTATTACTAATCGTGTTCCTTACTTAGGTCAAATGACACTCCAATGTGTGCTACTAAAGTTAAAATTAAAGTTAGTTTATGCTAAAAAGTTTAGTCATTCTTCCAAAAGCATAAGCACTAAGCAAAGTTCTCAGTACCTTCTACCTTGGTCCCCAATATGAACAGTCATATTCTGATTTCAAGCCCAGGTAGTCACTTTATATTTTAACATCTCACATTATGATTTCTTCTCTATGGACTTAGTATCCTTTCCAGGACAGCGAAATGTAATTAGGAATGTTACAGTCAATCAGAGAAGTCCAATAAGCATTGGATCTCAAAAGGAATGTGTTAGAATCATCTTTAGTATTGCCTCTCAAGAGGCTCAACGTTCATTATGCAAATATAACAAATTTCTTTCCAAATAACAGAGAGGATTGATAGAGCTATACCAGACCAAAAATTAAAAAAAATAATAAAAATCCTGTTACCTACTCTTCTAGGGCAATGGGATCCATTCAAATGTTGAGAAAAGAATCAAAGAACATTTGTTCCAATATGGTGGACTGTATTTGCTTAGTATCTCTTACTGATGTCTCTTGAGGGGAAAAATGTAGCCTCCTTTGACTAGGACCTATTAAAATTTCTACATTAAGTAGAGAATGTTTGTATAATAGTGGGAAGCACTTATATTAACTTCTTGCCACAGAGATGTTCTCTATTGGGATAACAAAGTTTGATTAGGAAACACTGCATGGACTAACACAATTATGAATCAGGAAAAGAAATAAATAGATAAACTGCTCAGTGTTTGAATTTAAGATAAATTAAAGGATGAAGGTGGGGAGTAAAAGGAAAGAGTTTTGGGGAGAAGAGGTAAGCTATGAAACTTACTGGAAAACGAAACCATGTGCTGAAATATTGCACGCTGAAAGCTTCTAATCATGGAAATATCTGAGTACTTTTAAGAAATGTGATCTTCAATTATTAAAATGTAACTGGTTTGCAATTCTCTCAGCCCCTGCTGTCCTCATCCTTAAGAAACGTTTCCTAACTCAGCATTACGAGCCTTATTGGAGGCTTTCATTTCTTCATGGCCCCAGAGAAACGCAAAGGATGCCTCTGAAGGACGGAAGTGCTCTGACCACTGGTTCCTATTTCCCGTTGAATGAGGGTCATCCCTAAAGGTGTTCATTCTTGTCTATTCATGGACTGCACTTATGTTGGGGTTAGTGAGCCCCACTTCATCAAAGATCTTGTGACAGAAAACAGAGACTCAAAGTGGGTGCTGGAATGGGACAATGGCAGCTCCAAGTGAATGGGTGAAATCTGACATTGGCTATGGAAATGTGATGTGGACACCAGAGTAAGCTAGAATGAGTAAAGTTGTCACAATGTAATGCAATATGAAATAAATGACTAAGCATCACGAGACTATATAGTTCAGCAAAATCAAGAATTCAGAGCCAGATGTGTCTAGAGCAGTGGTTCCCAACTTTTTTTGGCCATGCCCCACACTAAGCATTTCTAAAACCCTGATTTTGTGACATAAAATTCTTATTATGCCAGCCTGCCTCCTCGTTGAACTCCTGGTTGAGAGAACAATTTGCATATTAGCCTTTTATTATATAGGATTCAGAGGTCGTTTCTTTCATCAGACAACTCTTACTTGAAAAAGGTAGTTTCTCTACCTTTCAAAATAAATAAATGAAGGGGTAATTGGGGCAATGATGTTTCTAAATGTATTATATGTCACTAGTTAATCTGAGTTCCAAGAACTTTTTCTGTCTTTCTCCTTATAGAATTGCCTCTTCATTTATCATTAAGGCACAATATAAGCAATTCATGACTGACAGCTGTTTTTCTTTAATAATAATACATAACAATTATTAAGCATGTCTCAAGTCCTACCACTCTTCTAGTTTTACATGTGTTTACTCATTTGATCCTTATAACAATCCTTTGAGGTAGGTGCTATTATTACCCCCATTTTTCAGATATGAAAATTAAGGCACAATGAGGTTAAGTAACTTGTCCAGCTAATAAATGGCAGAACTGGAATTCAGGCCTGAGAGTCAGAGCACATACCAACCTCTAAAGCCCTGCATGCTTTTGCCTCTTAAAACAAGACATGAAGTTCTTAGTGTTTATTATATTACAACCAAATTTTTTAGAAGACATATAAATATTTTTTGGCTTTATAGTCATAATATTAACTTTTAAAATGATCTAATATTTCTCATCAGCTCTACATGCAAAACACACTTTAGATTTCATTCATTAAAAAAAAAACTAGCAATATCAAAAATAGGTCAAGCACCTTTGTTAATTAACTCCATTTCATTAAAATCATGACCGCTGGTTTAAAATGCCTTTACTCTTGTGTGTTAAATTTATGTGGATGGTCCATAAACAGTCCCTAATTAGTCACATGTGTATTCAGATGTGGGCTTGTGTGTTATAAACTAACACTGAAGTGTATAAGGAACTGTCAGTCAGATCAAAAGTCAACTGAAATCATCCCTTTTGCAAAGCCGAGAGCCTGTCACAGTTAGTTAGTCATAAATGTTTAAAACAGCAACCAAACTTTTATTCTAATTGAGCATGAGTTGAAAGGCTACCCACTTTGATGTCTTTGCTTTTATCATTTGTATATAGCTAAAAAAAAAACTACTATTACGCTTTTTTTAAAAATCCCCCCTTGGAGTGGTAGACATTACTTGGTTCTGAAAATATACAGGTAGATCAATCTATAATTGCAGGGCCTTTGTACAGTTTCCAGTTATGCCTATAATCTTCCACGTGCAAATGTTCAAAAGTAAAATTCTTCCCTCTTTTTTTTTCTTTATTTGATCTCTTCCTCCACATATTTGTGATTCAAGACATAAGGAACGCATCTTTACAATGATAATTAGAGGGGGCGTTATTTAAAGTAAAGTATTGCACTTAACCCATATTCTTACACCTTTATGAGAGTCAAATCATGGATTTTTTAAACATTTTATTACATATTTTATTAGTAAAATTCAGTGGCATTAATGGCCCCATTTTAGAGGCTTAGGTATTGAGACTCCGAAATGAAGTGATTATTAAGGCCCGAGGGCAATCTATCTGGCAATATGGCAAAGATCTCAAATTGTCAGGTCTGCACACATTTCCATTCTTTTAGTTTAGAATTTGGATACAAGACCTGCATTCGGGGTCATAATCCTAAAATTTTCTTCCAAAAATATTATCAATTAGGATAGTTAAATCTGAAACATTACCTAGACTACCAAAAGGACAATCACAGTTGTATTTCATTTTTCATGCTATTAGTTCCTCATTCCTCTTTTTGTTCAGTCAATTACCCTTTAAGGCTATTTAAACAATAAGAAAATAAATACATATTGGCCCACATGATTACCATTTTCTATCTGCTTTACTCTTTTGTGTAAATCTTGATTTCCATCCACTATCAGTTACTTTCTGTCTAAAAGACCTACTATAAGGCAGGTCTGCAGGCCATTAATTCCCTCATGTTTTGTGTATCTAAAATGTCTTTATTTTGCTTTCAGTGTTTGGAAAATATGTTTGGCAGCTATGGAATCGTAAATTGACAATCTTTGTTTTTTAGTACTATCATGTTCTGGTTCTATTATCTTCTCACTCACTTTGTTTAAGATAAGAAATATAATATCATTTTTATCTTTGTTCCTTTGTACATATCATGTCTATTTTTTAATGTTTTTAAGAGTTTCTTTTTATACAAGTTTTCAGCAATTTTATGATGTGCTTTAGAATAGTTTTCTTTATGTTTCTTGTGCTTGAAGTTCTTTGAGATTTTTAGATTTGTGAATGTATAGTTTTTATTAAGTTTGGAAATTTGGGGGCTATTATTTCTTCAAATATATATATTTTTTCTCTCCTCTCTTTCTCATTTTTATAGGACACCAAATATCCCCAACCTAGGCCACTTGAAATTGTTCCACTGATCACTAATTATTTTTTTAAGTCTTTCTTTTCTTTCTGAATTTTACTTTGGGTAGTTTCTATTGCAAAATCTTTAAGTTAACTAACATTTTCTTCTGTAATGTCTAATCAGTTGTTAACCCCATAGACTATTGTGTGTTTTCTTAATTTGTTTGTTTGTTTAATTTCAAACATTTTAACTGTCACACCTTAGATTTCAGTCTGGATCTTCTTATATCTTCCATGTCTCCGCATAACTTTTGGACACTTAATAGAGTTGCAATGACTGTTTGTTTGTTTTGTAGTAACTATTTTAATGACATTCCTATTAATGATTTCATATCTCTGTTCATTCTGGGTCAATTTCAATTCACTAATCATTTTTGTAATTATAGGTCATGTTTTCTTGTTTGTTGTAGGCCTGTTGATCTTTGGTTGCATGCCCAACCTTATGAGTCTTACTTTGCTGGATACTGGATATTTTTCATTCCTATATATATATTGTGCTTTGCGATAGAATGCAATTTAGTAATTTGGAAACAGTTTGAATCTTTTAGTTCTTACTTTTATGGTTTGTTACTCAGGTCCAGAGGAGTGTTCAGTAAGAGATAATTTTTCCCCAACACTGAGGCAAGACTTTCCTGAGTACACTCTCCAATCCTCAGTAAATTAAGAGTTTTTTCCAGTCTATTATCTGAGAACAAGAACTGTTATTGGCCCTGTGAGCACATCAGGAACTGTTCCCTCTAATTGTTTCAGATGAC
Organism: Myotis brandtii; assembly: GCF_000412655.1. NCBI lineage: Eukaryota > Metazoa > Chordata > Mammalia > Chiroptera > Vespertilionidae > Myotis > Myotis brandtii. Next base: position 949,679 of record NW_005354385.1, read on the forward strand.
TATTTTTCTCCAGCCTTGGGTGATTTTCTCATATGTATGTGCTGAACACGGCTCTGCTGAATCCTGGAGGAGGACCCTCTGCACTTTCCCAGGGTTCTCCTTCTGTGCCACTTTCTCCTTCAGGTACTCTGTCCCAGGAACTCTAACTGCATCGGTTTCCCTGTACTCTCAGCTCAGCAATTTCCCTGAGCTCTGACTCAGTTTTCCCTCTGTGTGCTGTGTCTAGGAAACTAATTAAGGCAGTAAATGGGAACAAACTCATGGCTCACTTAGTGTAGTTTCCATCTCTCAGGGATCCCTGTCTTTGATCACCTGATAGCCAGTTTCTTGAATCTTATTGTTTCATTTATTTTGCCTGATTTTTGTTGTTCTTGTTATTTTTGGATATTTTAGGTGGGAGGGTAATCCAATTCCTATTACTCCATCTTGGCCAGAATGATTACTTTTTGAGGATGAAAAATATAAAATTTGTTAAGTACTCAATACATCCTAGACATTGATCTAAATGCTCAATATATACTAACCCATTGAGTCCATATAATATCTCATGAGGTAAACATTATTATTACCTCCTAGTGGCAGGCATTGTTGGTTATCTGTACAATATCATTACTATCTCTTATTTCAATGATATAAGAAGCTCAGAATAGCTCCTGGGACATCATTCTTTCTCTGATGTATGTCTATCGAAAATGACATTTACTTTTGATTAAATGTGTATTTTATCCCCTAAATTAATTCAATAGTATCTATTTCAAAATATTAGTAAAAAGAACAGAATTTTTTCTAAGATTTTTTTTAAAGGATGTTAGAATAAAATCCTTAGGAGATAAATTTCAGAAACTAGAATGACTGTAAAAGTGTAGTCCTCAAAAGCCACTTTAATATTATTCCCTAAGATTTGTGTATGGATGACACATACAGATTTCATTCCTATTTCCTGAAAAAAATTCTCAGCTATTATCATTTTTTTAAAATATTTAAAAAATATTTAACAAAAAAACACTTTTTGTATCATAAGATAGTATACTGCATAACCAAAAAATATTCAAGGAATAAGCCCTCAAGAAAGTACTGCTTCAATACTGTAAAATGTACTCTCAGTTAATCCCATAATCAGTTAATATAATATCTAACTATACAAAGTTTAAAAGAATAGAAAGATATTCATTTAATCCTGCACCATTCTGATACTCATTAAACAACGTAAGTAGAGAAATGGAGACAGTAAGAAAAGTATCTATACTAATAATAGAGAAATATGCAAATTGTTTGGGACATCTTCACAGTAACAGTAATGACCAGCAGGCTGCCTAGGGCGACAAGGCCAGCAGGGGGCTTAGTGAGAGATGACCAAACGACTGAATAGCAGGATGCATGGGGCGACCAGGCCAGCGGGGGGTGGGGGGGAGTTGGGGGTGACCAGGCCAGCAAGGGGGCAGTTGGGGGCAACCAGGCTGGCAGGGGGAGCAGTGAGGGGTGACCAGGTCAGCAGGGGAGGACAGTTGTGGGCAGTCAGGCCAGCAGGGGTGCCATTGGGGGTGATCAGACTGGCAGGCAGAAGCGGTTAGGGGCAATCAGGCAGGCAGGCAGGCGAGCAGTTAGTAGCCAGTGGTCCCAGATTGTGAGAGGGATGCCCAACTGCCAGTTTAGGCGCGATCCCCCAGGGATAAGGCCTAAACCGGCAGTCGAACATCCCCCAAGGGTTCCCAGATTGGAGTGGGTTCAGGCTGGGTTGAGGAACACCCCTCCACCCCCGTGCACAAATTTCATGCACTGGGCTTCTAGTTAAAGTATAACTGTTAATGATTGAAGGTATTTTTTCTGGTTTCTCCTTCTAGAAATATCCATAAAGAGAAAATCTAGAATAAATGCAGAGTGTCTGTGAACTAGTTGAGAAAATAATTTGTCATACAAAATTAAATATATAGACAAATATTCAACAAAAACTGTAAGGTAGAAAATGTTAAATAATAATATGTCAAATTTGCTCACCAAAATTTTTTTGTGATGTAAGTCTCCAATGTGAAAATATTTGTCAGAAGCTTTTATATTAGAACTATATGTGTTATATTTAAGTAAACCACACAGAGATAATGATATATAACTCCCGGAAAGAATTGGCAGTTGCAGTTACAATGGCACCTGAAAAGAAACTGCATATTTAGGAACTAAATGGTTGGCTATGCATCAGTCTTGTTGCATTTGGAATTAAAATGAGAAGAATATAAAAATTTGACGTTATATAGAAGTAAAGATGATAAAAACAGAAATGAAGTTACTTATAAATTTTTTATTATAAGGCTATGATATTTATTAATGTTGACCTCTAGTCCTCTCCATCTATGAAATGATACACCATGGCCTAAGATTGTGTGGGTTTGATCACTTTACCCCACTTCCCTGCATTACCCGAGCCACATGAATCAGTTACCTTACTGGAATGTTTAATTTTAGTGAAACTGGAGGGAAAAGACTATCTGGCATCTTTCATTACCAAAGTACAAGGATATAGGTATGGCTACCAACACTTATTTTTTGCATAAGTGGGTGAAAGCTAATTAAGTGGCAAACAAGCATGTAAAAGGAGAGACTGAGAAAGTTAAAAACATTGAGATAAAAGTAGTTTTATCAGTATTGACTCAGTTTCTACTGAGGTTCTTGGGTTTTCTCTGTTTCTCTCAGATCTTCCTTTGGTTCAACGGCTTAAACTACTCTGGTGTGAGTTGAATTTCTTTTACTTAAACTGAAAGGATTTTGGACCAAGAGAAAGCCTGAGCCAAGTTAATCATTGTGTTATGCAACAGCATGAACCTTTCTAGAACATTTAGGAATCATAGTTTAAAAATAAACTGTTCATGGAATTCCACTATGGACCAAGTCAATTCCAAGTGACTAAATACCATTCTATTGATTTTCATGTACATGTTCCTCTGAAATCTACACATTTAGTGAAATGTAAAGAATTTGAGAAATCAGGGACTAGAAATGTGAACTAGATACATTATTTTGAGGTGTCTCTTATATTTTAGCTTTATTAAAATGAAAAATTTCATATACCATATAAAAAGTATTGCCTTCTATAATGAAGTTAGTTTTATCCTAAATAATTATTGAAAATTTTTAACTCTAGAGATTGAATAGAATTGGTAAGACTAGACCAAGGTTATGTGTTCAGTTTATTTCATCTCTCCACATTTCACTTTTCTTATGTGCAGAAGGAGTTCTAGAAAAACTTAGGTATGGTAATGCCTGTGACTCTTGGTGCATCATAATATCTTATTATATGTTATTTTCTCCTCTTTGTTCTAATTCTTTAACTGGAGGAGTCCCTATTGGAATATGATAGCTGGCAGAGAGCAAGAAGAGATTTCTGAACTAGAAAAGATATTGCTAAGCTGCTTCTAGAAGTTATAAACTCTGAAGTTCTTCACAGTAATTTGCTAACAAAAGTGTTTGAATACTAAAACTATGTGAGAGAACCTCTAGTTCTGGCACTACCTTGCTTCACCTGTGAGACCCCAGCTTTCAGTTAACCTATCAGTCATGACAGATACAGATTCTCTTAACCTCCCATTCAAGCCACATTCTTCCCATCAACTAAAATGTAGTTTAAAACTCAACCTTAAATGTCCTTCCTTGATCTTTCAACTTGCATGTACAGTATGTAGAAAAAAAAATAACTTCCAAGGAGCACCCAAAATTGCTCCAAGGACAATGGATCAGTGTTAGAAAAGAGGGGAAATTTTGAATTCTCTATAGTACAGGGTATTGGTTACTCAGATTGTCCTCTGGCTCTGTTGGCCTTATGCCTGTCTCCCAGGGAAGTGGGGGGAGATTACAAAGATTGACTGAAAGCTGAAAGAACTCTTTCATTAGAATCACTGAAAGATTTTGGAAGCCCAAGGCAATGGTACTTTAAAACCTCTGTCCTAGTGGGATCAAAGGGGGTGAGGGTGAATAGAAGAGTGTGGGGTACTTTTCCTATTCAGGGTTTCTATTGAGCATGAAAATGTCAGTGTCTGAGCAGTAGATCAGCTGACAACTGGAATGCAGAATTTGGAGATGGTATTTTACTGTGCTGAGTCTTGGAGATTTTATTGCAGCATTGATGATCTGGGATAAAATCAAGAACATAGTAGGTAGTTGGAGATGGGGGACCTTTATAATGGCTTTGATATCACTGAAAGATCCAAATCAGGAGAAAATGAAATAATAGATGCATTTAGTAGCTTGGAGGACTACTTTCTTTGCACAATAAGATAATTCTGGACCTATTTTGGAGGAGTGATTCTGTTGTAAATGGTCTGTAATCCACTAACGCCCCCAAGAAGTTGAATTGTGTGCTGTGAGAAAAAGAATGAGATACAATGAATATTCAAAAGCAAGAGCTTCAGCAGGATTTTGCAGAGGCTGAAGTTGGTGGAATTCTGGATCATTGGAAACTATGAAGAACTCAATTCAGGCACCTTTACTGAAAAGCTTCCTAATTTGAATTATTGTTCAAATTCTGAAGGATTCCTTATTTCTATCCAGTCACCAAATAGCTTCCTCTGATACAGAAACTTATAGTTTGTTAGTCTCCTCTTCAGACAAATTTGGGTTTGGATTCCAGGTATCCCACTTAGAAGCTCCTGATGTTGGGCTAATCACTTATATCTGTGAGCTTCCCCGTCCTCATCTTTACAGATAGAATAATAATTTTATCTATGTCATAGGATTTTTGTGAGGGTCAAATGATTCAGAGTACATTAGTACTCAATAAATGTCAATTAAGAATCATTTTATATCATTACTTTGTAACTATAACCATGGTTCACATGCACTTTGCTGGATTCTTTCTTACTTCTTATATATCATGGTCTTTCTGGTTCTTTCACACTAATGAATGTCATAACCACTCTGTATTTCTTATTTTATACTCTTTAGAAAATTGTGATTGGTCTGAATCATCTTTTCAAGTCAACTATGATTTAGTTTCTTAAATTTATGTAATTAGATATAGGGACAATTAGGGGAGAAAAAATATATAATCATATCTATATGTCTCTTCTTTCTTTCTTTCTTTCTTTCTTTCTTTCTTTCTTTCTTTCTTTCTCTCTTCCTTTTTTCCTTTCTTCTTTCTTTCTTATCTCATGGCTCACCATGATAGTCAGCAAGCCAGCCATCCTACATAATAAAAGCCTAATATGCTAAGTGTCAACCAATCAAAGCATAATATGCTAATGATATGCTAAGGTCGCTCAACCGCTCGCTATGACCTGCACTGACCCCCAGGGGGAAGACAGTTGACCGTTGACCAGTCACTATGATGTGCACTGATCACCAGGGGGCAGACACTCAAAGCAGGAGCTCGGGGAGCGCCGCTCAGCCAGAAGCCAGGCTCATGGCTGGCGAGTGCAGCTGTGGTGGCGGAAGCCTCTCCCACCTCCACAGCAGTGCTAACGATGTCCAACTGCTGGCTTAGGCCTGCTCTCCATGAGGAGCAGGCCTAAGCCGTCAGTTGGACATCCCATGAGGACTCCCAGACTGTAAGAGGGTGCAGGCCTGGCTGAGGAACCCCCCGCCCCCCCAAGTGCATGAATTTTGTGCATCAGGCCTCTAGTATAACATAAGTACCTATTTTGTATCAGGTAGTATACTAAGCCCAAGAGTTATAACTCTCAACTCAAAATACAGAGTGCTGTCCTCCAGGACTGAAGTTTCCATAAGTCAGTTTGGAATACATATTTGGAAGTACTTTCTAATGTTGTTATTTTGATCTCATAACCCTCCAAGCCAGTGGTTCTCAACCTGTGGGTTGCGACCCCTTTGGCAGTTGAACGACCCTTTCACAGGGGTCACCTAAATATATCCTGCATATCAGATATTTACATTATGATTCATAACAGTAGCAAAATTACAGTTATGAAGTAGCAACAAAAATAATTTTATGGTTGGGGATCACCACAACATGAGGAACTGTATTAAAGGGTCATGGCATTAGGAAGGTTGAGAACCACTGCTCCAAGCACTCATGATCTGGGAAACATATATTTCATTTTGAAAGGCTGAGGAAGAGAGTATTTTGAAGAAAGAAACCTTTGTGTTTTTGAGATCAAGGTGGAGACACAGAAGAACCTGGTTACAACTTTAACTTTGAGTGGGAACTTGGACCAAATGAGGCACATGACTCATGGCTGTAGAGAAAAAGTTATGAAATCAGCACTTGTGATGGATAATACTATAGAATTTTGCTAATATTTAGAAGTGTACAAGTATCTAAAGTTGCTTTAGTTTCTAAACAATAGTAAAAGGCATGTGTTTTGTTATTCCTTAATATATTACAGAAAAAAAATATTAAAATAAAGTATATCAGCACAATTATTTTTTATAGAATATACTAGAGAATAAAACAGCTCTGGATCCTAACTGATTAGGTGAATGAATTTTGAAAAATAAATGAAACTATGTTCTGCTAGTTTAGTAACTTAAAAATATTAAAAAGCATCTCAGCAATTCTAATAGTATTACTAGAAAAATGACTAGAATTTCTTGTGGTAAAGTTAGGGGGGGATATATCAAGAAATCAAATGACTTGAAAAAAACAACAGCTCTCAATATATAATACTAGAGGCCCGGTGCATGAAATTCATGCATGGGGGGGGTGGTTCCCCTCAGCCCAGCCTGCACCCTCTCCAATTGGGGACATCCCTCTTGCAATCTGGGACTGCTGGCTTCTAACCACTCACCTTCCTGCCTGCCTGATTGCCCCTAACCACTATGCTTGCCTGCCTGATTGCCACTAACCACCTCTGCCTGCCTGCCTGATCACCCCTAACTGCTCTCCTGCTGGCCTGATCACCCCCAACTGCTCTCCCCTGCCTTCCTGATTGCCCCTAACTCCCTGCTGGCCTGATCATGGCCCCAACTTCCCTCCCCTGCCAGCCTTATTGCCCCTAACTGCCTCTGCCTCAGCACCCACCACCATGGCTTTGTCCAGAAGGAAGTCAGACATCTGGAATATGGCCAGTCAACCCAGTCTAATTAGCATATTACCTTTTTATTAGTATAGATCGATTGTATAGATAGGATTGCTTAAATGGGGGAGAGGGGGGAACCTTTTTCAGCAGGAGGAGATGCTCTTTTCAGACAAAAATACATAATCCCTATATCTGGACTGATAGCCAGACATATGCACTATACTGCCAAACCGATTATTAAAAAATTGAACAGCTTTCTTACACCCTACACCAAATAGCTGTTGCCCTTAAAACTCCTCCTCAGGTTCTGCCTTTGCAGTTCACGCAGATTTGGTTCTGATTGGTCGGTTTCTATGCCAGTCAGCATCAAAAGCTTTGCCTCCTAGGCAGCCATTGGCTCTTCTAGGAAATCCAGAATGGACCAGCTGTCTCTTTTCAGGGCCTATCTCTGGGCCTGATCCACAGCCTCTGCAGCAACTACTGATCACGCCCTGCCTCTCTCTTTCTCCGGGCCTTGCCAGCAGTGGCGGTGTCTGTGGATCAGGCCCTGCCTCTCTCTCCAGGCCTCTATCTGGGCCTGATCCGCAGCCACTGCGCCTGCCTCGCCCTGCCCACCCACTCACCACCCCGCCCATCCGCCTTTCGCCAGCCTTACTGTGATAGGAGCCTGTGGGCCACAGGGGAGGGACCGAGAGGTGCTCCATGCACTTCCCGGTGACCAGTCGTCCATCTGGTCATTTAGGTCATGATGGCCCTAGGCTATTATTAGTATAGATACTCAAATTTGAGGATCTTTTTTGTTTCATTTTATAGAATGTATATTTGTCATGCATAAAAAAATTTAATCTGCAAAATGAAAAGTGAACAAAAACACAAACCAACTAAATATCAAGGTGACTTGTTGCCAAAATATTTGGTATAGTGTAGAGCACTGCTTCTCAAAATTTTATGTGCACATCAATTCCCAGAAGACTTTGTAAAATGCAGTTTCTAATTCAGTAGGTCTAGGGCCGTTGTCGGAAAACCATGGCTCACGAGCCACATGTGGCTCTTTGGCCCCTTGAGTGTGGCTCTTCCACAAAATACCACATGCGGGCGTGCACATACAGTGCCATTGAAACTTCATGGCCCATGTGCAGAAGTCGGTATTTTGTGGAAGAGCCAGTATTTTGTGGAAGAGCCACACTCAAGGGGCCAAAGAGCCACATGTGGCTCGTGAGCCATGTCATAGTTTGCCGACCACTGGTCTAGGGTATGGCCTAAGTTTCTGCATTTCAAGCATGCTGCCAGGGGATGCTGATGTTGCCAGTCTATTGATCATAATTTTGTTTTATTAAATTTTTTAGTTTAGATTTGCATGCATTTGTAAGAAATAATACAGAGAGATCCCATATACCTTTTATCCAGATTGCCCAATGATAAAATCTTGCACCTTTATAGAAAAATCAGTTAGGTATATTTACGTGAGTCTATTTCTGTGTTCTCCATCCTATTTCATTAATCTATGCAATTTTATTCCTTATCAGTACCATGCAGTCTATTTGCTGTAGCTAAGTGTTAGAACAAGTTCCTCCTATTATTGGAGTACTTATTCCTTGATTTTTGCTCACTGCGCCAATTGTTAGGGAGTACTTAATCCTTTATCCTGCTCGACTAGGCCAACTGTTGGGTCCAAGTCTGTCTGCCAGGGGCTGGACCTCCTTGGATGCCAGGTATCAGACGGAGAAGACATAAGAAGTCATAGGCGTATAAGAGAGTCTTTATTGTAGGACCAGTGGCCATGTAGCCATTGCTACTAAGGAGCTATTAGACAAAGCAGTCCAGTAAAGCAGTCCTTGCTAATACAGTAGCAAACACAGGAGCCATCCTAGCAAAAACAGCCAGCACCAGCTGATTAGTAATACATCTTCCCTACAACACAGCCCCCAATATAGGAGCTATACAGAAGCCAGCCTAAGTAGCCTCACATAATAGTAGCCACTCACTGGCTGGTCAGTAACATACTTTTATACTAATGTAGACAAAAGACGCTTCTAGCCAAACAGTGACATCAATCTTTTGGGTTATAGAAGGGCACACTTGCACAGTGTATACAGTGAAACTGCTGTGTCCTTGCACCTGCCTATGGCAACCTGGCCTTGAACATCTTGATTAGGATTCGCACACTCAGAGTGGCCTTGAACATCAGACAGGGTCCCCAAACTATGTAATGAATTTTGAAATTGAGTAGATTGATTTCTCCCAATTTTATCTTGTTTTTCAAAATTGTGTTAACCTATTGCAGTTTCTTTGTTGAATCATATACATTTTAGAAATATGTTTTCTATATATATATAAATCCCTGCTGATATTTTGATAGAAATTGTATTAAATCTACCTGCAGAGAATTGACATCTTTAGTATCTTATGTCTTCCTAACCATGAATAAAATGTGTCTCTATTTATTTAGAACTTCTTTGAATTATTTTATCAGAATTTTGTAATTTTAAGCATGAATGTCTTATATGTACTTTGTTAGATTTATACCTAACCATTATATTTTTTATTTCAGTGTTCATATGTGGTTATTTTATAAAAATACTATTAATTTTTGTATTTTTACCTTATATCCTGTAGCCTTGCTGAACTTGCTTATTTTTCAATGATTTTTTTTTTGTAGATTCCTTGGAATTTTGCAATCATGTGTCTTGCAAATAAAAATATTGTATTTTTCTTCCTCTCTCATTTGTATTCCTTCTCTTTCTTTCTTTCTTTCTTTCTTCCTTCCTTCTTTTTTTTTTTTAAAAAAAACTGGTTATACAGGCTACAATTTCAGTACTATGTTGAGAAAAAAAAAAAAAGGTAAGTGGTGTGGCACAGTTGGTTGGGCATCGTCCCATGCACCAAAAGGTTTGGTTCTTGGTTGGGGTACATGCCCAGGTTGTGGGCTCAATCCTCACTGGGGGGCATGCAAGTGGCAGCAGATCAATATTTCATTTTCACATAGATATTCCTCTCTCCCTCTCTCTTGCCGGAGCTGACCAGCAGACCCTGAGCCATGGATGAATGATTACTCTGACACAGGATTGCTGTGAAAGAGAGGGCGAAGGGACTGCCTGGCTAAAGGAACCAGACAGCCTCGATCACCTGCTTCTTCAGGCTTTTATTGTAACAGCAGTTTGAGATAAAGTTTATCTTTTAGATATAATCAGTAGGGCAAGTAATCTTGGGAGAAACATGTCTGCAGTGTCCTTTAAGCAAAGACACCTAAGGATTAAGCATAAACATTCTGGTAAACACCCAAGCGTCTGCACGTGCACAGACTTGTTTGGAAAGGTCAAGGAACAATTAGTGACAGCTGCCTTCGGCCAACTTCCTTAAGTTGGAATTCTCTCCTTACAGACTTTCCAACCAAGTCTCCTGTGCCCCCCGCCCCCCCCCACACACACACGCCCTCTCCCTCTAAAAAATAAATTTAAAAAATGGTAAAAAAAAAAAAAAAAGACATACTGTCTTGCACCCAACCCTAGGGGTAAAACATGCAGTCTCTCACCATTAAGTATAATATTAACTATAGATATTTTATAGACGCTCTAGATAAAGCTGAAGAAATTCTCCTCTCTTTTTTCCTGAGGCTTGGGGAGTCTATGTAACTTGTCCAAGGCCACACTTGTAAACATTAGAGTTTAATTGGGAAGATAAATCTCTCCAAATCCCATTCTCTCCAGGACTCTACTGCATGTGTAAACCTAAGAAGGTTTAAAAAGCATGGTCAGAAAGTGGTGAGGACACACTGTGGCTCAAGCATATGTGTGTCTCGGAGAGCAGGAGAGTGTAGGTTGCTGTGGGAAGACAGATTTAGGGCTTGGAGAACAGGCTGGGACAGGATGGACTGGAATCAAGGCCCTAAATTAGAAGATGTAGATTCTTCTGGCAAGAAATTGATGGCATCCTAAAGTAAGAAAGTAGTAGTAGAGAGCTCATTGTTTATGAGTTTTAGTTTTTTATCCTAAATACAATTAATTTTAATATCTATAAAAATACTTAGGGTGGCGGTACTTACTGTAACTAATATGCCCACATATGTCAGTCCTTCGGCACAATAGATTATTTTTTGCCTGTGCAACAGTCCAGTGTTCATAGTTAACATGTAGCGTTCCACCATGAGACAATTCAGAAACTCAGGCAGCTTGCAGCAAATTAGCATCCTGTCTGTGTAAGTAGAGAGAGGAAGGAGCAGGGAATTCTTCTTATAAACCTTGGCCAGGAGATGAAATGCATGACTTCTGAACATATCCCACTGCCTGACACTCCATTACTTGGTCAGATATGGCCACAAAGGAGACTAGGAAATACATCTCACTGTGGACCAGGGTGTGGGCGGGACGAAGGCTGAGGGTGGAGGCAGACACAGCCTTTGGTGCAAAGTATTTGGTGAGAAGTCTTTGCCACAATAAAGATGAAGTCAAAAATTATCTAGTACATATACATTCCCAAAAGACCAAAGAGTTATTATTTTAGCCCATGAATTACTTTCCTGTCGCTGCTGTAACAAATCGCCATAAACTCGGTGGCTTAAAACAACACACGTTTGTTATTTTACAGTTCTGAAGGTCAGAGGTTAGAAATGGGTCTCCCAGAGCTCAACCAAGGCACCCGCAGAGCTGCATTCTCCTCTGGAGGTTCTGGGGAGAATCTATCTTTACCCCATGAGGGTGCCCACGTTTCTGGGGTCATAGTCCCCTTTCATCTTTAAAGCCAGCAGTACCTGGTCGAGTCTTTCTCATGACTCCATCTCTCTGGTTCTGACTCTTCTCCCTCCCTCTTGCACCTCACATTCCCCATATGGTTGTACTGAACCCATTAGGATCATCCAGGATAATGGTTTATTTTATGGTTAGATGATTAGCAACCTTAATTTCATATAAAACTTTAGCACCCCTCCCTGCCCTGCCATGTAAGCTGTAAAATAGTCACAGGTCCTGGAGATTAGAACATTTTGGGGGGCTCATTATTCTAACTACTACAGCACAGTAGAGTTTTACAGACAGCTGTGAGTGGATATTATCATTTTATTTTATTATCTATTAAATTATGAAATGCAGCCTTGTGTAAAAGAAAAGAGTTAAGTAGCTCTGCATTCAAATTTTAGCACGATCACTTAGTCCTATGTAAGCTTATTATTTCAGGCAAGCTACATAGCATCTGCATGCTTATTTTCTTACATGTAAGTCATATTTTTGCCATAGATATGTTGCTGGGCTTAAAAGAGATACAGTATGTTTAAGATACTCCCTGAGACATTGCTCATACTTCTTTTTGTTATTATTGTTAATCCTCACTGAGAATATTTTTCTCTTTTTTAGTTTGTTTTTACAGAGAGAGTGTAAGGGAGAGAGGGAGTGGAGGAAGAGAGAGAGAAAGAGAAAGAGCTCATTGTAAGAGAGACACATTGATTCATCGACTGATTGCCTCCCATGCACACCTGGGGTGGGGGATCAAATCTGCAAACCAGGTATGTGCCCTTCACTGTGAATTGAACCGGTGACCCTGCAGTGTGCAATCTGAGGCTCCAACCACTGAGCAAAACCAGCCAGGGCTCAATGTACTGCTTTTATTCAAGGTTGGAGAAGACCAGTACAGCCTTAGATAAAGGCATTATTTTTTTCAACCTTGAATTTCAAGGCTAGCTGTTTTTGAGTTTGTAGTGACATAAATGATGGTTGTATTTGTCAAGAGGTGGAATAGCATCTGAACTCCAAAGCACCTTTTACTACCACAGGCACGTGGTCCTACATATAGAAATTGATAAAGTGAGAAAGGAAAGTCTTTACCTACTGGGAACGAGGTGAGAACTCACTGTGCTCTGTGGGAAGAAAGATTTGGGACAGTAAGAGTCAGGTAAAAATGCTACAAGGGCCATTCAGAGAGGCTGGCCCAGAAAGGAAAAGTTAAACAAAAAGTAAAATAGACAATTTCAGGAGAAAGTCCATTTGCAACTCCTAATTCCAAGTCCATTTGAAACTCTGAGATGAAATTGTTTTAAAGAATATCCTTATATCTACAGAAGTGAATAGGGTAAGAGTGTCAATAAAATGAGTTAAGGCAGATAATTGTTATTTTTTAAAATAGTTATTGTTGAAAGTATTGCATTTGTCCCCTGTTTTTCCCCCACTGACCCCTTCTAGCCCATGCACAGTCCTAGGCCTTCACCACATTACTGTCTGTGTCCATGGGTTATGCATATATGCATACAAGTTATTTGGCTAATCTTTTCCCACCCACCCCCACCTTCCCTCTAAAATTTGATAGTCTGTTCCATGTTTCCATGTCTCTGGATCTATTTTGTTCACAGTTTATTTTGTTCTTTAGATTCCACACAGGAGTGAGATCATGTGATACTTACGTTCTCTGACTGGCTTATTTCACGTAGCGTAATACTATCCAGGTCCCTCCATGCTATCTCAAGGGGTAAGAGAGCCTACCTTTCAACTGCTGCATAGTATTCCATGGCGTAAATGTACCATAGCTACGGCAGAGAAAATTTTGTCAGAGAGTGTATCCTGATTCTGTTGCCTTGTGGGATGCAGATATTAAGCAATTCTCGCGTGCCTCCACTAGGGGCCTGGAAGGTGACGTTCAGATTCACCAGTAGCCATGAGGGGCAAATTAGCAGACTAAAGCCAGGGACTAGCTGGAGGATTCATTGCCAGTGAGAGTGGAGGTAAGAGCAGCAAGGTGGGGACCCCTGCACTCCAATCATGTTAGGAAAACAGACTTCTAATTACATCACCAGTGAGAACTGAAACAGTAAATACAACAAGAACAGGGTCAACACCAGAGACCAGGGAAGAGCAGTTACAGAGATAATGGGCAGCCATCAGAGAATGACTTGCTAGAGTTAAAACATGGCTCTCATGTAGACATGAAATGACCATGTTTCAAATGTCTTATTTAACGAATTAGTGAGAGAATGAGGAATATGTTATAAGTATTTAAGAGAAGAATTCAAAGGACACCTACTTAAGTAATCAGAATTGCTAAAATAAATTTGCAATAAAGGCCAAAAGCTTCAATAACATAATAATAATCAATTTCATTCCACTAGACAAAATACAATTTAGCAAAATTTCCATTTCTGTAGACAAGAACCATCCTCATTGCTACCACTTTTCTACATCTTACAGAGTTATAGCTCAAACACAGTGGATGGGTGGGTGTGGGATTGTTTCTGAATCATATAACCCAGAAAGGTGTGCGGCCCAGGACAGGTAGCCAATGAGAGTTTGGGCCATGTTAAAGTCATTCCTTTCACAGTTTTGCCTGACTAATCACACGTGGGCCACTCTCGTGATGCTTTGTCACTTTGTTCCAACACCTATGCATCATCTGGAAAAGCAGAATGGAAATAAGCCATCCCGAGTCTGAAGAGAATGAGTGTCCCCAGACGGCACCGTTTAGATGAAAAGAAAATAGCATTTCTAGAATGAGTCAATACGTTTTCTGTGTTCATCAGTGAAACTTGGGACTTTCAGAAAATTTAGTTCGGTTATAGAGAAGTAACAAAATTTATAGATTTTCTACATTTGGATGGAGACCTGTACATTTTAAACCTGATAAACATGCTAATGAACAATACAGTTTTTGTCACAAAATAAAGTGCTCTAACAAAAATATCCTATTGCTATGCATCCAGGAAAGACAGGCTCTGCTCCTTTATGGGGAAGGATGCAGAATGAGTAGCACTATGATTGAGAATATAATGGGAATTGTTCTAATTTTTAAAAATCATATCTCCTCTTACTGAGTCAAAATAATGGCACTTTGTATTATTCTGCAGTGTAATTAAAGTTTCTTGACAGTCAAAAAGGAAGTGGGAATGCAATTCTTAACCATCCAAGAGGGGTCTTTTCTCTTTTTGATAACCTCTTTCTATCTCCACTTTGCTTGTCCCCCAGCTATCGTTTCTTTATACAGCTCTCAGGTTTTGCCAGAAGTAACCAGTGGTACTAACCATCCAGGGCCTCATGCTGGTAACTGCCCTAATCATTCGCTCTCCTCTAAAATATGACTCCCAGCCCTAACCGATTTGGCTCAGTGGATAGAGTGTCAGCCTTTGGACTGAAGGGTCCCAGGTTCAATTCCAGTCAAGGGCATGTACCTTGGTTGCCGGCACATCCCCAGTAGGAGGTGTGCAGGAGGCGGCTGATCGATGTTTCTCTCTCATCAATGTTTCTAACTCTCTATCCCTCTCCCTTCCTCTCTGTAAAAAATCAATAAAATATATTTAAAAAAATAATAAAAATAATAAAATAAAATATGATCCCCAGCCAGGAACATTAGTTGACTTTCAGTTTGCAAATGATGAATAGACTTATTCCATTACAATGAGAATGATGAGTAAGAGTTTAAAGGCTTTTTCTAAACTGCAAATGGATGTAGGGTGAGAAAAATAAATTATCCTGAAGGAACAAAATCTTAATGGCAATATGTTCTGAAAGGCAGAGGCTAGAGCGGGGTTTGGGAGATATTTGTAGTCTTGTGTGGACTCTACAGGTGGCGCTTAAATCACAAATAGGCCCTGCTCTTTCTCCAATGCGTGAGAATGATCCATCATCTGTGCGTATATTTAGGTATCACACGTTACACAAGACTATTTCCCATTAGCTAGACCACGGGTTATGTGGTGAAGCCAGAGCTACACCATCCTAAAGAACAAAAGTCAGGAGTAAAGTTTGCATGCACTCTAAATGGATTTGCCAGATAATTAGGAAATGTTCCACGGCTCCGAAGCCCTCCTGTATAATACACAGTTAAATGATTATTTTGGAGCTTATTTTGGAGTATTATTACCTTTGAGGAAGCATTGTTATTGGGCACTTTTTTCTGGGAGACATTAATGTGTATAATTAAAAACATACAATTCACCCTCTCTGCAGGACATCTATGAAACCATTTACGGGTTGTTTTTTCTTGTCCTTCTAGGTGTTGCTGACTGTGGACTCAAAGTAATGAGAAGAAAGTTATTTTTAGGTTGGCATAAGTGTTTTGGTTGCTCGAAACTAAAAAGCCTTATTTAGAGTTTGCATACACTAGTATGGTACATTGTGTTTTATACAAAGCTAATTGCTTTCCTTAGTGTTGCCTTATCCATTTTTTTCTAATAAGCCTTCCCCACTAAAGAAAGGAAAATGGAGTCAATTGGTATTGCTTGTTGGGGAAAAAAAATAAAGTGTTCAAAGTGAAACAGTATACTAAAAATGTTTTCCTACCAGTACGACCCCTGTTTACAAGAACTTCACTTTTCCATAAGTAAAATATAAAATATAAGAAACACCCATGTATTCTATGTACACTCACATGACTAGATAGCCCAAAATGATCATTATTTGTTTGCATATTTGCAAAGCCTGTAGATGAGAGAAATTTGTGTAACCCTGCTGCTCACAGGTATCCCGATATTCATAATCATCACCCCATACTTTTATGAAGCACTTACTTTTGCCCTCATTTCTGTTGGTTGCTGAACAAAGCAACGTAACTCCTTGTGGAACTTGAACTTAAGCGCTTACTATCTAAAACAGTAAAATGAGAGACCATTGGTTAAATAGTTGCTTGAAGTCTCACCATCAAGTTTCAAGCCCAATTTAACCTGACAAATGGATACTAAGTTGAATATAAAATCCAAACCACTGTCCTTAGGCCATTGAACATTGGATAGTGCATGGAAATGGGGCTCTGAATAGCTAATTCAGGATATGATTACACCAGCCACTCAGATATGAAAATGGTTGTGATGCATTTGAACATGAAGCTTTCTGATGCCCAGCCACAGGCAGATGGGAACTGTGTCAGTCATAAGACGGACACGTATATTTTTATCAGATGGAGTATAAGCACTTCAGGGTAAATTGAGGAGCCAGATGCAGGTAAGCACGGGAGAATAGGGGAGCAAAAATGTAAAAGGAGGATGCAAGACTATCTTCCTTTTGCCAATTTCTGATACTAATTAACTTGAAAAGATCATTCAGAATGTGCTTTTTTTGGATGATTTAGAGGCACCTGACGTTCTCCTTTAGGTTTGTAACTTCACAATGATGATCTGTGTGTTAGAGGAAGTGAGGCTGAGCGTAGACAACACATTGCAGCCAGAGGGGATCTTCGGAAGCATCTGCCCTCGGCCACCTCTTGCCCTGGGTGGCTGTTAGGCCGTCATGACCAGGTAATCTGTGCTGCCATTCTCTCCTTCCCCAAACTCTCACGGGTACTTTGCCATAGCCCCCTTCTCAGGCTAAAGCTTCTGTAGCCCCCCAATCCCCCCAGATATAATCACTGGGCCAAATCTGCCTACCATCCATTCTAGGAGCCCAGCCTTAAATTGTCTTCCAAAGGATCTTCCATTTTCCAGTGGAAGGAAACAAGATTCTATTCCCAGTCACCTCAGCCCAGCCCTAGAAAGGTTGCAAGTCTCCTGTTTTTAGTGTTAAAGAAAGAGAAGAGGGGAGCGAGGGGGGGAGTTCAAGGAAGTAAGGAGAAAATATATTAGAATACCCTTAGGAAAACAGGCATCAGAAAAGTCCATTGTAATATATATAGCCCTAGCTGGGTAGCTTAGTTGGTTAGAGTGCCATCCCCAAAGTTGTGGGTTCAATCTCCCATCAGGGCACATATAAGCATCAACCAATGAATGCATAAATAAGTAGAACAACAAATCTATGTTTCTCTCTCTCTCTCTCTCTCTCTCTCTCTCTCTCTCTCCCTCCCTCCCCTACTCCTCTCTCTCTAAAATCAATCAATAAATTTTAGAAACACACACAAACACATACACACACACATACACACACACACACACACACGATACATATATGATTACCTGGGGTTAGTGGAAGGGAATCTTGATGCAGAAAGTTTTTATTCTATGTTATGGTAGGCAGAAGTTTGGTCCTCACAATCTTTGCTCTCTGAATCACACACAACTCTGGTTGATACATTATATAGCAAAAGGGATTTTGCATATGTAATTAAGGTTACTGATCTGCTTACCTTAGGATAAGGATTTCTTGGGTGAGCCCAATCTAATCACAAAGTAGACAACTTGCTTTGGCCGGGGTCAGAAGAGATGCAGCAGAACAGAAAGACAGAGGTTGAAGGTGACTCACTGAGCTGGCTTGAGATGGAGAAGACGACAAGACAAGGAATGCCATGACCTGAAGGAGCTGGGAGAGGCTCCTGGCTGGCAGGGAGCACGGAAGCGGGGACCTTGCACTCCCAACTACTAGGAACTGGATCTGCTATGAGCACATCTCCCTCCCTTTATCTCACAGGCTTCAAGACAAGAGCCCAGGACAGCTGACACCTCATCTTTGGCCTTTCGAGACCCAAAGCAGAAGAATCAGTTAAGCCTGCCCAGACTTCTGACTTACAGAACTGATTAATGTCATTGAGAGGGAAGTAATACTGGGCATGTGACGAACCATATTCCCTAAAAATTAACACACGTACGCACACACAATGATGACTGTGTACTCCATGCCAGTCTACTGTTTAAATTGCGTAGATCAGTGAGCACAGGAAAAAATAGGACAATGCCCTTACAAATTCATCTCACCCCTAATTTAGGTAGAGAAAATGATGGAAGGAAAAAAAAATTCCCCTGTGATTAAAATGAAGCGATAAGGCCTACTTCTAAGCATTTTGTGAGAGTTGAACCCGATTTAAGAACAAAGCACATGGCCCATTCCTGAGCACACGTTCAGCACTCTCTATGGTATTCTCCCTTCCTCCGCCTGCTGCCCAGCTGAGGTTGTGACTGGGTATGACCGTACCTGGATATTTCCAGAATGACACACCCTGAAACAGAACGCAGTACTGTATACTGGGCAGTAAAGCAGTACCATCTGTGATGCTTGTTAACAACAGCTTCCCATAGCCCACACCAGAGCTATTGACTGTCAGTCTCCAGGGTTGGGCTCCTGGGGATAGATATGAGCATGCTTCCGAGGTTGAGTTCCGTGTCGTTATGTAGCAGGCACCCAAGCATCCTGCAGCGTGGGTGTGGCCAGCCTTGATTAGATGGAGTTAGCAACAGCTGAGTTATGGAATCTTCCAGATGGGAATGCAGCCCCACAACATGGCTGAGGGCAGAGTTATTGCTTCTGCTGGAAGCAAGGCAGCCTGCACCTTCTGCTCCTCACTCAGATTTCACCGGTGAGCTAAGGAAACACAAAGAAGCTATATTCTTCCTACCGCTTAGTTGAGAAGATTAGGGAGGAGGGCCCTGCTATAAAAGAGGAAGAAAAGATAATGCCACAGTGTGACTACACGTACTCATACCTGGAGCTGCTGAGTTGCTAGCTGCCCTTGTAACTCGGCCGTGGTTGAAGTAGGAAAACCTGCTGGGTTTATGAGAACTGGCCTCTAGTAGCAACCGTGACCATTATTCTTTTCTTTTATGGTGTTTCCTTTTAAACTGTGTTTGAGATCTTTGTTGTAGGCGTATACCCTGGGGCACCGGTAGAGTGTGGAGACTTCAGTGAGCTATAGCACATGAAAGGACACAGTGTAAGTGTGACGAATCGCAATGACAAGGCTGAGTCGGAGGTAACTTGTGAATGATAAAGTGAATTGAAAACTCCCTTCTTAGGACAATGCAAAGTGGAGGTGAGGGGTAACCTGAGGACATGGACCATGATCTCGTCTCTGGAAAATGTGTCGCACACACTATGTACCACCATGCCCTGATCAAACACTCAAGATTTTTTTTCCACCCTGTCCAAAATAAATATCATCTGCCATTAAGTGCACACATTATTAGCAATAGGCTACATGAGTCAATCATTCATGAAGGTGGGGAATGTGGCATTGATCCAAAGTTGAGCCATGTGCCAGTAAGATGAAAGAGCATTGCCTAGGTATTCAAAAGAAAGACCAGTGCAAATACGGTCACACATCAACAAAGCAACACAGCTATTAAAACCCTTCCCTGGTGAATAAGTAAAAACTCAGCAGTGACAGTTAAAAATAACTTTCCCTTGTTGTGACCTCTTCGTACCCCTTCCTCTTTTTGATTTAAGAAGCAAAGTTTATAAAAATTAAAGATTAAAATCAAATGATATCCCAAACCCTTAACAAAACTAATTTAAGTAACACTTTGGGTCTCATTTTTGGCTCGTGTTTGATATTAAAAAACGGTAATGGCTGTTTGTTGGCATTTTTCCAACTGGACTTTCTTACAGGACTTCCAGGATACTGTTAATTAGGAAAAGAGTTACAAAGTAAAGGGGATTTGGGTAGAAGAAACTACAACTATGGTGCAAACATATTGAATCTTTCTGGCCATTCTCAGCTGTATCACTTGTCCAAAGCATCACTTATGAGTCCTGTATGAAGAACATGCAGTAACATGATATGGGGAATTTTTTTGTTTTACAGTTGAAAACACAGTTTTGCACTCCTCCTTATCTTGTACACACTTGAATTGACTGACAGCTTTCTGCCACACACAAAGGGAAAACACTCTTCCAGACTTGTCAAACTGTCTGTGCAATATTTTAGAATTATGAGAAAACAATACATTAGTATATTAAAGTCTATTAGATATTCAGTGTTCATTGCACCTCAAGGAGCACTGTAATGTCTCATGATGCTCGGAAAACAATGATGATGCTTGGAAAACAACCCTGAATCTTGCATGGCAATGAGAGTTGCAATAGGAATCCTCTAGACCAGCGGTTCTCTACGTGTGGGTCGTGACCCCTTTGGGAATCGAATGACCCTTTCACAGGGGTCTGGAAAATAATGATGATGCTTGGAAAACAACCCTGAATCTTGCATAGTGATGAGAGCTGCGATAGGAATCCTCTAGACCAGCGGTTCTCAACGTGTGGGTCGCAACCCCGTTGGGGGTCGGGTCAAATGACCCTTTCACAGGGGTCGCCTAAGACCATTGGAAAACACATATATAATTACATATTGTTTTTGTGATTAATCACTATGCTTTAATTATGTTCAATTTGTAACAATGAAATTGGGGGTCACCACAACATGAGGAACTGTATTAAAGGGTCGCGGCATTAGGAAGGTTGAGAACCATTGCTCTAGACTCTGGAACTCTGAAGCCATCTTCTACTGTTAACCCTGCTGCTGGATGTTATCTGGTTTTAACTACTTTCTCAGCTGGGATCCTCTGATGTCACCTCAGTAGCTAGTGGTTCCTTTGTTTTCAGTCAAGCCAGGTGTTTGGAGTTATTTGTGAATATCTGTTCAGGAGATACCTCTCCATTCTGCGCTAGCCCATCCCACACCACTTTATTTTTTTTAATGCCCCAGTACTGCTAGAATTCTGAAGGAAATTTCTCACCAAATGTTTTTTTTTTTCATTGAAAATATTGGGGTGACATTGGTTAACAAAATTTTATAGGTTTCAAATCATCAAATGCGTTGATCCTTTCTATTACTATTTCCATTTTTAATGTTTACTGACATATCAATATCAGTCAGAATTCTCCAATAAAGCAAAGATGTATATAGTTTGATTTTAAGAAATTGACTCACATGATCACAGGGGCTGGCAAGTCTGAAATCTGTAGGAGCAGGCAGACTTGAAACCCAAGCAAGGGTTGATATTGCAGTCTTGAGGCAGTTTATTTTATTCTCTGGCAATCCTCTTAGTTTTGTTATTAATGCCTTCAACTGATTGAATGAGGGCCCACCCATTTTATGAAGGACAATATTCTCTATTTCATGTCAACTCATAGTAGATGTTAACTTTACAAAATACCTTCATAACATCTAGATTAGCATTTCAGTAAGTCATTGGCTACTATTACCTACTAAAGTTGACATAAAATCAACCATTACAATCCCTATCTAGGAAAGAAAACAACAACACAGCCCTGGCCAATGTGTCTCAGTGGTTAGAGTGTCAGCCTGCACACCAAAGGGTCTCAGGTTGGATTCCCAGTCAAGGGCATGTACCTGGGTTACAGGTTCCATCCCTACCTGGTTGGGGCTGGTGCAGAAGGCAACCTGTCAATGTATCTCTCTCACATCCATGTTTCTTCCCCTATTCCTTTATTTCACTCCCTCCCTCCTCCCCATCCCTCCATTTTACTGTCTCTAAAAATCAATGGGAAAAACATCCTCAAGTGAGGATTAACAAAAACAACAATAGCTATTCTCTACAGCATTCTTAAGAAATCTGTTTGCCTTGTCTATGAGTTCCTTTTCTTTTTCTTTTTTTCTTTTTGCTCAATTCCCTCCGGGCTGCCACACCCCTAAAGCTGTAATTCTGCTTTCTATCTATTAGTCTGTCTCTATTTTGCTTGTTAATGCATTTTGTTCATTAGATTCCACATATGAGTGAGATCATATGGTATTTGTCTTTCTCTGACTGGCTTATTTCACTTAGCATAATGTTCTCCAGGTCCAACCATGTTCCAGTAGTATTCCGTTGTGTAGCTTTATTATCCACTTATCTACTGAGGGACACTTGGGCTGCTTCCAAATCTTGGCTATTGTAAATAACACTGCAATGAACATAGGGGTGCATATATTCTTTTGAATTTCTGTTTTGGGTTTTTTTGTTTGTTTGTTTGTTTGTTTGTTTTTATAAATTCCAAGAAGTGGAATTACTGAGTCATAAGACATATCTATTTTTAATTTTTAAATATATTTTTATTGATTTCAGAGATAAAGGGAGAGGAGGAGAGAGATAGAAACATCAATGATGAGAGGGAATCATTGATTGGCTGCCTCCTGCATGTTGGACCGAGCCCGCAACCCAGGCATGTGCCCTTGACTGGAATCAAACCTGGGACCCTTCGGTCTGCAGACCGACGCTCTATCCACTAAGCCAAACCAGCCAGGGCCATTTTTTAATTTTTTGACATAACTCCATACTGCTTTCCACAATGGCTGCACCAATCTGCATTTCTACCAACAGTGCAGGAGGGTTCCCTTTTCTCCACATCCTCTCCAACACTTGTTTGTTGATTTATTGATGATAGTCATTCTGACAGGTGTGAGGTGGTATCTCATTGTGGTTTAAAAATGCACTTGTCTGATGATTAGTGACTTTGAGCATCTTTTCATATATCTATCAGCCATCTGTATGTCCTCCTGTGGTGATTACTTAGGCAAGAGTGTGGGAGGAGGTGGAGGAGGATATAGGGGAGAAAAATGGTGATGGATGGAGACTTCCCTTGGGGTGGTGAACACACAATACAGATGATGGGTTGTAAAATTGTACACCTCAAACCTGTATAATTTCTTAACCAGTGTCACCTCAATAAATTAAATGGAAAAGAAAAAAACTGTTTGCATTCTTAACTAATCTGCTTTCCAATTTCTCCCAGAAATATGGGTAGAACTTTGAACCACTCTCTCTGTTTAGCTTTCTTCTCTAGAGAAGATTCTTTATTGAGAGCAATGACTTCTTAACTTCATATTTTCATGGATTTCCCTTTGAGAATTGTTGAAAGCTTTGAGCCTTGACCTTGGGAATAAAAAGTCCACATGTACAATTGTAATATTTTACAAAACCCTCAGATGTTTACATTAGTGAACCTTCTGTGTCAGTTTATAAGCCTTTACCCCACATTAAAGATTTGGAAAATAGGATGTTCCACTTTATTTTGGGGAATTTTTATTTTATTTTCTCATTATGTGAGTTGACTAAGAATTAATTTAAAAATAGACAAGGTCAGTTGAAACAACAAGCAAAGCTTAGTCTGTATCACTGTAGATAATTTAAGACATGAAGTCAATCAATTTAGAAGAAAACACATTCTTAAGAAGTTATTTTTGTCCCCAAGACCCATAGGAAACTTTCATAATCATTGTCATCTATGCAAAGGAGAATCATATTTAATGTACCATTGGAAGAACATAATTTTAAGAAGGGCTTGTTTTTAAATCTAGAATCTCAGGTATACCTGAACTACAAAATCACTAGGAATTTTGATTGCCTGTCATGCTGTTTTCAGCTTGATTATTGCTAACTATATTAATCTTACTATTATTATGAGATAAAGCTAGTCTTTGCATTACAGCATATCAAACTCAATTTGTAATGAACTAGAGATTTAATTTTAAATGTTTATCAGAGAATATTTCACCTCAATTTGGATGATTTTGTGCCAAATATTGATAGTTTCAATCATTTTAATACCCTTTAGTATAGGATGTTTTATGAATAAAACATTGTTTTAAAAGGTCTGTTTTGTGTAGACACTATCTAAATAAAGTATTGTGCTTAATAACTATCCTATATAATAAAGAGCTAATATGCAAATGGTCATCACGCCCTCATTCCATCTCGTCGTAATGGCTCAGACACTCAACACTGGGGAGAGAGGAATAGGGACCAGCCAGGCACAAATGAGCTTGTGAGAGAAGAATGGGGACCAGCCAGGCTGTGGCCTGGGAGAGGGACAAGCCACCTGCCCCGCAGTCCTGGGTGCCATCAGCTGCGCCTGCGCCTGTGGCTCAGCCCGGGAGAAAGACAAGCTGCATGCCCTGAAGTCCTGGGAGCCAGCGGCTGTGGCCCAGGCAAAGCCGCCCATCCAAGGTTCCCTGCAGCTGAGGCCAGCCTGGGTGAAGCCGGCCCTGGTCCTGGGTGCCTGCAACTGGCTGGAGGAAGGAATTCTGGGTCCCGGGTGCAGGGTAAGGCAGAGGCAGTTAGGGGCAATCAGGCCAGCAGGGGAGCAGTTAGGGGTGATCAGGCAGGCAAGCAGGTGAGCGGTTAGGAGCCAGCGGTCCCAGATTGTGAGAGGCAGTCGGACATGCCCCGAGGGGTCTCGGATTGGAGAGGGCGCAGGCCGGGCTGAGGGACCGCCCCACTCCCGTGCATGAATTTCATGCACCGGGCCTCTAGTATTATTATATCAGAAACAAAGAGGATTTAAATGAGTGTTCACAGTGATCTGTATTTTTTAATATAGTACTGAGTTTGGGGAACTAACAAAGAAGTATTTGTCTAAAGGCAGTGAGAAATATGAATAGATAAATATAGGTAGATAGATATAAAGGTGTAGATATACAGATATACATGTGTAGATATATATTAGAGAAACTGAAGATATTTTTTGTTTGGAAAACAAAACATGGCAATAAGAACCTTGAGAAACTTAAATAGGTTTCATGTTAAATTCAAGAATCAGGAGTGTGCCCTAGCTAGTTTGGCTCAGTGGATAGAGCATCGTCCTGCATACTGAAGAGTCCTGGGTTTGAATCACATCAAGGGCACATACTTGATTGCAGGCTCCTCCCTGGTCCGGGTGCATGCAGGAGGCAACCAATTGATGTCCTCTCTCACATCGATGTTTCTATCTCTCTGTTGCTCCCCCTCCCACTCTCTCTAAAAAAAATCAATGGAAAAATATCCTCTAGTAAGGATTAAAAAAAAGAAGAAGCAGGACTGTATGCATACTTTGTCACAACTTGTGTCAAACAAGAAAATGTGCATGTGAGTACATTTGTGTGTTCACTGACTATCAAATTGGTTACAAAAAAATCTGATAATATAGTTGTTCATAGAAAACTTGTTTTTTCACTGAATATGTTTTGTAGTGCTTGAAGTTTTAACCAGGGTGTATATTATCTAATCAAAATTTTTAATTAAAATAAAATTGCTATAATGTGCATAAGGAATCCCATTTATAGATATTTGTTATAGGGTTTACTCCAATGATGGAAGTGAGAGAAAAATAAATTTTTATTATATGCTATGTGTAAAAAAATTCAATACTTTATCTCCTATGTTCCTATAAGGTAGGGTTTCCTATTTCCATTGAAAATAATTATGTTGAGACTCAGCAAACTTAAGAACCTATTCAATGTAACTCCCATAATGAAAAATAGAGGTAGAATTTGATTTCAGTTCTGTTTGATTTTACATCTCCTGATTAAAGTTGGATGGAAAGTTATAGCAGATGATCCTTAGGGTCAATCCCAGTCCTAATCCATCATGACTTTTGACAGGTTGGAATTAAAAAATGAGTGTTTTGTGCTGTTTTTGGTTATTGTTACATAGTCAAAAGGACCAACTGGTAAGTACTTCTTTGCTTTTGAAATTTGAATATTGAAAATGTTAAAGTTAATAAGAGGAAAAGTTAGAAAAGGGGCTTAATAAAGAGGTTTGAAAAATAATACAGGCATGTAAGGCTCTTTGGCAGATAGCCTATATTGGCATTTAGAGTACAGACAAAAGTGTAGAGTTTCCTGAAAGATAGAGGGCCAGTGAAGATATTCAGAGAACAGCATGAAGTAATTACAACTGGGAAATAGAGAGATGAGCTCAGGCTCTTGTTTTAGACATCAGTAGAAGGGACGCTGAGAAAAGCAACAATTTCTGTGGTTCACATGACCAATCCCAATAGTCTTTCCAACTCCTTTCCCAATTGCATTCACATTCTCACGATTTCTTCCAACCACTTGGCTGATTTCAGTAGAAATGACATATATTTCATTGAACTCCCAGAATGCTCTTATTAAAGATATTCCCTCAACAATAACTGTTGTAGTTTTTGTTGGAAAACTTACAGCTACACAAGTGAGCCAATTACTATATCTGATAATAGACAAGATTGACCTGTGGGTAAATATGCGGAACCACAATAGAATTAACATTTTTGCCTCCTATTTCTTTGTTATTCAAACTATAACATAGCTTTCCAAACCTTTGTTTTGACAAAGATACTAATAAGAGCTGATTGATAGAGACCTAAAAATATTATAAATCTATCCAAACCTCTGGTTAATGCAATGTTTATTAGGTTTATACAATAAACTATTAAGTTAGACTATATTAATTTGGAATTTGAGACCGTTCACTCAGAGTCTGGGCTATGTGAGCCTCATAAGTATTAAGCAGAAGTATGTTTGCTGAGTCAATTAATAAAGTAAACCCCACATAAAGTAGCATTAAAATATTTAATGTGGAATGAAAGCTATTTCCAAGCATCTTCTAAACCAGTGGTTCTCAAGCAGGGATGATATGTCCCCCAGGGAACACTAGCAGTGCTGGAGACATTTTTGGTTTTTACAATAAGTGGGGGGATGCTACTGGTATCTAGTGAGTAGAGGCCAGGATTGCTTTGAAACATCCTATAATGCATAAGACAATCTCCCACAAAAGGAATTATCAACCCAAAATGTCAATAGTGGTGAGGTTGAGAAACCTCTAAAAGCACCCATTTATCTTGTGTCAGTATGCTTATTGCAAACTATGTTTATCCAATCATTAAAGGAGGTCCCCTAAAACTTCCACTAGGAAATCTTTTGTTGATCCAGGTTAGTTAATGCCATAAAAATCATTTAATGTGTCTGCCTGTTATTCTTTTCCTGTACTGGGACTCTAATGGAGACACTGGTGTTAGCTTATTATGCTATATAGTAAATACTGCCATAACATTAACTCTAATATGGCAACAAAAATGCTTAAAAATTATCAAACTAAAGTTTCTTTTAAAATGTGTATTGTGACACAACTCACAAATTTACACTTGTATTTTCTTCCTCAGACTAAATATAATCTAAGAAAAAATTCAATTCATTTTTTTCTGCTTTCATATTATGTATTTGAAGTAGTGGATTTATTTGAGAAAACAACATTTAATGAAAATTAATACTCTAACAGTTGAGTTTGAACTACAGATTGTATAGTATATATTACTAGAAAAAATATGCCTGGGTGATCGAACTATAGCCATTGTAATTATGATTCATTATTTACTAAAATGACTTACATTGTCTAAACTAATTGTGTACATTTCCAAAATGTACTTTGTGTTAAGTTACAAAATTAAAATTGAAGAAAGAAATCAACATGTTTAGACAAAAGAGAAAAAGAGTCTCTAAGTAGTTTTGCTGTGGTATACAAAAGCTACTGGACTCAGGGGCAGCTTTGTATTAATTAATATAGCTTTGTTTTAATGATATACATTTGTAATTATGGACTTGTAAGTATCTGAAAAACTTAATGTGTTTTGAATGAAAAAAAAAAATCAGACCTAAGAACATCCTTTACAAAATAAAATTTAATTCTATTTCTTATAAAAAATGAGAAAAATAAGCAAAGGTAACAGATACAGAATTTTTTTCTCTGCTTCCAAAATTCTTTTTTAATTTCCCTAAGAAAGAAACAGTTATTTGCTTATTCATTAAAGTTAAGAGAAAAAAAGAAAATCCCTATAGAATAAACCTAGGGGTGAGAAGGTACAACAGAACCACACCCAGATTATCTAATCACTTCTACCACAAACCAATGGGCTTTAGGCAGGGCACTAAAACAATCCCCTCCTCTCTCAATTGTTGAGAATCCAGAATGATTTTTTTTTTTTTTGTAGGCAGGGTACTAAAACAATCCCCTCCTCTCTCAATTGTTGAGAACCCAGAATGATTTTTTTTTTGTAAAGTAAATTTAAGTAAAAGAACAGAGGTTATGAACCAGTTCTAAAGATCATAAGAACATCTAGGCATTAGTAAATATACCTGGATCTACAAAGATATTAAGAAAGGATAGAATGGCATAAAAGTAAACAAAAGGATAAAAACGACAAATTTAAAACCTTGTACTTCACCCTTCAAAACCTTTTTTCTAGGTGCTTTTGCATCAGTATTAATAATAAAACATGGGACTTTTGACCCAATTCTGCTACTGGCTTTCTGAGTAAACTTAGAAAATCACTTAAGTACTTTTCTGCAAGTTTCCTGTGCACAGTGATAGCATCTGTACCTTATGTCTTGTTACTTCAAAGTGGAACATCATTCATCAGCCCGAGAAAGACTAAGCAAACAGTACATCCCATGGTTACCTAGCGGTGGCGCTGCCTGTGGTTTCCTGGAACACTAACCTGCATTCTCTGTAGTTCTAATGAGCACAGTCACTTTCTGCTTCAGTCGAAATGATCCTTATCTGGAGAATGCCACCAGGTTTTGGAGTAGATGAAATTTGTTGATTTGTATGAAGCATGCTTTAAAGGTAAATACAGGTACAAAAGGACTGTCTTGCTTGAGAACTTTTCAAATTATAGCTGTTAAAATGGATTTATTACCAACACTACTGCACTTATTTAAATCAAGAAGAAAGTGACTTTGAAAGCAAATGGCTTTCATTTCCTAAGCATTGTCTAATTTGCCTCTAAGTGTCCCCACAAAGTGACTACAAACCTGGTCAGAT
This sequence comes from Myotis brandtii, assembly GCF_000412655.1. Taxonomy (NCBI): domain Eukaryota; kingdom Metazoa; phylum Chordata; class Mammalia; order Chiroptera; family Vespertilionidae; genus Myotis; species Myotis brandtii. The sequence goes on from NW_005354385.1 coordinate 978,800, forward strand.
TTCTCGCTAAATTTGATGACTCTGTCTTTATTTGAATACTCAAAGACAGTCATACCAAGAATCCCAACTAAAATATAAGAGAGGTATCCTATATAATAAAAAGGCAATATGCAAATTAACCCTCATGCCCTCACAAGATCATATAAGAGAGGTATCCTATATAATAAAGAGGCCATATGCAAATTAACCCTCATGCCCTCACAAATGATGGCTGCCTATGACCAGGCTGGCAGGTGGGTTAGTGAGGGACGACCAAATGACTGAACAAGCATGTTGCATGGAGTGACCAGGCCAGCAGGGGGCCATGAGGGGCAACCAGGCTGGCAGGGGGGGGGCAGTTAAGGGCAACCGGGTAGGCAGGCAGGTGAGCAATTAGGAGCCAGCGGTCCAGGATTGTGAGAGGGATGTCCAACTGCCAGTTTAGGCCCAATCCCTGGGATCATGCCTAAACCGGCAGTTGGACATCCCCCAAGGGTGCAGGCTGGGCTGAGGGGGAACTCCCCACCCCCATGTACAAATTTCATGCACCGGCCCTCTACTGTTATATAATAAAAAATTTGGGTTTTGTCCTAGGTTCCTGCCATGGAGCTTCTATAACCCTTGAAATTTCCTCAGTGGTAGAAATGTCTTTGTCATTCATGATTACATCTGAGTTTATGCTGATGAGGTAACTCAGAGTGGAACTCTATATAGCATAGGCTTGGGGTCTGGTCAACAGAAAGACCAATCACTAATTACAGGGTTGGTAGTTGACACCAGCCCAAACCCCAGAGAGGAGAGAGGGGCTGAAGATTGAATTTAGTCATGTGGCCATTGATTTAACCAAGTGTACCAACATAATAAAACCCCAATAAAAACTATGAATGTTAAAGCTGTGGTATTCCCTGATTAACACATTGATATACTGGGAGGATGATATGCCCTGATTCCACAAGGAAAAGTCTCAGAAGTTTTGAGATTAGGATCCTCCCAGACCTTGGCCCTATTTGTTTCATTAGGTTCTTCCTGAATTGAATTGTTTATAATAAAACTGTCATCATAAGGATAGCACTTCTCTGAATTCTATGAGCCATTCAAGTGAACTATTAAACTTTAGTATGTTATGGAAACTCTTAAATTTGTAGCCAGTTGATCAAAAGTGTAGGTGTCCTACCCGGCCAGCGTGGCTCAGTGGTTGAGCATTGACCTATGAACCAGGAAATCACAGTTTGATTCCTGGTGAGGGCACATGCCCGGGTTGCGGGCTCCATTCCCAACGTGGGGCCTGCAGGAGGCAGCCAATCAATGATTCCCTCTCAGCATTGATGTTTCTATATCTCTCTCCCTCTCCCTTCCTCTCTGAAATCAATATATATATTGGGTGTCCTGGGGATACACTGAACTGACTCTGGCATTTGCAGTGGGGAAAGTCTTGTGGGGGATTGAGTCCTTAACTCATTGGGTCTATGATAACTCAGGATGGTAGGTGCCAGAATTGAATCACAGTACACCAGCTGGGGTTAAAACAGAGTAGGGCCTCCTGGGGCTGCAAGTGAACATCAGGAATAGATGATGAACTGTACTGTACCTCTTCACCCTCTCCCTGCTGCTTCAGCTGCTAGGAACCTTCAGAGATATCTCTCTTCTGAGAGATCCTGAGCCATGCTACCCGTCTGGTTTTAAGAGAGAACAAGTTGCTTTCACTTTGCTTCTCAGTTCCAAGGCTGGAAGAGTTTCTCTTTATCAAGATGGACTTCCCTGAAGGCTTAAAATGGATGAAAGGAAGTGCAATGCCAAGAGCCTTAAGATGATGCTGTTTCCTAAGCATGGTCACCTAATGGCAAGGCCAACAGAAATGCCTTCAAGCGGGCTTGCTTTCCCCATTAATCAAGTCCTAGCTCAATGATGTTTCAGAAAGAGGAGAGTAGTTCCTTCTAACTTCAGTCTAAGGTCTTCCTCTCAAGTCTTTATTTCTTAGCCGCAGGTAGACCTTTTCCTAAAATGATTGGCAGAGGGACTATTCACTTATTGATGCAAAGAGGTAAAATTGCATAGGTCCAGAAATATTCCAAAAAATAAGAATAGAGAACTAGGTTTACTAATCTATATTTCTACATGCAGAGCATCCATAGCCCAGCCAGTGCCCACCTAGGTCATCTTATCCCAGATCATTCTTTCCCATATCCTTCTCTCAGTTTGTGGTAAAATTCATACCTTCAGTCTTAAGCAAAAATGCAACAATATAAATTCATGTAGATTCAGGGTAATCTAATTCATACAGAGTAAAGACACTTTTTTTTAAGTTACACTGCCTACAGAAGCTCTGCTAAACCTGTACCCAACCAACTTCCATTATGAAATAGAACAGTTAGCTTCTCCAATTGAACATCTGTATTCAGTTCAGTAGTCACTGCAGAGTTGTTCTCAAGAATAGTGTGCCCATGCTCTCTGTCTCATGTTATTTATTGATCGATGAGAGAGAGAGAGGAGAGAGAGAGAAACATGGATTTGTTCCACTTATCCATGGGTTGATTCTTGTATGTGCCCCACCCAGGGATCAAATCCACAACCTTGGCGTATTGGGACAATGCTCTAACCAACTGAGCTACTGGCCAGGCCCATGCTCTCTTTATAGTTCTGTCACTAAAGAGCCCACTTGCATGTTTTGCTCAGAACAAAATAATTCTTCTCCAAAATTGAACTAAAAGCCTCTCCATTTAATAGGTTGAAACTGCTTTCAATATTGTTAAGTGATTTTGTCTATGCTTTACGTATAAATGTATATGTTTACTAAATATACATACTAATATATATGTAACAGACAGACAAATATATATAACGCTCAATATACTGTTGTCTAAGAAACATAAGGATCATCAACTTTTTATTATTATATATATAATCTCCACGATATCTTTTGATATAGCATTGTGGTTATATTTTATACACATGATATCTTTTACCCAATGTAGCTGGGTCACATTTAATTTTAAGGACCACTCACCTCTTAGATTTTCTGCATTCTATGCAGAAAACATTCTCATTCTTCGGGCTGAACCACTGTCTGAATTTAAAGCCATCACTGCAGAAATAGGAGTTTGTTTTAAAATTGATATTGCTTCAAAATTATAAAGGGGCTAGACCTCAAAATATGTTCAGTTTCTCTTTATTTGTGGGTAGTGATGAACAGCATCTTCACCTTTTGAACTCTCAAATACTTTCAACAGTTGTTTATTTAACCCCTGCAGCAGCATTTCAATACCTTGTATCTAAAATGTTATTGTTCATTTGCTTGCAACTACAGACCCTGGAGGTTCTACATACCTGGCCCTGGTCATTTTCTACTCTATTTCTGATAAATCACTCTTTCCTATCTTTGCTTCCATCTCATTTGAAGCAAGGCCAATATTTTCTTATTTGCTTTCAGATGTTTATGTACAGTTGATAGGCATCTGCTTGTCCCTATCATTAAAACAATCATATCTGTCAGCATATTCTTTGTTTAACAATAATCTCACCAAGTAACATTAATACACACATTCCGATGTGTAGATACTAATACAAAAAAATAACTGGATAGTTCCTTCGCTCTTATTTGGTTATGAACCATGACATTTCCTGTGCTGTAAGCCACATGTGCCTTCAGTGGCTGTAATTCCAAAAAAAAAATGGTTTCTTTCCTCAATAGGAAAATTAGCCAAAATGTTCTTTTCTATCTGACAGGGAGTTAGCAAAATAGTCCTTAGGATAGGATGGAAGAAATCTGGCTTCCTTTCCTGCTCTTCCAAGTTCTCTTGTTCTCATGGTCGGAGGCTGAGCCTGGCTGACGGTAGAGGAGTGTTTTGTGAATCAGCATGGCTTAAACATGCTGCCTCTGTGACAGCACCCTGGCCCTTGCGGGAGTGGAATGACTGCTCAGAGGGAGCTTCCAGCTCTGCCCCAGACACTAAGCTGTCCCTTCCTTCCCCAGTGAGTGTCACAGGTGCTGCACTCAGAGCACAGGAGAATTTGTCCCTGCTGCCCTGAACCATGGAGGGAGCCAAATTTCTGTTGCTGACACTTGGCAAAACCGGCTGTCCCTTGAGCCATACTATCTGTCCTTCCTCCCCCGCAAAAGCCCCCAACACTGGGAGTCCACCAGGCTGACCGCTGACCCTTACTAAACACACCGGCAGCCTGGCCAGTGGCTCAGTGTTTGAGCATCAGACCTATGAACCAGGAGGTCACGGTTCTATTCCATGTCTGGGCCCATGCCCAGGTTGTGGGCTGGATCCCCAGTAGAGGGTGTGCAGGAGGCGGCACATCAGTGATTTTCTCTCAGCATTCATATTTCTATCTTTCTCTCCCTCTCTCTTCCTCTCTGAAAATCAATAAAAATATGTTCAAAAAACCACAACAACATACCAACAGAACCAAGTGGACCCCTTTACTCTTTGTTGGTTGTTGTTGTTTTTAAACATGCTGTTAATGTTATTTACTGTCTTCTGCACTTCCTAACAGAAGGCAGAAAAGAGATGTAACAAAAGAGTATAGATTGTTTTTATTAGAGTTGTGATTTAAGCAAAATCAGAACGTTTTAAAAGTCCTTCAAAAAAGAATATTTATCTCCTCTAAGAGATTCAACTATGTTTAGAAAATAATCTGGTCTCATGTTCTTATCTGTGCAAAATATTTAGTTCCTTTGAATTCTATCAATTTATATATCTACTTTATACCTGTATCTATGAAGGTGTATATATCTTACAGATGTATACATATACACATGTATCTCATGTATTTTTATAAAATTCTCAAAGTGTATCTTACAGATCTATATAGTTATTTACATCCTTAATTGAATATATGTTGCATAGTAAATGATTGCCCTTTCATTTGTAACCTATGTGATCATCACTAGCTATTTTTCTCTGTTATTGAAATTGTGTTTTCTTCTTGAAAGGAACTTGCCAATCACTTCATAAATAAATGTGTGGATTGTGCTTCGGAATCATGACTTTAGACAGGAGAGAAGAGCAGGACCTCCTTTTTTCTCTTCCCCAAAATGATGAAAAGAACTGCTTTGAGTTCTGCCTTGTGTTTGTATGTGAATTTTTGCAACTTCTCTAATCATTTTTCATAAGGATTTTCACAACTTCAGTGAGTTTTGGGGAAAATAACAATCCTGTAAACTGTGCACATTATTAGTCTCCCTTTGAAAACCTTTGCTGCGAATGTCTCAGTCCAGCAAGTGGACAATGGAAAGTGTGTGGACGGCAGGCAGCTTCTTATCAGAGAAATGAGTGGGAGAGCATTTCCTTGTAGTGACTGTAACAGCAGTGGTGATTATGGGCAAAAAGGCCATAATGATAACATCTACAAAATGGTACACTGTTCTCTGAAATGCAACATGAATATTCCCAAGAATGAAAGATAACCAGCAGCAAACAACAGCAAACAAAACATACCGATTCCCCGCCCCTACCCCGCTCCCCCGAGGCCCACAATGCTTTAAAATGTCAGAAAGAGGAGAAAGGCAGTTCAAATTACATTTAATTTCTCTTTCCTCTCTAATAATTCTACGAGAAAATAAGAGGAAGGATAGCTATGCAAAAAACTCAGGTTTTGGAAAACAGAATTTGATAAATAAGCAGATAGGATTCTAAAAAGTGAAACTCAAAGAGACAAATAATTGAATGTGTAGGGGAAAATTGGGGTCTAGCGGATGCAGGGCTTTGAAAATGAGCACAGGGGTGCAGGCATACAGCTATTTTCTGAGAGTGAGTGGAAGGGGAGAGCAACAATAGTGTTAAATAAACAGGAGGATGTACAGGAAGGACGTGAAGGATATGTGTCCACCTAGGGAAGGAACAAGGAAGACACGAGAGAGTGCCTCACAGCTGACTGACTCCAAATCAGCCACTCACACATGAGGCATCGTGCTCAGGTCTGCTTCCTACGTCTAGGTCAGCCACGACCAGCACAGAGCCATCAATCACTCCCACTCACAAAATGGAGTGAGAGTGATTGATGGTTCGAGACTGAATTAGCCCTGCCTGATTCACGGGAAACCTTAATGGAATCTGGGAGCCTTGAACTGGAAACTTGGGTTTTGGCCTGGAAATGGACCCCAAACCTTGGGGCTAAGTCCAGGTGTGCCCTAGTCAATCCAAAGCCACAGCTTCAGGGAGAAGCATTTGGATACTGAGTTCCGCACATGGCTTGTTTTGTTTTAACACTTTTTCTGATTTTTGTTCTGAAAAACATGTAAAAATAACATGGTATCTTTTGGTTTTTCAGAAGCAGATTCCATTCCTTATCTTTATTAAGAACATGTTTATTTTTCCTATCCCAATCTTAATAATGACTCTATCTTTTAAATATCTATTTTTAGACAAGAGTTTCATGCACAAAGATATGCTATTGAGAAAAATGTTTTTCAATAAATATACATTCAACTACAATGAAGTGTCCAGTACTTAAGAACATTGACATGGCACAAGATAACAGCCATTTCAAGAAACTTCTTTTCCGCTCTTATTATCACCCATCTTCTTTATTATTTTTAACTCAGAAGCAAAATAATTTTATGTTATCCAGTACTTAAGAACATTAACATGGCACAAGATAATAGCCATTTCAAGAAACTTCTTTTCTGCTCTTATTATCACCCATCTTCTTTATTATTATTTTTAACTCAGAAGCAAAATAATTTTATGTTGAAATTCTAAGTTGTGTGAACACAAGTTTGTTCCTAGGCCTCTTTCTGGGTTGAGAAGAGGAAATGCCTGTCATTTCTTAAAGAGGACAATGATGATGAGCTATATATGGCCTGGACATCACCATCACTCCTCTCCCCTTGTACCTCTGACCCTTGAGGTTTACAGACCAACTTGAGCTTGAATCTGAACTCTCATAAGACCTAGTAAGAACATTTATTTTCAGTAAGAACCCCCTCATTCTTGAAATTCCTCCTTTCCCCATGTCTGACAGAATCAAAGTTTAAGCCTCTTGGCAAATTATCAGCGCATGCTTTAGAGCAGATTTCGTTGCCCGTGGGTTGTCCTATTAGCAGTGCAGGTCCCTTTTTTATTCATTCTACTTAGGTATACCATTACATTCATGTTTGTACACATTTTAAACAGAGAAATGATAAAGAAATAGATTCCAAACAATTTACTTAATTCAGATTATAATCTCTAGAGACAAGCTTAAATCAAACTCTGGATCATTTGAGGCTAGCCCAAATTTAATGTCTCTAATGAGGCCATCTGAGATTGCTCCCTGAAGAGGCAAGTCTCAGATTGGAGTGGTGTAAAAAAATTTCCCTACCAAACACACATGCATTGATATAGCTAAAGCACATCAAAAAGTCTCCTTTACTTCTAAATATATTCAACATTCTTTTTGATATTTCACAGAAAATTTGTATTTAATAAAAATGAATTGGGTAAAAAAAAAAGAGTTTTGGAACAAAACTACTGAGCATATATTGATGGGACAGGTAGCTTGTTTAAGAGGAAATAATGTGGCGTATGGGGTGTCGGAGCATGTCTTTAGATCTGCATCATTTGGAAGGAAAAGCCGTGCATCCAGTTGGAATACCCAGCTTCAGGGGCCATGACTGGAAGTTCTCTGAGAGTCAGACTTCTAACAGCACTGCCTAACTTTTCCACCTGAACTTCTTGCCATTTGCTTAACTTCAAGCTGTGTTAAATATATTACAATAAGGGGTTCTGAATGAAGAAAACACACACACCACTTTTTCCATTATCTTGGTAATTCAAATTAATATTCACTAGGCAACAGAGATGAGCACAAGGTACTGCAGGAAAGACACAGATGCCAAATTCACATTGATGGTAGGGAGGGGAAGAGAGCTTCATAAACACAAGCTTTAATATCAGAGAGCCTGGCTCACAGTCCACCTCAGGAATGCCTCTGCGCCAGAAGACAGCTTCTTAAATGTGAAATGAAGGCAAGTGGCAGAATAATCTTCTGGAATTATAAAACACCACATTTTAGAATTTACACATTATTTATAAACTAGAGGCCCAGTGCACGGATTTATGCACCAGTGGGCCCCTCAGTGTAGCCTGCGGGGATCAGGCTGAAACCCGCAATCCAACACCGCCTGCCGCTCTTGGCTGCCACTCCTGCTCATCCCCGCCTGGCTGTGCCTGCTGCTGCCGCTGCCTGGTAGGCTCACTGCCGCTCTGCTGAGGTCTCCAGGCTATGGCGGCAAGCTGTGAGCACTGCGTCTGGTGCCCATTGGTCAGCTGAGTGGCTCTCCCGCTGTGGGAGCACACTGACCACCAGGGGGCTGCTCCTGCATTGAGCTTCTGCCCCCTGGTGGTCAGTGCACATCATAGTGAATATGTAGATATTGGACCAAGTTTTTGTTTGTTTTGACTGGGATCAAATTATTTCCATTTTGTTTCCCTGATTATCTTGGAGTACATTCTGTTTCTCCAGTTATCACCTGGTCAATTATCCCCATTTTGTTTCTCATTAGACCCCTAACTGCATGCCCAAGATTATGGATGTATGTCCAATCTATATACTTATCATGTCTTACCTCAATAATTCTACCATGTTTCTGCCCAAAAGCCTATCCTAAAGGTATGTTTACCACACAACTATAAGCTACATCCTACTGTTTCACTGGGTTATCAGTCAAATACACATTCTGGGATGGGGTTGAGATCATTTTAGAAAGACTAGAGATAAGCTTGAGGAGGTTGTGGAAATATAGTACAAAGTAGAATATCCTGGTGCTGGGAAATGATAATTTTATTTTATTTTAAGATATATTTTATTGATTTTTTTCAGAGAGGAAGGGAGAGGGATAGAGGGATAGAGAGTTAAAAACATCGATGAAAGAGAAACATCGATCAGCTGCCTTCTGCACACCTCCTACTGGGGTTGTGCCCGCAACCAAGGTACATGCCCTTGACCGGAATTGAACCTGGGACCTTTCAATCCGTAGGCCGACACTCTATCCACTAACCAGCCAGGATGGGAAATGATAATTTTAGAGGCACCATCCTCCACTTCTTACTTCCAGTTTCAAAGATTTTGTCCACCAAGCAAGTGTAGTGAAATAAAGGACTATAGACAGACAATCCTATATAATAAAAGCCTAATATGCTAAGTGTCCAGTCATCCATTCAACCAAAGCGTAATATGCTAGTGATATGCTAAGGCTGCTCAACTGCTTGCTATGACGTTCACTGACCACAAGGGGGCAGACAGTCAACTGGTCCACCAGTCAGTATGATGTGCACTGATCGCTAGGGGGCAGATGCTCCAACCGGTAGGTTAGCTTGCTGAGCAAGACGGGCCGGACATACCCTGGAGCTCTCCTGCAGTCCCTCCCCGGCTGGCCAACCTCCTGCGTCCCTCCTCAGCCTGGCCTTGGCCTGAGCCTCGCAATCTGGGCTGAGGGACCTCCCCTCCCCCAGTGCACGAATTTCATGCACCGGGCTTCTAGTAGAGATATAACTAGTAGGATAACACCCTTGAACCAGTTTCATCTTAAAGATAAGGAAGACCACCCAAACAGGGTTTAAGATGGCCAGTGAAGTATAAATGGGACATTTGTGATAAAAGGCTCTTTCTCTTCTAAGGCAAAATAAGATTGCAAAAAACTATTTTTTTTAGTATTTTTGGAAACACAAGTCCCTATTTAAGGATAGCTTCAGCTTGTCAAAGGGTGTTTCTGGAGACCATTAGTCATCATCAAAAACTTAGTATAAAAATGGAGTTGGAAGCCATGAATCCTAGGGAATATGACTTGCACACTTAGTAGGGAAAATGTTCTCTATGAAGAACATTTAAAAGCATAAAGTGGAAAATAGTTATGCCTGGATTATTAATATGGGTCAGAGAAAGAGAAGTCTGCAATGAACTTCAACAATCTTTTGCTATATCAAATGCTAAAGCATGCTGAATGTATTTTATTGGACACTAATAGTAGGTGTTTCCCACCCATAAGAAAAGAGATAAGGAGAAGGGAGGGGAGGGGAGGGGAGGGGAGGAAAAGAAGGGAAGGGAAAAGAGAAGCAGTAAGTCTCTTTTAATAAAGAAACCAGTTACCCCATGTCCATGATTCATCAGTTAAGAGCATTTGCTGACCATTTAAAAGACCAGTACCATATGATTCCACTTTTATGTGGAATCTAATGAACAAAATAAACAAACAAACAAAATAGAAACAGACTCAGAGAACAGAGTGATGGCTATCACAGGCGAGGGGTTTGGGGACTGAGTGAAACAGAGGAAGGAATTAAACAAAACAAAACAAAACAAACTCATAGACAACTGTATAGTGATTACCAGAGGGGAAGGAGGTGAGAAGAGGCAGAAGAGGGTAAAAGGGGGATAAATGTTAACTGAAGGAGACTTGACTTTGGGTGGTGAACACAAAATACAATATGAAGATAATGTATTGTGGAATTGTACACTTCAAACCTATATAACTTTGTTAACCAATGTAACCACAATAAATTAAATTTAAAAAGGACTTCATAAAATGCAAAAGAAAAAAAAACTATTTAAAGAGGAAACTCAAAAATCCAATAAACATTTGAAAAAAATTTTTTTAAAGAATTCTTGATTTTAACCAGGCAGATGTAATGGGTATATGCTGCATGCACAGGACAGCATTGTGTCATACAAATGACAAAAATAGTGACTGGTTTGTGACTCATTCACATTATGACAGGAAATAATTCCTTGGCATATTAACACCCTAAAGGTTCATTTCTTCCTTCCTCCCTCCCTTCCTCCCTTTCTCTCTCTCTCTCTCTCTC
>NW_005354385.1:995927-1040580 GCF_000412655.1 Myotis brandtii
CTCACATTCTTGTTTCTCTCTGTCTCTCCCTCTCCCTTTCACTCTCTCTAAAAATCAATGGAAAAATATTTTTGGGTGAGGATTATTAAAAAAAAAAGGTATATGATACTTTTTACATTAACTTATTTAAAATATATTTTTAATCTCTATATTTGGAAACTTTTACTTTTTTAATATTTTTTTTATTGATTTCAGAGAGGAAGGGAGAGGGAGAGATAGAAACATTAATGATGAGCGAGAATCATTGATTGGCGGCTTCCTGCATGCCCCCTACTGGGGATCGAGCCCACAACCCAGGCATGTGCCCTTGGCTGGAATCAAACCAGGGGCCCTTCAGTCCGCAGGCTGACATTCTATCCATGAGCCAAACCAGCTAGGACTTACATAATATTTTTTTATAAAGTTGTTTGGACATTGCACTCTTAATATATTAATGTCAGTCTCTTTCCCTATTTATTTCACTGTTTGAGAGTTTTAAATAATTTTACATATATACTTAACTAGAAGCCCAGTGCATGGGTTTGTGCACTGGTGGAGTCCCTTGGCCTGGCCTGCGGGGATCAGCTGAAACCAGCAGGCAGCCAGGGAGGAGCCTGAGCCCAGGCTGAGCACCATGCCACTCCCGCTCATCCTGGTTCCGCTGCACCTGCTGCTGCCACTGCTCAGTAGGCTTGCTGCCACTCCGCTGTGATCTCCGTGCACCCATCCTAGGGCGATACCAGCATGCCCATGACCGAGAGGGGGCCATGGGCTCGCTCCCAGTCAGTCCCGATCCCGGTCCCGATGGGGAAGGGAACGCAGGGGGAGTGTCTGCGGGAGAGGCTCACGCGCTGCAATTGCACTCGCCAGCCATGAGCCCAGCGTCTGGTGCCCATTGGTCAGCTGAGTGGCTCTCCCGCTGTGGGAGCACACTGACCACCAGGGGGCAGCTCCTACATTGAGCGTCTGCCCTCTGGTGGTCAGTATGCATCATATCAAGCGGTCGACCAGTCGTTTGGTCGCTTAGGCTTTTATATATGTAGATATTGGACCAAGTTTTTGTTTGTTTTGACTGGGATCAAATTATTTCCATTTTGTTTCCCTGATTATCTTGGAGTACATTCTGTTTCTCCAGTTATCACCTGGTCAATTATCCCCATTTTGTTTCTCATTAGACCCCTAACTGCATGCCCAAGATTATGGATGTATGTCCAATCTATATACTTATCATGTCTTACCTCAATAATTCTACCATGTTTCTGCCCAAAAGCCTATCCTAAAGGTATGTTTACCACACAACTATAAGCTACATCCTACTGTTTCACTGGGTTATCAGTCAAATACACATTCTGGGATGGGGTTGAGATCATTTTAGAAAGACTAGAGATAAGCTTGAGGAGGTTGTGGAAATATAGTACAAAGTAGAATATCCTGGTGCTGGGAAATGATAATTTTATTTTATTTTAAGATATATTTTATTGATTTTTTTCAGAGAGGAAGGGAGAGGGATAGAGGGATAGAGAGTTAAAAACATCGATGAAAGAGAAACATCGATCAGCTGCCTTCTGCACACCTCCTACTGGGGTTGTGCCCGCAACCAAGGTACATGCCCTTGACTGGAATTGAACCTGGGACCTTTCAATCCGTAGGCCGACACTCTATCCACTAACCAGCCAGGATGGGAAATGATAATTTTAGAGGCACCATCCTCCACTTCTTACTTCCAGTTTCAAAGATTTTGTCCACCAAGCAAGTGTAGTGAAATAAAGGACTATAGACTGACAATCCTATATAATAAAAGCCTAATATGCTAAGTGTCCAGTCATCCATTCAACCAAAGCGTAATATACTAGTGATATGCTAAGGCTGCTCAACTGCTTGCTATGACGTTCACTGACCACAAGGGGGCAGACAGTCAACTGGTCCACCAGTCAGTATGATGTGCACTGATCGCTAGGGGGCAGATGCTCCAACCAGTAGGTTAGCTTGCTGAGCAAGACAGGCCGGACATACCCTGGAGCTCTCCTGCAGTCCCTCCCCGGCTGGCCAACCTCCTGCGTCCCTCCTCAGCCTGGCCTGAGCCCTCTCGCAATCTGGGCTGAGGGACCTCCCCTCCCCCAGTGCACGAATTTCATGCACCGGGCTTCTAGTAGAGATATAACTAGGAGAATAACACCCTTGAACCAGTTTCATCTTAAAGATAAGGAAGACCACCCAAACAGGGTTTAAGATGGCCAGTGAAGTATAAATGGGACATTTGTGATAAAAGGCTCTTCCTCTTCTAAGGCAAAATAAGATTGCAAAAAACTATTTTTTTTAGTATTTTTGGAAACACAAGTCCCTATTTAAGGATAGCTTCAGCTTGTCAAAGGGTGTTTCTGGAGACCATTAGTCATCAAAAACTAGTTAGTATAAAAATGGAGTTGGAAGCCATGAATCCTAGGGAATATGACTTGCACACTTAGTAGGGAAAATGTTCTCTATGAACTGTATTTAAAAGCATAAAGTGGAAAATAGTTATGCCTGGATTATTAATATGGGTCAGAGAAAGAGAAGTCTGCAATGAACTTCAACAATCTTTTGCTATATCAAATGCTAAAGCATGCTGAATGTATTTTATTGGACACTAATAGTAGGTGTTTCCCACCCATAAGAAAAGAGATAAGGAGAAGGGAGGGGAGGGGAGGGGAGGGGAGGAAAAGAAGGGAAGGGAAAAGAGAAGCAGTAAGTCTCTTTTAATAAAGAAACCAGTTACCCCATGTCCATGATTCATCAGTTAAGAGCATTTGCTGACCATTTAAAAGACCAGTACCATATGATTCCACTTTTATGTGGAATCTAATGAACAAAATAAACAAACAAACAAAATAGAAACAGACTCAAAGAACAGAGTGATGGCTATCACAGGCGAGGGGTTTGGGGACTGAGTGAAACAGAGGAAGGAATTAAACAAAACAAAACAAAACAAACTCATAGACAACTGTATAGTGATTACCAGAGGGGAAGGAGGTGAGAAGAGGCAGAAGAGGGTAAAAGGGGGATAAATGTTAACTGAAGGAGACTTGACTTTGGGTGGTGAACACAAAATACAATATGAAGATAATGTATTGTGGAATTGTACACTTCAAACCTATATAACTTTGTTAACCAATGTAACCACAATAAATTAAATTTAAAAAGGACTTCATAAAATGCAAAAGAAAAAAAAAACGATTTAAAGAGGAAACTCAAAAATCCAATAAACATTTGAAAAAAATTTTTTTAAAGAATTCTTGATTTTAACCAGGCAGATGTAATGGGTATATGCTGCATGCACAGGACAGCATTGTGTCATACAAATGACAAAAATAGTGACTGGTTTGTGACTCATTCACATTATGACAGGAAATAATTCCTTGGCATATTAACACCCTAAAGGTTCATTTCTTCCTTCCTCCCTCCCTTCCTCCCTTTCTCTCTCTCTCTCTCTCTCCTTTTCTTTCTTTCTTTCTTTCTTTCTTTCTTTCTTTCTTTCTTTCTTTCTTTCTTTCTTTCTTTCTTTCTTCTTTTTTTCTTTCTTTTTTCTTTTCTTTTTCTGTCTTTCATTAAACCAGGCCTTTATTTGTAGCTGGGCAGCAGCACCTCTTTGTGGTTATAGCACCATAGACATAATGACACTCTTAAAAGGTTATGCTTTCAATTGATTCTATAAATACAGTCATGGGTTGGAGTGTATACAATATCTATAAACACATATGTGATAATATTTATTATCAGCCCACATCTTATTTCCCCTATTCTTTTGACTTTGATGACAATGATGGATATGATTTCCAAAATGTTAGTTTCATGATTTTTTTTTTCTTAGTCTAAAATAAATCTCTTAAGTACTTTCCTCTTTGGGCAATGTGTTTCTCATTTGCTGTGGCACTAAGTGTATAGGTATGGCTGACCGCTAACCTGACATGTGCCTGTCACCAGGGACCACTGGTTCTTTCATCTTCTTAATGGACATTTCTCTACAGATGTCTGTGGCCTACCTGACTATAATCCTTTAAATTTTAATTCACTTTACATTTAGCCTGGTCATAAATACCATTTAGGTACCAATGCTCTGCTTTATGCAATCCCTAAGGTGGTGCTTTTATTTTAATGAGGCCATTTGCAACTTAAGAGCAAAAAAATTCCATCTTTGATTGAATATATTTGTCAGTTTTATTCCCGATTGGCATTTTCATGGGAAAACTTGGATAAAACTAAAGGATGGCTGCTTACCAAGTGGGATAAAAGTTTCAGTATGTTTTTACTTTCAAAATTTACTGAATAAATGGTCTTTGAAATTCATTTTGAAAACATCAAAGTAAACCCTGGCTGTAATAAAAAAAATAAAATCCAGAATTAAGTTATGTTACAAATAAAATTTCCACTAGCATATTTTTCTATTTGAAAGGAAAAAATAAATTGAGACTCCGGTTAATAAACTATTTGAATATGGGCTCGTATAATAACACATGGAAGTTAATGTAGAAGAATATGTGCAAATAGTGACTAATTATTAATTTTGCAATTATGTTCTCCCATTTTATTCCAATGTTAGCCTTTTTTAGTAGTAACACTGTATGTTCCTTTTCTCACCCCAAATTCCCATTGAATTTTTAATTGATCTTGAAATGTGGTAAAATATGAATTTTCTAAAAAAATATCTCTAACAAGTATATGCGCAGTTCTCTGATCACTGGGCCAAATTCTCTATTCTAGTTCACACATTTTCCAGAACATGTTTACAGAGGCCCTGTACATTCATAGAACCTAATTACTATGCATAATGAGATTAGAAAAATCTATTTAAAGAGGAAACCCAAATATCCAATAAACATTTGAAAAAAAATTAGATTTGAATTAGATTTTTGATCTGCCTAAGTCAATGGTGACTTCATACAGTTTTATTTGAGGAGAGAAATAACAGACAAGAGTTTGAGAATCAACAACACTGAAGTATTTTCTTGGGAAGAAATAAGACCTTGACTATTGAAAATGCTATAATAAATACATTAGTTACCATAGATATTAATTTAATTATTGGCTTTGGTTTTCTAACTTTGCTTCCCAATATTCCTTAAATATAAATAATGGTAGTTATTTCCTTAAATGAGATGAATGATAGCTAACCATTCAAGAAAAAACAAAACAAAACAATACTTTGTTCAAGGGATTTCACTTTCTTCTTTTCATTTAAACCTTTCCTCCAGATGTAAGATGTTGCTTTAATTGACAAATGTGAAAGCTAAGGCACAGAGTGGTTAAATAACTTTCAAATGTCACATTGCAAAGCAGGAAGCTGCAGTTAAAACCCACATCACTCAGAATTCCAGCATTTTAAAAACTTCAGTTTCTATACTATCTCTGCACTCTTTGCCAAGTATAGATTTTGCCTGTTTACTTAAGAAATTAAAGGTAAACTAGTATTTTATTTTGACTAGACCAAAACCATGAATGGAATTTGATATTCTGCCATATATTTAGTAGTCTTTATATCAAGCTATTGAGGGAACTTTATCTTCCAGAGAAAACCCTGGATCATATAGAGTTGGGAAACTAGACTGAATGTTTAGAAAATTCCTATGCAATTTATTTTCATATTTGCATACTTTTGTCCTTGCAAACCCTTTGAATGAGTGAACCTCAACACAAATAATGTGCATTAGTAGCTGAAATAATATTTTGTTCCAAATGCAGAGATATAAGTGAAGGTAACTGCTATCTTTTAATGTATGGCAATACAGATATTTAGATATTCTATCAGGAGAAGCTTCAGTATGTTCTTCTGTTTTATCAAGTAATTAAACATTGAGGAGACGCTGCTTGCATTGGAAAATAAGTCAGTCTACTTTTCATGGTTCATCACCCAGGATATAAATTGCAAACTGATACATAAGTTTGTGAGAGAGTATAGGAAGGAGAAGAAACCTTTGTCAAAATAACTGTATATGCAAACTATTTTTTTAGGTTTTAGGAATGCTAACACTTAGAAACCTGTTTCCTATTTGCTGTAACCTTCTTCCCTCCCTATCCTCCTTTCTTCCTTTCTTTTTTCTGCTTCCCTTTTTCCTTCCTCAATTCTTAGCAGTAGCATAATCTATCCACCTCTAAAAAAAGAAAGCAAATCAGAAAATAAAGCCAAGCCTATATGTTTGCTGTTCATTATTTTCAATGAGTGAAAATACAGGCATTCTTGTCTTTTTGGAGGCTGAATAAACTTTCATATCACAATTTTTGTAGAGCCAAAGTTAATCCATTGCAGACTACATATTCCTTGACACCTTTAAAAGGAAGTGTTATGCTTTAGAAATTAAAGGAAATAGGTTTGAAGCATTCTTACTTTTCTCCATAATTGTACTAATAAGCACCTTAAATCTGAATTTAACATTTAACGTTTGCTCAATGTTTGTTGTTCATTATTTTCTTTATTTCTCACAACTCTCATAATTGAGACCATTATATCTATTTTATAATTGAAATATTAAGACATAGGGAAGTTAAATGATAATCTGTGCTTGCATATCTGTCCAATTGAAGAGCCAATATTTATGTTTCATGTATATGTCTCTTAATCCAAAAGTCCCAGTGAAGCCTGATTCCGGATTCCACTCTCTCATTGCCACATTACCTGCTGCCATCCGTTAGGTGCTGAGAGGGAACCAGTGAAGTCCCAGTGAAGCTTGATGAGGACTCTGAGCAGATTTTGATAAGTAAAGGACTCCGGATTCCACTCTCTCATTGCACATTACCTGCTGCCATCCGTTAGGTGCTGAGAGGGAACCAGTGCATTTCTTAGCTACTAATAGATATCTCAAACATTTCCAACATTGTATGTATTTAAAATTGAGCAACTGATATGAGTTTGCCTCTTCAAAAAAAAAAAGAAAGAAAAAAAAAGAAATCATAACCTCTCACAGTCTTACCCCTCCCTATTGCTGAAGCCCAAACTCTCATCCTCAGCTTCTTTTTCCCTCTCACGCTACACACCCCATCCTTCAGGAAACCTGTAATTAATACCTTCCAATTCCTTGTAGAACTCACCTACTTCTCATCATCTAGAGCACACTGCCCTGATCCCAAACACCTTCTCCTCTCACTCAAATAACTGCAATCTCTCTCTACTCACTTTTGTTGCTCTTGTCTCCCTTCAGTCTATTTATGCAGGAGCATAGAGATCATTTTTTTATTTTATTTTATTGTTATTTCTCACCACAGGATACTTTTCCCATTGATCTTTAAAGAGAGTGGAAGCGAGGAGGGGGTAAGAAGAGAGTAGGTGTTGCTCAGTGGTTAGAGCATTGGTCTTTGGGTCTTGGGTTTAATTCTTGGTTAAGGGCACATGACTGGGTTGTGAGCTCAATCCCTGGTCCCAGTCAGTGTAAGTTCACGAGGCAACAGATCAACAGATCAATGTGTCTCTCTCACATTGATGTTTCTCTCTCCACTGCCCTCCCTCCCCGAGCTGCCCTCCCTTTCCACTCTCTCTAAAAATTAATGGGAAAACCTTTGGGTGAGGATTAACAAAATTAAAAATAAATAAAAAGTTCCTGGGCGAAATATATAATGGAAATACAGTGGAACCTCAGTTCTTGAACATAATTGGTTCTGGAATGCTGTGAGAGAAATGAGGTTTGACTGTACGATAGTTTATTGAAAGCCCAGAACCTGAGATCATAAGTGGTTAGATTCCTGGCTCTGTTGTATGCCAACTGTATGAACCTGAGATGGTGATTATTAAAATACCTATCTTACATGGTTATTTTGAGCACTAAATGAGATGAATATAATTTAACTTTTGCTACCATAAAAATTCAATAAATGTAAATTTAATCAGAAATATTTGAGCTAATTTTATTAACCAACACATGTTACAACTTTTGGGGAGACTCTGGAAAAATATTCTGTTGTACAAAAAGTTGCTTTGGTGCCTTTCTAACCATTGGTTCGGGTTTTTTGCTTGTTTGTTTGTTTTTCTCCCAGCACATATAGATGTGGTTTCACAGAAATTTCAAGCAAGTTGACTTGGATGGACATCGTTTCTCCTCTGACCAGCTATGTCTATTAAGCAAGTTATAACGGAGGCTCAATTTATCTTTATGTAAAATAAAGATGATAATAAAATCCACTTAACAGTGTTCTTATGAGAATTTAGGAATTGCATGTAAAATGCTTAGCAGAGCATCTAGCATATTTTTAAGTTCTAAAATTTCCCCCTCCCTCTCCCCATAATTCATACCTCCAAGGTGAATCATAGGGTGTGGTTATGCTACATGGTTTTCAAGTTCTCTAGCAACTTTATTAAATAAAACAAGCTTAATAAGGACTATGGCATTATATGTAAACATCCTCTGTCAGACATTTTTATCTTGGAATTTTGAAATTGCGCACACCAATACATGAAAACGAAAATAAATTATTCTTTGATGATTAATGTCAGCCCCCTGAGAAAACGTAATCAATATAGTATATTTTTCTAATCTTTCAGATGATAGTATGTACATACTGTATAATTCTCCTAGTATTAAACAGTTATTCTCTTGAAACATCCTTTGGTAACATCCTATTTTGCCCCGGCATCAACTCACTTTATAGATTTTTTTTTTTAAGGTGGGGAGAATTTCTAAGTTAGTTTTATTTTACCCTCTAAGTTAAAAAGATAACTATTACTGTAAATTTAATATGCATCTCGGGGAGAACAAGGAATCTGTCTCCATAACTCTACTCTGAGCTCTAACATCCGGGTTAAGTTGGTCTGGTTCAGAGTTGAAACTCACCATCCGCCTTTTTCTTTGTTTTCTTTACTGCTGCTGTGTAGGAGCCAGACTGAGTCCAGTCCTTCCCACAGTGTGTCTGAGAGCCCTTTCCTGGTGGTGCGGCCACACCTAACCACTTAAGAAAGCATTTCTCTTTTTATTGGTGTCTCCGGTGCTCATTATTTTACCTTTATCTGCATTCTTCGGCATTTCATCTGTGTCTTTGATCGTGTTCTGCTCTGACCTCTTTCCAGCTTGAAAAGGTTTTATTCATAGACTTTTCCCACCTTTCCTAACCTTTCTCAGAGTCAGTTATTTTTCCAAAGGGTCAGCAGCTATGGAATTCAGTATGCTAACTTCAAATAGTGACCTCTTTAAATAAACATTGCTAAAAGGAGTTGTTCAAAGGGGACTGCATGGTCTAAATAAAGCTGGGCTTAGTCAACCTAGTGAAGCAGTCGGAGTTTATCTTTCTCTTCCTCCTTTTCTATCAAAACATGGCTATCTTGTGTTCCATTTCCTCAGGGCTAGGCTTAAGCTGGTTGATATCAATGCCTAAATGCTGAGTTAATAATACCAGAGTCTTCATTCCTAATTCTGTCTCTCATTTTCAGAATTGTTATTTACCTTATCTCAAGGACATGAACATATTTTTAAAACATAATTTAACATCTTTGAAATTAAAATAAATCTTATAATTGATGATCTGTCATGATTAAATTGGCAGTATTTTCCCCTTATTTGAACATAAAATAATGCTATATCTTATCATTGATGACCTCTTAGATGAAGTCAGAAATAAGGGATTCCTAGAAAGCATGAGACATTAATTTAGGGGAATCGATCCCTCCCAGTATAATTTTAGGCACAACTGAATCTTAATGTGAGCATTCATTTTGGCCACGGAATAATATTCTTACTTTCTCCAATTTCCACCTGACGTGCACATGACGGCTGATTCCAGTTATAAACCCACTGACCCCAAGTCCAAAAGAAGCATCTCAACATTTAGCTGAAACAAGCAGCTTGCATGGTAGGGATGAGAGAGCTGGCATTACTTTCACGGGAAGAGTTTATGTTTTTCAGGAAGATTCCAAGATGTTTTAAAGAAATGTATGTAAAGAGGAGGGGTAGGCATGAAGGGAACTCTCTCTGCCCAGTTCTGTAGGAGGTGAGCAGAATTCGTAAAACCTATTAAATCAAAACCTATGCAGAGCTTTACCTTTATCCCTAGTGTTCATTCCTGCCTCCTTACAGCTGTTTCATGAAATTTCTCTTCATAAAAGTAGAAGTATGACACTTTGTCAATGGAAATGGGGTAAGATAAAAAGAAAATTCAGTATATATTCTGTTCAGTTTCCTGTCATTTAACTACTTAATTTAATGATATAGCATGAATTCTCTACTTCTTTCCCAGCTATTAGTTCATGCTTTTCTATGGAGAAGGAATATGGCCATCTGTCTGATCTGTGCCATGTTGTCTGATCTGGTCAAAAACACACTGCCACAGCCTGTGTCTGGTCATTTATCTTGGGAAATCTTTCTTCGGCTCCAGGGACTGTGTGCTTGCAATGGGAGGAATTTGCCACTAGGTGGTGATCTTACAAATTAACAACAGAGCAGACACTCTTCAGGTGAATTGTATAACAAAAGCCGGAAATGGTCGCTATTTAAAAACAAAACAAAACAAAACATTAAATATTGTTTGTGGCACAGTATAACTAACTTACATTGTTAAATCTTAGTAACTGAAGATCATAAATCAAAATTAGAGAATAGAATATAGGTTGTAATGTAGGTTGTCTGGTTAAGACACCAAACTGAGAGATACTTTCTAGGCAATCACAAAACATAGACTGAGTCTTCTCTAAGAGATAAGGCCAAAATTCCAAGAATTTTTAAAGACTTTTTCAGATAATTCTGGTCAGCTTGATCCATGAACTACATTTGAATAAAGTTACACGATGATTTGTATGGTTCCTCTGAATTTTAAGGTTGAACATTTTCTAATCACTTGAATTTAAGTATTGGCTCTAAGTATATCCCGTCATATCCTCTCTAAGTTTTGATGCAATGTGCTCAGAACCTCTTGGCTGAGTCAGAAACATTCGAGTGCATCTGCTTACCTTTCACTAAACTTTGAAAATCAAGTTTGGCCTTTTATGCAAGTTTGAGTGGCAGCCTGTCTTTTAGTGAATGAGCCTGAAACTTTAACTCTATCTGTGAACACAAAGTTATGGCTTCTCCTGCCAAAGAAAAGAGGGATGCCATAATAATATTTAAAAACCTCCTTTTGCCCTAACGGGTTTGGCTCAGTAGATAGAGCGTCGGCCTGCGGACTGAAGGGTTCCAGGTTCGATTCCGGTCAAAGGCATGTACCTTGGTTGCAGGCACATCCCCAGTAGAGGGTGTGCAGGAGGCAGCTGATCGATGTTTCTCTCTCATCGATGGTTCTAACTCTCTATCCCTCTCCCTTCCTCTCTGTAAAAAATCAATAAAATATATTTTAAAAAATAAAAAATAAAAACCTCCTTTTGATTTATTTTCATTGTGTGTTTTTCTTTTAAACTAGAATCAGGGAGCAAAAACTCTAAATTCATTTTGAATTTTTCTCTCTTTGCCTTTTTTTTTTAAGACATAGGACTCTGCAGCAATTTTAAAAATGCAACAGGATAATATTTTCTGCACATGCAGTCTGAACCCTAGGTTGATTGTGCAACATGTGTAAAGGGTGCTTATCTGATGCACAATTGTTTGCAAGGACTTGAGCCTAAGAAAAGTTGTACCCGTTTTTCTTTTCATTTTGTCTCAGCATCACCAAATATTTTCCCAGGTTCTCAAAGATCACATTTTCTTCTCAGATATGTCAGCTCTCAAATGTTTGCTAATACAAAACAGTGTTAATACCAATAAACAGACTTCAGTTATACATAAAAAGAAATAAGGTATCTCCAAAAGTCACCATAACCACCAACTATGCCGTATCTTAACTCACTTCTGGCTTCTCTGCATTTCTACTGCTTCAACCCATCCATCTGGTTACTTTACTCTTTTGCCATAACAACCTAGCATGGTCTTCATACTCATAGCTTAGTTTGTCTCCTCTCTCTTAGAGTCCATTTGATTTGATCATGCATAAAATCAGTTAGTTAGTAGTGTGAGCCAGAAGACCCAGGTTGAAATTTATAGCATATTTTTATTGCTTTTAATGACAACTTCTGCAAAAATTCCTAGTGATTTTCAAATTTTTCAGAAGAGATCTTACCCAATAATCAGTCAATAATGTAAATCACAAGCATTATTTTTTATTTAAAGTAAAATACTTTTATAGAAATTGTAGTTTAGGTGATATATGCAGCCTCATGAAGAGAAAAGTGTAAATTTGAGTGTCATGTATTGGGACTTATCAAGTAATTCAGTATATTTATAATGGAGTCATAATTTTCATTTGTTTCAAGTCACTAATCCTATATAATAAAAGCCTAATACGCTAAGTGATGGTCATCGGGTTGTCTGTTCAACCAATCAAAACGTAACATGCTAATGATATGCTACTGGTCATAGTGTCGTCCGTTCAACCAATCATGCTAATGATATGCTAAGACTGCTCAACTGCTCGCAATTATATGCACTGACCACCAGGCGGCAGATGCTCTGACTGGTAGGTTAGCTTGCTGCTGGGGTCCTGCTGATCAGGACTGAGTGAGATGGGCCGGACACACCCTCCCGTGTCCATCCCCTGCCCTGATCGTGCATCATTGGGGTCTCTCGGCCTGGCCTGCACCCTCTCACAATCCAAAACCCCTCAGGGGGTATTGGAGAGCTGGTTTTGGCCTGATCCTGCAGGCCAGACCGAGGGACCCCACTGGTGCATGAATTCATGCACAGGGTCTCTAGTTTCAAAATAAATAAAGAGGATTATTAATTCCTAAAAAAATGTGCCTTGGGCACAATTTGTAATTTTTTAAAGAATATTTTTACCTGTAGTCTTGTTGAAATCTGGCTTCTGCTGCAGGATGTGGAAAGCTAGAATGAATGCCCCTACATTTACCTAAATAAAATATCTAGACAAATTTCAAATTCACAGTTTTCTTGAACAGGAGCAAGCATTTCCTTACCTAAGGCATATGTCACCAGGCTCCACTAAGAATTCAGCTAGAATAACTTCAATTAGAAGAGGAGTGCAGACTGGTGGTAGAAGGTGAAACTTTTGGGTGCCAAAGATATAGGAGAGGGGGACACACACTCTAGTAGCCTTTTCCTCCTTACCCAGGAGGTGTGAGAAGGAAAGGATGGGTGAGGATCTGGAAATAGCTTCCCTTATGTAGGACTATGAAGAAAAGCAGACACTGAAAATGACATGAAACAATTCTTCATGCCCCCTTCCCCCCACCCTACTCCCTTATCTCTTTTTTGGAACAAAAGCCTTAATCGGCAGAGAGAAGGGCAACACAATATGTTGTTTTAGGGCACTGGCAAAAACCCATTGCACGTGGTCAGGGAAATAACAGAAAGCCCTCTAGCAGAGGTATGTTTTTAGCAAGAACTATAGCTGGAGAAAGAGCAGGGACACTGTGAAGGCCACAATGTGGAGACCCATGGACTCTACCCTCCTTTACTTCCTGCCACCAGGCCAAAGAGCATCAAGTCAAAGTGACGATAAAGTAACTCCGGATAAGTGGCAAGAGATAGGCCGTCTCTGTGCTACGTACAGCACAAAAGGGAAGATTGAAGGTGGAGCGAAATTTGAGGAAAAACTTTGGGAAGACAGCATCCACTTTAAGCAAAATGTATTGCTCGAGAAATTTGAAACTGTGGTCCATTAAAGGCAAACATAACAGCAACAATATCAAATCTGCCTAACTCCTGGCTAGATGAACACAAACCTCCACACTAGAAACCTACAGAAAGAAAGTTATGCCTGCTTATAAGCATAAAAACTACTTACCTGAGTCTCTACTTTCCAAAACAAAATGTTTGGCTCTTTCTAAAAAAACAAACAAACAACAAAAAAACCCCACAATAATTAATAGGAAAATTCAACCCCTCCCCTACATTTTCTAAAAAACAAACAAACAAAAAACACACAATAATTAATAGGAAAATTCAACCCCTCCCCTACATACACATGAACCAACAGACACAGATATGTCATATGTTGAAACTACCTGACAAAGAATTTTACATTAATATAATTAATATATTGCTCACTCTTATGAAAAAGGTGGTCAACATGCACATTTATATGGCTAGCTTCATTAGAGAGAAGGAATCTATAAGGAATAATCACATGGGAATGCTAGAAATGAATAGCATTGTAGTACTATAACTATAAAGTAATACTATAACTATAAAGGTTCACTTTGATTGGCTCAGTAGTAGCCTCAACATGGTAATCGGTGAACTTGAGCTTAGGTCAATAAAAATTACCCAAACTCAACCATAAAGAGAAAAAAAAAGACATGGGAAAAACAAATGAACTAACAATAATTCAAAACAAAACAGCTAATAGCTGAGAGACAATATCAAAAAGTCTAACAATTGTGTAACTTGAATCCTAGGAGGAGAATCAGAAAAGATTAGGACAGAAGAAATGTTTGAAAAAAAAAATGGCTAAGAATTTTTTCACGTAATCATGACCTGGAAAGCTCAAAGAGCAACAAACAAGATGGAGGTGAGGTGAGCACAACTAGGCTTATAACAATAAAAAATATTAGAAAAAAAAGAAAGAAAATCCTTACATCAGTTGCAATACAATCAGAGAAATAAATGTATTATAGTTGATATCTCATTGAAAACCATAAAAAATATTGTTATTCCCTAATTCTCTACCCGGCAAAAGTATTTTTCAAAAATAAAGTATAAATAAGGCTTTCTGAGACAAAAACAGAGAATTGATTGCAAACAGATTCATACTAGAGGAAATGTTAAAGGGAGTTTGTCAGGTGGAAGGAATATTATATCAAACTAAAATTTGAGACTTTATCAAGAAATGAGAATAGAATAAATAGAAGTAAAAGAATTTATTTAATTGATCTAAAAGATAACTGACTGTGAAAGGAAAAAGGGCAGCAATGTATTGTGCATTTACAGCAGATAAACAGCAAAATATATTAAACCAATAGCACAAAGGATGGGGGAGAAGAATTGTGATTAGACAATTATAAGATCCTTATACTAGTTGTGACATAATGTAAAATATTGTTTCAGTTAATCAGAGTCTTAGCTGAAATCTATATCTAAACTATCGATCAATCACCAAAATATGAAAAACTGTATAAATAGTATGTTGATAGTGGAGATAAAAATGTACTAATGCAAAATCTTCAGTTAACCCAAAAGAAAGAAGAAAAAGCGGGAAAACAAACATCTTGAATGAATAAAATACCATGTAGCAAGACAGTAGACTTTAACCCCTAATCTTTTGTCTTATTGTTTCTTTTATAATTATTCTCATAAATCTTACCTCATAGGCATAACTAAAATAATACAGACACAATTTTACCTGGAAACAACTTGAATTTCTATAGCTTATGTTTTTTTCTACACAAAAACAAATACCAGAATCCGTTCATTCATTCACCAGGTATTAATTGTGCACCTTTTTTATGCCAAGGGCTGTGTGTGGAACTGTGAATGCAATGTTAAATAAACAGGCTCAAATCTAGTTCTCTTTTCCTAGTACTTATTTGTTTAGATGTTCTTGGTTGGTCAATAAAAGTTCCCCAAACCATCTTCACACATTTTTCATCTTATACAAATCTGCCTATGATACAATAAAAAAAATTTAGAACTTTTTTTATGTACTTTGCATTACTAAGAATAAAATTTTGAAAACCATGTAAGTAAACCAATACTGTTACTTGCACAGTATTAATTGCTTCATTTTACCTTCATAAGAAACATGTAATTTTTCAGGTTTCCAAGTCTTCCTCAATACAACCTATATGACTCAAGGAAAGGTGAATCCATTTCTAGCCCCAGATGCTAATCTTGATCAGCCTAAACTAATTATCTAATCCCATTTCCACACCCCAACCAGTGACTGATTCAGGAAATCAGACTTAATCTAATTAGTATAAGGCATTACAGCAAAGGTTATTTTTATTCCATTGGTTGACCCTTGACATAATACAGCCAAAACACACTGGAGGAGAGAAATATTATTTCATAAGTGAAAGAGTGGATTTTTCTTTATTCTACTACACAAAGACAAGGAGACATTCTGTAGTTGAGGGTATTGGCAATCATGTTTTGGCCACAACAAGAAAGACCAGCTTGAGAACATGATGATACATGTATAAGAACTGATTTGATAGAACCATAAAAGGACTGAGTTGGAGTCATCTTTTTTTTATTTTTCTCCACCTTTTCCTATCCTGAGTCTTCTAGTTACGTGAGATTCACTTAATCATTCAATAAATATTTATTGAACATTTACTGTCAGCCATTCTTATATTAAGGACATAACATGAACAAAAGAGGCAAAAGGCTCTGCCTTTACAGAGCGTATGTGCATTGCAAGGGCATAAAATAAGTAAGAAAAGAAGTAAATATAGACTAGGTCAGATGTTGAGCAATGCTGTATTTGTTATTTTTGATTGATGCTCCTTATTACTCCTTGTGGCTCTAACTTTCCATCTGAGGTCATATTCCTTTAGGCTTTTTTTCTCAGGAATCCTACCCCCAAACTGCAAGCCACTTCATTTTAACAGCCTTGAATTCTGATTTCTCCCCCTTACTTTAGCTCCTACTCTCTCTGCTAAGGTAGTAAAATGCCTCCAAACAGAAATATGGGATGATCTTGAGGCTCACTATGTATTTCTTTTTTTCTTTAGGATCGCATTCTCACTGTTGTCCCATGTCTAAAAACAGCTGCCTTGTATATGGTTGGTTGGAGGAAAATCTAGTGTCATTCTCATGATCAGAAGTGGAAAAATAAACTGAGTTTTACAAAGTAAAAAGGATTTAGAAGGATGGACGTCTCAGGTATAAGAAACAATCTGCATGTAGATATGAAGGAATGAAATACATAGTTTTGAGGCAAAAGTTGAGTTGTTCAGAAAAGGTGAATTCTTTATTTCTAAGGCTTATGAGTGAGCACAGATGTGACTAGAGGGGAAGAGCAAGAGATATGTCATGGACTTGCACCTGGATGAATGTACATTTCATGTATCCCTTTCCCAACCCCCTCCTTATTATTTTTAGTGTATATTGCTTATTGAGACTTTTTTTTACTGCATATTCCCCACTAAAAAATTGACTAGAGTGAAAATTAATTCTTTCACTGTTACATTTCCATGGTATAGTAAACTCTCAAAAATATTTATGGAATTCATATATGTGTATGTTTGTGTACATATCAAATGTATGTATATGTATCTTTGGGTTTGTTTCATGCATTAAATTATTTAAAATTACTGCTGATGATTTTAACATAAAAGCTATTATTTATGATTTAGTGAGTTATTTTTGGAAACATATTTATTCTTTCAGAAAAATATTATGTTACTACAAAAATTATTTATTTAATTAAATGTTTTAAATGTTGGCCTTCACATTAAAATTAACTTGGGGCAAAAGTTCAAAGAAATTATAATTTAGTAAAATAAATACAAGCAGGAATGTCTAACATATGTTAAATCAATGAAACACTCATTTAAAAAAATAGTTAGTGCAACTCTCTTGGTAGGTCAACAGCCTGAACAGAGTCAAAAATAATTTAATGAAGAAAGTCCATTTTGTGGCCAAAAATGGTTATGGTATTAGGAGGCATAGGATTCCTTTGAAAAGTAATTTTTAAAATATTTTTATTGATTTCCAAGAGGAAGGGAGAAGGAGGGAGAGATTGAAACATCAATGATGAGAATCATTGATTGGCTGCTTCCTGCACACCCCATACTGGGGAATGAGCCCACAACCCCATCATGTGCGCTGACCAGGAATCGAACTGTGACCTCCTGGTTCATAGGTCCACTGAGCCATGCTGGCTGGGCTGAAAAGTAATTTTTTTAAAAATATGGTCTGCCATTAAAAATTATTGCTAGTTCTCTAGTCAAAAGATTTGTTTTTACTATGTGCTTTCCAATGCAATATGAATATGTGAGGGATATTTCAAAAAAAACACCTGGAACAAAGCATAGTAAATGACCAATCTGGAAACCCAAAGCTTCAATGGAAAAACAATAACTATTTTAATTCTTCCCATGCTTTTTAGTATGTGTTGAAAATATCCCGCTACCATATCAAGTTTGCACTAACATTTTCTGGAGCATTTAAACACCAAAATAAAGCAAACTTCTGAGTTATCCTATCTGACTTGAACTTGAATGTGTTGTTCTACCTGGTTTCTCCAAAGTGACGCTTCTATAAAGTTCCGTTTTATTTTTTAAGTAAAAGTATTTGCCATGTTGAAATTCAGTTATCTCTCAATCAGCTACATGTGGAATACTCCCTTTGTGGATTAAACACAGTGCATTTTACATTTTGGAAAATTTTATCTTCCACAGATATTTATGACATGTTTTATAGATTGTAGGCTCAGAATGGACTTACTGAATAAATGCTTCTCCCATCTCTTTTGTTGGCATAAGCATTAATTTATATTTTAATGCAAGTACTAAATGGTTTACTAAACTTCTAAAGAAGATTGAGATGATTTTGTCAAAATCATGAGGACAAGTAATTTTATATAATGAAGTAAATAGATGGATCTCTTCCCTGATCCCTGAAAGAATATTTTTACACTCTGCAGAGGCAGAAGGCAGATGTCCAGGCTGAAATAACTTAGAAAGACATGGAAGAGTGAGAACTCCTAGAATGCAAGTAAAACATAATAGCCTCAGCCACATTAAGGAGAGGTTTTAAAGGGATTGTGAGGGATTATTTGTAAACATAATGGGAATTTTATAATCCAAGGATAAGAATTAAGCTGAGCTGCTCTAGAAAGACTATATACCTTGTCAGCTGATGGTTGTTGGCACCAATTGCACCCCAACAGGAATCCCCAGGTTGGGGTGCGGTGAAGAAGGAAACTTTTTTCAGTTCAAACAGCTCAGTTATGATACAACATGGTTGTGAAACAGCATGGCTATGAGGAGGCAACCCTGGGGCAAGGCCCCTCTCCTCCTAGACAGCTCTGCTTTGCTCTGGTCTGACTGGTCTGTTCCTCTCTGCTTAGTGCCTGTCTGTTCTGCTCTGCCTACTCCAGTCTGCTCCAGTGAGACATCTTCAGTGTTATGCCTTTGGTATTTTATCTACAGCCAGGGAAATGCAGCCCTCAGTCTTTGGTGGTAAGGGAAAGTGAGCTCTTGAAGCCAGAGGGGAGCTGACTTACATAGAAGTCCCTGTCCCTGGTCCCTGATTGGTTCATCTTCATACAAATAAGCTCCAAATCTTTAAAGTTTGATTGGCCCCAAAAGCACTGTTTCAATTGGTCAGAATGGAGTCACTCAGATTGGCAGGTGAAGAGGTTAATGGTGATGTAGCTATGCAGCTCCAATTAGATGAGGGAAACCTTAGTTCTATCTGTTGGAATATAATTCTAGGAACTCCTTTCTGAGGGCTGACTCAGGAGTCAGGAATACAGTGCAGGCTGGCAGTTCAGTGCAGGCTTCTCCTTTTGCCGTTTGTGTGAGAGGTCCCTGTTTAGAAACTATGAGGCTATGTTCTTTCTTAGGATCCACAACCTGTGTATATTCAGATTTAAACAAGGGTGGGCAAAAGTAGGCTACAGTTGTTCATATGGAACAAAAATCCTATATAATAAAAGGGGAATATGCAAATAGACCGAAGGGCAGAACAACGGAACAACTGAACAACCGGTCACTATGACGTGCGCTGACCACCAGGGGGCATGCACAAAACATGGCGGGCATTGGCAGTAGGCGGTAGAGAGGGGAACATGGCGGGCATTGGCCGCAGTGGGATGGTGGAGCAGGTGAGCGAGGGCACCAAACCAAGGCAGGACACCGGTTGCTGTCATCAGGGTGAGCCTCTGGTGGTTACTGAAAATTCTTTGCTCCCATGCACTGCAGTCCCTCCTGGTGCTCGCACCTGCTGCCGGCACTGGCCCCGCTCACACCTGCTGCCATCTGTGGGTGCGAGCAGCAGCTGCCAGCCCCGATTGCCCCTGAGGGCTTCTCCACCTCCCCCTGCTCAGCAGGTAGGAGCTGCAGGTGGCGTTGGATTGAGGGTTTTGGCCTGATCCCTGCAGGCCACCCAGGGGGACCCCCACCCGTGCATGAATTTGTGCACTGGGCCTCTAGTATATAATAGAATAAATAATAATACAGAAATAAATTCAGTGTTGTTCTTACTACCAGCTATAAACCTACTTTCCCCACCCCTATATATAAACACCATCATAACCTAGGGAAGCTCTGTTCTCTGTCATCTTGATCCCTGCAGGCCACCCAGTCCTGAATTTGTGCACTGGGCCTCTAGTATATAATATGAGAATAAATAATAATACAGAAATAAACTCAGTGTTGTTCTTACTAACAGCTATAAACCTACTTTCCCCACCCCCATATATAAATACCATCATAACCTAGGGAAGCTCTGTTCTCTGTCATCTCTGTCTTTCTCTCTCTCTGAGATTTGGGGTTTTTGTTTGTTTTTTCTGTGGTTTTGTAGCTTTTTGTTTGTTTGTTATTTGTTCTGTACATGTTGAAAATATTCCACCATCTCTCAAATTTGTATATCTTCACTGAGCCTGAGACTGTAATATTTTATTTTTAATTTATACATTTTGGCAAAAGAACCTGATTGAATCAGTTTAGGATACTTTTCAATCTTATTTTTAACTTCTAATAGAATTATCAATTTCAAAGTGTTCTATTATGTTATTTGCCTTCTCTATGTGACTTCATAGGATACAGTTCAATTAACTATTTTGCTCACAATTTTGATGTGGTGCACTATATTATTGTGTCATCTACAAGATGACACAAGAAAGTATCATGTACCATGGATAACAAAATCTTTGAGAAATTAGTAATAAATTTATGTCAGTAGAACTATTAAAACAGAACTTTGAGAAAGAAAGGTTTGATTTATTTTAGCAAGGAAATAACCTCTACCAATTCAAAAGTTGGCTGAGGATAAAAGCAATATGAAATTGCTAAGTGGACAAAGGTAGTTGAAGATACTAAGTGTAGCATAGAAGTATTAATGAAAATTAAAATTACAGCTCAGTTTTAAAAA
This sequence comes from Myotis brandtii, assembly GCF_000412655.1. NCBI lineage: Eukaryota > Metazoa > Chordata > Mammalia > Chiroptera > Vespertilionidae > Myotis > Myotis brandtii. Next base: position 1,016,885 of record NW_005354385.1, read on the forward strand.
TATGCAACCAACCCTAGTCAATTTGGCTCAGTGGATAGAGCGCCAGCCTGCGGACTAAAGAGTCCCAGGTTTGATTCCAACCAAGAACACATGCCCGGGTTGTGGGCTCGCAGCCAATCAATGTTTCTCTCTCATCATTGATGTTTCTATCTCTATCTCTCTCCCTTCTTCTCTAAAATCAATTAAAAATATATATTAAAAATAAATAAAATAAAAATATACAACCAGGTTGGCTTGTTATGGAAGAAAAAAGAATTAATATCAATGTGTGAAATATATGATAAACAAAGGGACTTATCTTTCATTTTTGGTAGAGATGAGAACATTTTCATTTAGACAAAGGAAAGTTGTGATGTACTGAACAGAAACTAACTACTGACCCTATTTTATGATACAATTGTTAATTAAACATAAAGTTGTGAAGTAGACACTTAGAAGCAAACACCTTGTAATGAAAGTATTGCTTGAAGAATGCGGAACCAAATATTTCTTACCATACTTTTCCTTCCATTTCATGTGTCAGTCACTAGTGTTTTGCCTACTTAATAGTCAGTTTGACTTCTTCACTAGCAAGATCCTGATGTTGAGAGTCCAGAGGGGCATCTCAAGACCACGATGAGACAGACCTGAGTGGGGCCATGTGAATATGCTGAGAATGATGGCTTCAGAAAAATGAAGGGTCCTGTTCTTTGATGAAGAAGCTGAGCCATTATATTAACCCTGGGATAACTTACTGGTTACTTCCAGATCTCTTATAGGAGATAATAAAACCCCCATTATTTAGACCATTTTGAGTTGAGTATTCTGATTCTTGTAACCAAACATATTCGAACACATCCAAGTAAGACTTCCTGACTTAAAGTAGTTCCCACATTATTATGACAGTTATTCTCTTCTAATTATTATCACCTACTAGTGAGACTTTCTCTGATGACCCTGTATATATAGGAGCCTTCCCTGGCATTCTCTATAGCAGTTTTATTTTTAAGAACCCCAAAATGAAAAACAAATATATTTTTTTAATTAGATGTGTTTAACTACTTAAGTTGTCTCTACCAAAATAATTATCACTTAATTGCAAAGGGAAAGCCAGTAGCTTCACAGTGTAGAGACCTAGTGAACAGCCTGTTAATCAAGTAATAAATATTAGGGCAAGTGGACATCACAGGCTTTCTGGGAAGGACACAATATCACTATTCCAGTGATCCTGCCAGATATCAGGATCTGAATTTAATCATGCAAAGTATCAAACAAACACAAATTGAATTGCAAAATAACTGTCTTATACTTCTCAAAAATATCAAGGTCAAGATAGAGACTAAGAAAAAGAAACTAAAGAAATACAGCAACTAACTGCAACACGTAATCCGGGAATTGATCTTGAACTGGGGAAAAAACAAATCCAGTACATTATTAGCATGATTGATAAAATTTGAATAGGGATTATGGATTAGATAACAGTACTGCATCACCACCTCAACGTTCAATTTCCTGGTTTTGATCATTGCAGTATTATTATGTAAGAGATGTCCCTGTTTTTAAGAAATGCACCCAAAGTTATGAATGTAAAGAGGCATGACATCATCAATTCACTGCCAAATGATTCCGAATAACCTTTTCTGTAAAATTATATAAAAATAGAAGTTAAAAAACACACAAAAATGAAAGCCCCAGCTCATAATTTTCCCAGTTTTCTTGATGTCTCAGCCTGATGTAGAGGCTGTCTCCCACAGCACACTGTACATACCACTACCTTAGCATCTCTCACACTGTATCATAATCAGTGATTTGTGTCTTTTCCTAGGGGAATCAAAACTATTTTAGAGCAAAAATTATTTCATATTTTATTTGAATACTACATTATAACTTAGGCAGAACATGTTATAAGAAGGGAACTAATACATATTTATTGAGTAAACATATAGAAATATGTATGTTTAAAGAAATAAACACTGGACATGGAAAATGGAAATATGTTACTTAATGAAATGACTTGTAAATCTGCACTATTATGCACTTTTAAAAATAAGCCATCCAACTATAATTTAAGGTAACAGTGATTAATTTTAGACAACTCAGTAGTCTAAGCTCAAACATATCTAATACTCAGATTTTTACAACCACTAGTTAGCACACCAGTGACCTCTTTGAAATATTTGAAAAAAGGATAAATGTGACCAAAACAAAACAAAAAGCACAGTGTACCAATTCTAAAAATCATACCACTTAAATGCTATTGCTTTAATATCAGTGCATTACTTATTAGGAAGGGTGAATAATTCCCTTACATTTCTGTCTTCATAAAACTTCATATCTCATCCCATCCTTGTCTTTTCTTCTCTTGTCCAGTTATAAGCATATCTACATAATTTTCTTTGTCCACTTAACTTATCTCTGCCAGTGCTGTCTTGTAAGAAGAGTTTATTGTGCTTAAATCTTAGTGGTATCTTTTCCTTTTAATGCATACTTTAGGTTTTATATTTTACTAGAGGCCCAGTGCACAAATATTTGTGCACTGGTGGGGGTCCCTCAGCCCGGCCTGCCCCCTCTCACGGTCCGGGAGCCCTCAGGGGATGTCCCACAGTGAGCAGGACTAAGCCTCAGTCTGGCCTCCCTCTGCGGGAGGTGAGTGGGCTGAACAGGGAAAGACGCTGGCCCCATCACCTCGCTGCTGCCACTGCTGTGGCTTTGTCCAGATGGATGTCTGGAAGACGTCTACCTTAATTAGCATATTACCCTTTTATTGGACTAAGCCTCAGTCTGGCCTCCCTCTGCGGGAGGCGAGTGGGCTGATCAGGGGAAAGATGCTGGCCCCATCACCTCGCTGCTGCTGCCACTGCTAGCTGCAGTGGCTGCGAGGCCTGAGCCCTGGGCCTCACAGCTGCTGTGGCTTTGTCCAGATGGATGTCTGGAAGACATCTACCCTAATTAGCATATTACCCTTTTATTAGTATAGATCCCTCCTATTACTAGAAATACTGTGCTTGAAGGAAATTGTTATTCCCCATTCCCGATGTTCCCTTCCACATAGAAGAAGACTCTCTACTCAAGTGGAGGCATTTACCTTGAGGAATAAAGGATGCCTTCGTAAGGAGGCTCTGCCCCTTTTTACCCACAGGGAGAATACAGTGCCTCCATTCCCCAATGGCTGCCTACCTTTTCCTTACCAGCCCAGTCCAATCTGCTGGGCCCAGGTGGGTAATTCAACCTAAATTCAGTGGTTCAGTATGCAGGTCCAAGTGGTTGTCACTCTAATCCAGGGGCTCCCATCTGGCCTCTATCAGTAAATAAGGTGATCATTGAGTTTCGTCTGCTACTACTTTATATTATTTCTGGATTGTTTTTCAGAACTCTGATAGGAAAGAGAGTGGGTTTTATTGGGTATCCCTTGGATCCCAATACAGTAGGGTATATCTGATTTTGTATATATTTAACTCTAACAAAGTTTGATGACAGAACCATCCTGACTGATATTCTGCAGCTACCTTAAATGCCATATTCGTTCTTTCTTGAGAACAAACCTTCTTATACAAAAGGAAGCTAAACAGAAGAATGTCAATGTGAAGGCACTTCCAAGAACTAATGTGAAGCAAGCCTATTCAGCCTTCACCTGAAACTAACTTTATCATGACATTATTGGGCATTACTATTGTTGGGATTTGTATGCTGAAATTTTTTCATTTTTATCTATATGCAAATGAGATAGAAATCCCCAATGAGAAGCTGCACTGCCAAGTAGTCTTTACGATCCCTAGCACTACAATATCCCAAAACAGAGTTCTCCATAGTACCACAGTCCCAGGCAGTTTAATGTGGGTCATATGAAAAAAGCTGGAGTGTTGAGAGATACTGATTTATGCAATATTAATCAGCCATATTTTATAATTTATTATTAGATAAAATACATTGTGAACCTCTGAGAAGTAGATGTGGTATGTACTAGTCCTGTTTACTTTGGAAGTCTTCATCCTCAGAGCTTCTCACACTTGTAATTCCCAGGAGTAAAAAGAGAGGATGACTGCTGTGCTGTGTCCAGCAGGAACACATGCAACATGAAAATATCTGTTGGCGTTACTTCAGACCTAGGGTGTGGGCCTGGCCTTCCTCTAGTCAAGAACACAATTTTATCAGTTTTCCCAGGGATGCTCAGACTCTAGAGAACTCATTAATGCAAAATAGGCTTACAGGAAAGAGATTTATAAATCAGAATGCCAATTTATTCACTTACGTGGAACAACACACTGAACAATGTAACAAAATACTTGCATCAGCTGGCAAATACATTCTCCTTCCCAGTAAAAAAGTCTTCTTGGGAAATCAAAATAAGATCAGATGGTTTTTGTGGTGAGTCAAGAAGCGAAACAAAGGGAATTGGATGATATTGGGGAGTACTGTGTTCGATTAGTGGTAGACGGATGTATTCTTCTGCACTTCAGGTTTATACCTGCCAAGAATTTAAGAGCAACATCATTAAACCTGATATCCTCTTTCTGAGTCATTGCTGAGTAAGCCCTGACAGACTTTAGTATTTACTCCTTCTTAAAAACAAAATAAAACCATATTCCTTATCACTTACCAAAAGATTCTGTGATAATAATTTTTATGATAGGTATTTCACACAGTTATTTACTTTATAGCTTATCTTTCACTACCTACATTTCTAATTACTGTGTTGTCCCCTGTTGGGTTTTGGGAAAGTTCCTTAAGCTACTTGAAGAATTTGAAAACCCATTTATCTCATCATGCAGACATGTAAAGTAGACTTTTAGGTCAAGTTACTTCTACAAATGGTGAATCTCATTTATTTGTATCGAATGATGGCAACTTCAATTCCTGAGGTGACATTTAATGACCATATTCATACATTTTAGTGCATTTTCTATTCAAGGAGCATAATATCAAAGTGCAGGCTACGTACCTAAAATACTCTTTCTGTTGCGTCTTGGTGTAGAGATATTATACACACACAAAAAAGTTTTAAAAGGTGGGGGGCACACTTGAGAGGTACCCAACTACAAACACTGATCAAAGTGCAGGCTACATACCTAAAATACTCTTTCTGTTGCTTCTTGGTGTAGAGATATTATACACACACACAAAAGTTTTAAAAGGTGGGGGGGGGCACACTTGAGAGGTACCCAACTACAAACACTGGCCTGTTTCAAACATGACCATATTCAATCATTTGGTATAGGATATGTTTATAAGGTATCTATCTCATCCTTAGGCTTTACAGTTGCCTTAGGGACATGAAGATAAATAAGATTCACAATGCAATTCCAAGTGTATATTGAATAGATTAAGTTTAGATCAGAATTTTTCAGGTTGAGCAAACCACCATGTATCTATTACTCATTCACGTTAATGGGTACCAAAAAGGAATCCATTTTCCTTGAAAAACTCTCCTTGGATGCTGGTTGATTCTTCATATCCTACCGTTAAATCTTATAACTTAACGGTAATAATTTACTTTGTTTCGAATGCAAATCTCTGCTGTCAGCCAGGTGAAACCTGAAAGGAAGAAAATAGGTGAGGACCCTGACTCAACAGGACACTGGCTGGACAAGCATTGGAAGTCATGAGACTTAAGAGGCTATCCTGATCCTAGCTCTCTGCTATAGCGTCTTGGATGACATTTACCCTGTGTGGATCTGCTTTTTTTAATCTTATTAAGATGATTATCAACTCAGATGACCATGAGTGTTTGTTGGGTAGCTGACCTAATGATCGAACTGAGTTGAGATTAAGGAACTAAAAAGTTCTGGGAGACTGTGGTGTTAAAGAGGCAAACATAAGCCTAGGCGCCTTACAAGTTTGTCGTCTAGAAAATGCAGTTGCAGCTGTTCGTTTGGTATCATATGAAGCAATGTTTCCTAAACTCTGGGAAGTAGATTGAGATAGTAAATGTGTTTTTCAAGGGGAATGATGGGTATTCTCTATGCTTTAGTACCTTCTCCAATATCACAAAATAAAATTATAATAGAGCTGGGAAAGCATTGAGAATAAAATGTATATAAATATATAACTTTAGATCTCAGGATGCTTTAGAGGTTAGAAAGTATTTGAAGTATTTTGCCTTTTTGTAGAAAGGCCTTAGTTTTAAAGCCTGGAGTATATGGGTGGCTAATTTAGGTCTCTTAGATTATTAATAGCCAAGCAAAAAACAATACCCTAAATTCTCACTGGGTCTCTTTTTCCAACACTCTGCTGTTTGTTTTCCATAGTACACCAATGTTGAGAATTGTAGGGACTCTGATTGTTCATCCCTTTTCTTTTTTTTCCCCTGAGAAAATCTATACTCAAACAATTAGAGTTGCCATTCACACAGTTAGAGCTCCAGCTACAACTCCAGTCTCCAAACAAGCAATAGGGATATATGTTTCCCCATATTTGATATATTTTTTAAATTTATGTAACAAATGATACAATAAAACAAGTTGTTAAGTCTAGAATGCCTGCACAAATACAATTTTAAATATTGTGCAATAGTGATATGATATAAGCTCTCAGTCATGAAATATTTTGATAACATCCAAGACAACATAAAGATTTAAAATGAATCATGTTTTTTCTCTATTCAAATTCTGTTTCTATCACTAAGAAATGATCTTTAGAATATGCCTGTGCTATAAAATGATTTCATCTCATAATAGATATATTTATTTCTTTATTTCTATGTGCTAACTATATCAGACACATGCTGTACTTATTTCTTTTGGTTCAATGTACAAACATATTCTCCTATGTGTCCCTGTTTCTAGAGGCAACATTAATCTTGGTATCACATGTAAACCATTGTTAGACCAGGCTTCTTCCAATGGTGACTCTGCTCTTGACAAATGCACAATATGATCACTGTAAATGGTGCTAAATTGCCTCATGAAATCTTGGATAGAAGCATGTAGGTCAGAATAGGAGACAATAAGCTTTTGTTTGTCATCATCAAATGCTTGGGTTATCATAGAGAGAACTATCCATATTCACGATACTTGTCACAAGGACATTTACCTTTGAGAGGCTACCCATGTTTTTTCACAGGGACATAGCCAGTGGGAATATAATAGAAAATGACAGCGCTGTGCTACCAGTGAGTACCTTTTAAAGGCAATGTGGGTCCCAGAATGTCATCCACCTGTCAACATAAACCAGCTAATCAACCAAACTCCTAAAGCATTCCGTATGTTCACTTTACCTGCAGCTCCTTAGAGCCTCTCATAAAATGTAATATTTGACTGAACTTGTGCATTTTCAGCCTTGATACAGGGGTTAAATTGTTTATGCTTTACTTTCACTTCCTTAAAATTTTTTTAATCAAACTTTGCTTTTTCTCTCCCTGGGGTACAACAAATGGACAGCTTTCCTCTCTTGTACTCCTCCTTCCATTACCATCACAGCAGAATGCATCTGAGACTGTAATAATTCAGTGATGAAATACAAAATGTCGCAATGCCATCCCTCTTAAAGTGAACTGAGATTTTGTTATGCCATTTTAGGTGCACTAATAGCAACTCAAGTCCCACGGAGTATCCTAATGTGAATTTAATGAGCTGATAGCATATAAATGACAGTACTGTGAGGGTGAAGGTGACATAACCTTTTTCATTCTATTTGATGTTTGTCTTTGAAAAACTACAGATCTGTTCAAAATGTACCACATTATTACTAAGTGGCGCATCACTCACCAAAGGAGCTACTGTTGTTTTAGCATTTAAGAATATTGCTATCTTTTACTGGAACAAGGAACAAGAGCAATTTTTTTTTATCATTAGGATCATAAAAATCTGAATAATCTCTCTCTGAACAAACACAAATTATGTAGTGCTGGTGTTGATTTTGCCATAGGCTGATGTCTCCAGTGACAAATATTTACTTATAGGCCTCATATCCTTTGAACGTCACAGTCAGTGAAATAACATCACTAAATTGCATGTTAAAGATAAAGAAGCTATCCACCCTTGTTTGAGGTATTATTTAAGGATGCAATTTAGGTGCATTAGAAAGATGACAATTATAGAAGCTTTGTCAGTTATAATTAATTAGTGGCCCGGTGCACAAAATGTGTGCACAGAGGCGGGGGGTGGGGTGGTGTCCCTCAGCCCAGCCTGCACCCTCTCCAGTCTGGGACCCCTCAGGGGATGTCCAAGTAAACTGGCAGTTGGACATCCCTCTCACAATCCAGGACTGCTGGCTCCTAACCGCTCACGTTCCTGCCTGCCTCATCACCCCTAACCACTCTGCCTGCTAGCCTGATCACCCCCAACTGCCCCCCTGCCAGCCTGATCACCCCCAACTGCCCCCCCAATAGGCCTGCTCACCCCTGACTGCCCCCTTGTGGCCTGCTCACTCCCGACTGCCCCCCCTTCCAACCTGATCACCCCCAACTGCCCTCCCCTCCTGGCCTGATCACCCTTAACCACCTCTTCCTCCGTTCCACCACCATGGCTTTGTCCGGAAAGACGCCCAGAAGGCCTCCCGGAAGGTCTCCTGGTCTAATTAGCATATTACCCTTTTATTAGTTTAGATTGATTTCATAGTTTAGTTGGGTCTTTCAGGATGACCTACTATTTGTGAAAATTCAGGTAACCAAATAAAATTAGAGTAGTATAGTTTTTCCCTGGCACATATGAAAAATGGACTAAGGGAAGGGGTGTTCAACTTTTTTAAAATGAGAAGAAAAGAAAAAATGTTTCAATATCTTTGATGGTGAATAACAGTAATAAGTGGGATTTCTATTTTAGGAGTAGTAGTATAGATCAGAGTATGCTAGAGGGTTTGGGTTAGAATGTGGGAGTCAAAAACCAACTGAGTAAAAATGTGAGGCCTATAAACTCATGTGTCACTAGACTGAAAATCTTTTATATTTCTCCCATTTAAAAAAGGGAATATATACCTCAAATGCTTTTTTAGGACTTTTTGAGCTTTTCCACTGAAGTCTAATTTACAAATGAAGAACTGGTCCCAGGGAAATTTCACTCTTTTCTGAAGTCTCAAGGCTAGTTTAAATAACAGAGCTAAGCAAGATTAGCACACTCATCCTCTGTGTTCATTCTGTGGTCACTTCATTTTCATGGCTACATCAAGTCATGATAAAAACATGAAATCAATGTGATTTTTAAAATTTATCAACCATTCATGTAGGTCTAAGTAACTAGCATTGGCTCTGATCTGAATTGAAACTGTCATGCCCCAAAATTAAGTTAAACAAAAAAAGTAAGTTAAACAAATCTCTCAAGACTCAAGAAGTCATTTAACTTTCCAAATGAAAGTATACCTTGGGTTACATTCTATGAAAATAAAAATTAAGCAGCTTATGAGTCTCAAAAGTTTGGATTTTGGCAAAGTTCAAAAATCTTTTGGTTGCCAGGTGACAAAGCAAAACATATCACATATGCTTAACAACCAACATGTACATATTTTGTCTTTCCAAGGTTTCTAGGGCTGGTCAGGCATAATGATGCATTACTGCTGAAGGAGCTTCCAGCAGGGACAAATGTTTATCTGTTTCCAAAAGCGTTTTCTTAATCCATAACAAAAACAGCCCAATATTTCTCATTGTTTAATGATTGAGTAAAGGTTAATGCTACCCAATAGAGATTGTATCCCACTTTATTTTTATATTGTCTCAGAGACAGTATTTGTTAAGTGAAAATCACTACTTATACTGTGGTTGAAAAACATTAAATATATGAAAGGTATTTCTTTCCCTAGGGACTATAAAAGCATTATACTATTTGGCATATCTATTATCATTAAAATATCAAATTATTATTTTAAGTTGTGGGAATTATACTGAAGTCTGAGTATTGCATTGCATTTTACATGAATTTAAATATATATTTGAGGATTATAAAATTCCTTTGAGGCACAAGACCAGTCAAAACATTTTTTATTATATTTAATGGCAGGCTAAAATAATGGTAGAATGATGTGTTACTCACAGACAAATTCCAAAGAGAATATTAATTGCACAATGAATCTATGCCTTGCTGAAGAACAATAACTTCTGCTCACTTAAAAGTAAACAACTGATTTATCAACAACTGGTGGTAATGCAATTTTAGGAAAATTTTTTATTTATTTATTTTTTAAGAAACACCTGTATGCTTTAAATTCTACTTTTTAAATTTTTACAGTAAAATGTGATTAAAATATCATAAGCGAAAAACAAGAGTAATCATTATAAAAGGTTTGAAAGGGGTAACATTTACCTTTTCTTGGAGTTTGTTTTTATAGAATTATTTTCATTAGTTTTCTGGGGACATGATTATTTTATCATAGGATGTAGTACATTTCTAGGTTCACTCCACACTCAATAAAATAAATGATCTTTAATAATTCTCTTTTTAAGAAGAGAGTTTAACTATACCTTATTGATTTTTTAAAAAGCATTGTGTTAAAAATCATAAACAACAAGCATGCTATTGATTCTTTGATAGTAATATTGTTGGGTATCTTACAATAGATTAATACCCTGAAAAATGTGGATTAAACTACAAATATTCATTAAATGTTAAGTTAATTTTCAAGTAGAGTTCTCTTATAAGTTGTACCAATTTTGAATGTCAACAGTGCTTTGTTAGACAGCTGTTGTTTTAATTTTTTAAACAAATGGGAGTTTTGTTTTTAGACTAAAGTATATAATAGAAATGTGTGCAAAATGCAAGCAATAGAGAAATATAATGTAGAAGTTGAATGTCTTCAATAGTTCCACCTTATAAAAATCATTTTAAGAGATTTATGTTATTCCTTTAATTTTTATTTTATTTATCTATCTATACTAATAAAAGGGTTATATGCTAATTAGACCGGATAGACCGGACATCTTCCGGACTTCATTCCAAATGTCCTTCCTGAGAAAGCCGGATCATGGCCAGTCTGCATACCACCCACGGCCTCTCGCCCAGGCCAACCCTGCCCCCCAGCAGGGACCCCCACCTGATCAGGGGCATGGTGGGCCTGCAAACTGCCTGCGGCCACTCGCCCAGTCCAGACCCGCCCCCCAGTGGGGACCCCCACCCCAATCCGGGGCGCCTTTTAGGGCAGGCCAGCCTGCCCCCACCTGTGCACCTGGCCTCTATCCCATATAATAAAAGGATAATATGCAAATTGACCCTAACAGCAGAATGACAAGAACGACCACTGGACCAGTCATTACGAGGTGCACTGACCACCTCTTGGTCCCTTTCCCCAGCCGCAGGCTCCGATCACCTGATGGCCACCCATGGTGGGGTCGGGGCCAGTGAGCAGGAGGGAACAGCTGACCTCTTGGTCCCTTCCCCTGGCTGTCAGGCACTGACCACCCGATGGCAAATGATGAACCAGGAGTGGGTGGCAGCGGGGGGTGGGGCTGACTGCGGGAAGCTGGGAAAGATGGCCCTGATCGCAGGCCAGGCCTAGGGACTATACCTGTGCACAAAGTTCGTGCTCCAGGCCTCTAGTCCTATCTAATAATAAACAAACATGGTTATTAACCATACCTCCGACACACTTCCCATTGGCTATCAGGGCGATATGCAAATTAACTGCCAACCAAGATGGCGGCCGGCAGCCAGGCAGCTGAAGCGAACAGGAGGCTTGCTTGCTCCAGTGAAGGAGGAAGACAAGGTTCCCCGCCTGCCTCTGCTGGGCTCTGAGCTTGCACTCTAAGAAACAATGTTGCAATTATAGAAGCTAAACAAACCCCATGCTTTCAGCAAGCCGCTGAGCTGGAGTTGCAACAGTGTTTCAATTATAGAACCCAAACAAACCCAGATCCCTGCTTTCAGCAGCCGAGGTCTCAGAGCTAAAGTCGGCTCTCAGCTCCTGTGACAGCCACAGAAGGTATATAAATTCCAGAATGAAAAAAAAAAAAAAAGATAAAAAGGAGAGGTTGGGAACTTCAGTTACCCGCCAGCCTGAAAACGGCCCTCAGCCCTTCACCCAGACTGGCCAGGCACCCCAGTGGGGACCCCCACCCTGAAGGGTGTGTGACCAGCTGCAAACAGCCATCATCCCCTCACCCAGGTTGGCCAGGCACCTCAGCGGGACCCCCACCCTAATCCGGGACACCCTTCAGGGCAAACCAGCTGACCTCCACCCGTGCACCAGGCCTCTATCCTATATAGTAAAAGGGTAATATGCCTCCCAGCACCGGGATCAGTGGAGCCGCGAGGCCTCCCAGCACCAGGATCAGCGGAGCCGCGAGGCCTCCTGGCCCTTGGAGCAGCGTGACAGGGGGCAGCGCCCAAACCCCCTGATCGCCCTGCAGCTCTGTGTGTGACAGGGTGCCCGGCCACAACCTCCCTATCCGCCCTGCTCTGTTCGTGACAGGGGAAGCCGCCCCAACCCCCCCATGGGCCCTGCTCTCTGTGTGATGGGGTGGAGCCGCAACCTCCCCATCAGCCCTGCCCTGAGTGTGACAGGGGGCGGTGCCCCAACTCCCCTATCGGCCCTACTCTGTGTGTGACAGGTGGGAGCTCCCCAACTCCCTGATGGACTCTGCTCTGTGCATGACAGGGTGCAGCGCCCCAACCCCCTGATCGACCCTGCTCTGTGCATGACAGGGGGTGGCACCGCAACCTCCCCATCGACCCTGCCTTGAGTGTGACAGGGGGCGGCGCCCCACCCCCCTTATCGGCCCTACCCTGAGTGTTACTGGGGGTGGCATCGCAACCTCCCAATCCTCCCTGCTCTGTGCATGATAGGGGGCTGCGCCCCAGCTCCCTAATCAGCCCTGCTCTGAGCCCGACCAGGGGCTGCACCTAGGGATTGGGCCTGCCCTCTGCCACCCGGGAGTGGGCCTAAGCCAGCAGGTCGTTATCTCCCGAGGGGTCCCAGACTGTGAGAGGGCACAAGTGGGGCTGAGGGACACCCCACCCCCCCGCCAGTGCACAAATTTTTTGCACCAGGCCTCTAGTATATATATATAAAAGCCTAAGCAACCATTACAACCAGACAACTGGATGACCAGACAACCGGCCGGTAGCTGTGACATGCAGTGACCACCAGGGGGCAGATGCTGAAAGCAGGAACTTCCCCTGGTGGTCAGTGCACTCCCACAGCCAACCTCCCGTGGCCGGCCAACTTCCCGCAGTCCCCTACCCTGCTGGCCCCAATCGGCCCCGAGTGGGACTGGGCGAGATGGCCCCAATTGGCCCCATTTCCTGGCCAGGCAGAGGAACCCCACCATGCAAGAATTCGTGCACCAGGCCTCTAGTATATTAATAATTTGTTGACTTTTAATAAAATGAGATTGTGCTATTCATATTTTTCAATAGACTTTCTTCACATACCAATATATTCAATTTTTTAACTTATTGCTTACAATAAGCTATCCATATATTTACATATCATATCCAGGTATCATATGCATATATGATGAATAATTTTAATCCTCCTCATTGATGGACATTACAGTTTTTAAAAAATGTGTATCATTACACATAACACTACAATATATTTATATATATATATACATATATATATATAGTCCTATATAATAAAAGGGTACTATGCAAATTGACCCTAACCAGGAATGACTTGTCGCTATGACAGGCACTGACCACCAGGGGGGCAGATGCTCAACACAGGAGCTGCCCCCTGGTGGTCAGTGCAGTCCCACAGGGGTAGCTCCGCTCAGCCACAAACTGGGCTGAGGGCTGCAAGTGCAGCAGTGGTGGTGGGAGCCTCTCCAGCCTCCAAAGCAGCGCTAAGGAGCGCCAAAGATGCAGACTGTTGAACATTCCCTGAGGGCTCCTGGGCTGGAATGTATTGTGGAGACATTTTTAAGAATAAATTCTCAGAAGTAGAAATGTTAAGTCAAAGGACATTCAATTTTTAAGATTATATGTCAATATAAAGTTGAACACAACCACATCTACTCTGGACTTTTTCAAACTGTACAATATTTTATAATTTGATAATTTTTAAAAAGCTTCTTTAAAAATTCAATTTATTTCATTATAAAAGGGTTACCTTTTTATATATGTGTTGCCTATTTCTATTATTTTTCAGTGAATTATCTATCAGTATTTTGTCAATTTTTAAAAAATATATTTTTATTGATTTCAGAGAGGAAGGGAGAGAGAGATAGAACATCAATGATGAGAGAGAATGATTGATTGGCTGCCTCCTTCAAGCCCTGCACTGGTGATAGAGCCCGCAACCTGGGCTTGTGTATTGACCAGGAAACGAACCATGATTTTCTGGTTCATAGGTCAACACTTAACCACTCTCGCTCGGCAGTATTTTGTCAATTTTAAGTCTTTTTATCTTGTCTATCTGCAAAAAAATCTTTATATAAAGCATTATATTGCTCAGTCAATTTTATATATAGCAAATATGTTAATCCAGTATGTCATCTGTCTTGTAAATTTTCTTGTAATATAAAGACTTCCAAAATTTAGTCAATGTATCAATATTTCCTTATCATATTTAAATTTCATCTATTATCTTAGACATATCTTAACAAACAATTTCTAAGCAATAGGAGTCTTATCATAAATTTAAATGAGGACTATGATAGTTTAGGAACAGTTTCAAGTCACCAAGATGATTGTGTGGTATAAAATATCTTTATATTTTAATAGCTAGAACTCTGCTAATGTTTGTTTCTAACTTAAGTTTAAAAATTATATTAAAAATAAAATAAATCTTGTTTCTAAGAACCCTGTGGGAACTCACTCACTAAGCTTTACTGAGATTCTTGGCTACAGGAAAGATTTCTGTGAGGAGCAAAGGCAAGTACTTGTATTTTTTTTTAAATCTCTTTTTTTAATCTTTATTGTTGTAAGTATTACATATGTCCCCTTTTCCCCCCATTGACCTCTTCTAGTTCACCCCTGTCCCCCACCCCATTTCTTCACCACCCTATTTTCTGTGTCCATGGGTTATGCATATATGCATACACATTCTTTGGTTGATCTCTTCCTACCCACCCACTATCCCCTCCTTCCATAGTGCATTACAGGCATGGTGTTTTGTTGGGTCTATTGCTAAAGGAAGTGATATCCTAGTTATGACTTAATTTGACCTGTGGATGATCCCCTGTTATTACCTGCCATAGCTCAAGAGACTATGGACTGAATTCCTAGAAATGCTTATGATGTGGGTTGTAAATTCTGCTGCCATTGCACATCTGATAGAACCCCAGGAAACCTTCAAAATAGCTCAGGACTTTGAGGAAGACAGAGAAGAATACTTAGTGATTCTCATTTCAAAAGGATCCAGATTTCAAATTTTTAGAACCTGAGGTTAAAGCAGAGTGTAAAACACTAAATAGCAAATCTTTTCCCTCATTTAGTCTGGAAACAGAATATTAAGAAATGCAGAGAAATCAAGATGGCAGCACAGATAAATGTCTATACTTGCTGCCTACCATAACCACATCAAAATTACAACTAAAATACAGAACAACCATCCTCCAGAACCACTGGAAAACTGGCTGAATAGAAGTCCTACAACTAGAGAAGTAAAGAAGAAAGCACACTGAGACTGGTAGGTTCAGAGGAACAGAACAGGCTGGTCTGGTACTCCCATGGGTCGCTTTTTTAATCAGGAGGGAGATTGCCTCTGCGGAGGCCACCTGGAGGAGCAAGGGAACTCAGCCCGACCCCAGACCTCCGGTCCAGGCTCCCAGATCTGGGAAAAGAAGAAAACTAGTCCCTGTAATTATGCGCTGTAAAAACCAGTGCGGGTTGGAGCTCAGTGACACAGAGGCTGCTGGCAGCACCGACTAAACTTACGAAGTCCCACTTCCTCTGAG
Source organism: Myotis brandtii (assembly GCF_000412655.1). Classification (NCBI taxonomy): domain Eukaryota; kingdom Metazoa; phylum Chordata; class Mammalia; order Chiroptera; family Vespertilionidae; genus Myotis; species Myotis brandtii. The sequence goes on from NW_005354385.1 coordinate 1,032,627, forward strand.
CTCCAGCACCAGGGCTCTAGGGAATGCAGACACATAGGAGGAGGAACTGGATTATATGGCATGGGGCAGGAACTTGGGACAGAGGTACTTGCAGGGTTGACTGGCAGCCATTTCTGTTTGGTCCACCCTCGTGATTCCCTAAGACCCCGCCTCATCCAATGTACAGCTCCACCCAAGCGGCCTGCAAAGGCTTTTTTATATGAATGGCCTGTCCTTAAAAATATCAAACAAGCTGTAGCTGGGTCAGGGAGCCCCAAACCTATCAATAAAAGGCCCAAGACCCCGCACCAGGACCAGCCTGCTTTGCTTCATAGCTGGGCCTCATCTGGGCACTTCAAAACCAGATACAAAGAGGAGGAATCTGCAGATCTTTCTGTAGCTCCTGCTGCGTGGCCCCAGGAAGTGGATGACTTTATACCTCCCTGGAGACCCAAGATCCAGTGTACCCAGGGGTCAGTGTCAGACCATACCAGATTACAACTCTATATGCACATCCATCAGTGACACACTCAAGGGGCAGACTCAGTGAGCACCAAAGCCCCACTGAAGCAAGTCCTGCTCCATAGGGGTGTCTCCTGCACAGCAGCTCTCCCACTCTAGGCACAGCTGGTCCTCACAGCAAATTGGCCTGGAGGTCAATTCCTCCTGGTGACACCAATAGCAATAAGATCTCAACTACAGCAAGACTGTTCATAGCCCACAAAGGGGTGCACCTATAGTTCCCATCTCAGGTGACTGGGGAGACTGAGCCACTGGGCCCTATAGGACACTTACTACACAAGGCCACTCTACCAACTCAAGGAGACACAGAAGCTCTACTCAATACATAGAAAGAAACACAGGGAAGCAGCCAAAATGCAGAGACAAAGAAACATGTCACACATGAGAGAAATGGAAGAAAGAAAACTACTGGATATAGAGTTAAAACCACAGTTATAAGGTTACTCAAGACTCTTCTAGAAACCTCCAAAGGACTTAGTGAGACTTTCGAGGATCTTAGTGAGAATGCCAAACACATGGAAAAGGACCAGTCAGAAATTAAGCATACACTGACTGAAATAAATAATAACATACAGGGATTCAACAGTAGAGTAGAGGATTCTGATAATCAAATCAATGATTTGAAATATAAGAAAGAAAAAAAAACACACCCAACCAAAAGACCAAAAAGAAATAACAATCCAAAAATATGAAGATAGTGTAAGGAGGCTCTGGAACAACTTTAAGCATACCAACTTTCACATTATGGGGGTGCCAGAACAGGAGAAAAAGCAAGATATTGAAAACCTATTTGAAAAAATAATGACAGAAAACTTCCCCTACCTGGTGAAAGAAATAGACATCCAGGAAGCACAGAGAGTCCCAAACAAGAGGAAACCAAAGAGGACCACACCAAGACACATCATAATTAAAATGCCAAGGGCTAAAGACAAAGAGAGAATCTTAAAAGCAGCAAGAGAAAAACAGTTAATTACCTTACCTATAAGGAAATGCTCATACAACTGACAACTGATTTCTCAACAGAAACTATGCAGGCCAGAAGGGAGTGGAAAGAAATATTCAAAGTGATGAATAGCAATGACCTACAACCAAGATTAGTCTACCCAGCAAAGCTATCATTTAGAATTGAAGGTCAGATAAAGAGCTTCACAGACTAGAAAAAGCTAAAGGAGTTCATCACCACCAAACCAGTATTATATGAAATGTTGAAGGGTATTCTTTAAGAAGAGGAAGAAGAAAAAGATAAAAATTAAAAAAATATGACAACAAAATGGCAACAAATACATACCTAACAACAATTGACTTTAAAATTCAAAATAAATGAATAAGAAATCTAATGAACAGAATAAACTGGTGAATAAAATAGAATCAGAGGCATGGAAATGGAACAGTCTGATGACTCTCAGAGAGAAGGGGGTGGGGGTGGGGGCAGGAAGAGGTTAAACAAAGATCTTATATGCATATATGAATTACCTATGGACACAGAAAATAGGGTGGCAAAGGCCTGGGGTGGGGTAGGAACTGTGTGGAGGGAGGCAATGGGGGCAAAAAAGAGGGACATCTGTAATAATCTCAACAATAAAGATTAAAAAAAAGAAGAAATGCAATAGAAGTATTGTCCAAATATAACCAAAAAGTTATGTCTCTTTCTGTTATGTGTTCAAAATATGCATTATATGTTTATACTATTCAAGGTATTGTGCAAGGCTTTATGTAAGATGAAAAAAAATAATGAGATGAATAAGAATGACGATGATGGTTATTACTAGTATTGCTCTTATTTAAAGGTACTTTTTATACAAATAAACACAGAAAACAAAAAAGCAGGAGGTAATAAAAAAAAACACAGATAATGTATTGTGGGGGGGTTTAGGAAGAAGGCATTATTTTTCTCTGTAAACATCAGCCAAACTAACTGTTTTATGAAAGAAGTGACTATATCACTGAGTTATAAAGAATAAGAGACACTGAGACATGGAAATTTATGAAAAAACAATATCCCAAGGAGAGAAAATGTTTTGAAGGAAAAAAAAATTGTATCTGCTCTGATCCAAAGTCCTTATACATAGAGTGTCCCTCAAAAATGTATACACACACACTTTGAATCATTATAATAGCAGTTTTTATTAAAATACATTTCATTTTCAAAATTGAGCTATCAGCTGTTAAAGGGTATATACATTTTTGGGGGGACACCATGTATATATTCTCTCAACTCTTGACTACAACCACAAGCACAGATTATTTGACAAAATTTCTTAAATAAGAACTAGAGATAAACTGGTTGACTATTATCTGAAATACAGGTAGTTTGAAATGTTTTCTGTGTTAATGAATATTCATAGTATGCAAATAAGAGTTCTGATAATAGACATGCTAAAAGACAATTTTTTAATATAAATTTTTATCATATATGTATTTTATTTTAGAGGCTTTGCCATTGGGCTTTTTTTCTGATGCAAATGTTTGGAGGTAGGTTAGGTTCCTATATGAGAAAGGAGAGTATCTAAGCCTTTTGATTTTCTGCTTGTAGCTTCCAATGAAAGCCTGTCGGAAACCAGCATTATTTTGCTTCTGGGTCCTAGTGCGTCTGAGATAGCAGAATCCTCACCAATATAGCCTAAAACATAGAAAAAAATCAATCAAATACTTCGTCATATTGTCACTTTTATCTGATAACTGCAAGTAGAGGCCCTTCCAGGACTGTGACCTAGAGCATGAACACAATCTATGAAGCTGACGCTTCTGCACTGCCCAGGGATGGGCAGCCTCAGTTTAACATTCAGCGGGGTTTGGATTTTCTCTCGTAAATGTGCATATCAAAAAATGTGAATCAGCCCTAACCGGTTTGGCTCAGTGGATAGAGCGTCGGCCTGTGGACTGAAGGGTCCCAGGTTCGATTCCGGTCAAGGGCATGTACCTTGGTTGCGGGCAGATCCCCAGTAGGGGGTGTGCAGGAAGCAGCTGATTGATGCTTCTCTCTCATCGATGTTTCTAACTCTCTATCCCTCTCCCTTCCTCGCTGTAAAAAATCAATAAAATATATTTTTTTTAAAAAAAGGAAATCACTTGTCGGCACAAAGTGACAGCAATGGAAGAGCTTCTTTGCTCTTTGCCTCCAACCCAAGCCTGTCATCTTATATGAGCCAACATCTCTGCCCATAATTTAGGTGCTAGGGATAAGTAAACAGTGACAAACTATTAAAATAATTTGTTCAGATATAACTTGATTGTCTCAGTGCAATAAGTGGGAGACAGCTTTGAGAAGCTCTCTCCTCTGTTCAAGGGTACATGTGTGTGAAGGAGGAATGTAGCTTAGATGACATTTCAATAAATCTTCAAGCCTAATTATTCTCTCTTTCCAATATATAGAGATCAAGAGCTATATGGAAAGAAATCTTATGCCTTAGAATCCCAATATGCCAAACTTCATTGGCATTAACATAAATTAAAATCCATTTTACCTTAAAAGGAGAAAGACTAAGAGGAATGCAAACAGGTTAATAAAACACACACACACACACACACACACACACACACACACACACACAAATCAACAACACACATGCAGTTTGCTCAAGAGGGAAACCCTCAAGGAAACAAAGCTTGAGCCATAGAAGCAAATGGTTACTGCGGCAAAGCCCAATAAATTGAAGCTTTGTGTATACAAGTGGACTGAGTAGCTTTGGAAACCACACCTCTGTCAGTTTACACTCATGGATCTGGTCCTGCTGTTTCCACTCAGAATGTAAGTTTTGATTTCTACAGCTTTTGGTGTTTAAGGTTTTGTTTGGTTTTAAATCCAATTCCTTTCTTTCTTTCTTTCTTTCTTTCTTTCTTTCTTTCTTTCTTTCTTTCTTTCTTTCTTTCTTTCTTTCTTTCTTTCTCCTTGTATTGCAGCAAATTTTTTTTTCCAAAAACACACACCAGAATCTTTACTTGTATGTACATATAATCTCATTTTATAGAAGGTACATATTTAATATAATCTGAATGCTCTAAATCAATATTGAACAGAGCTTCTAAAACTGAAATAATATGGAAATTTGTGTAACCTGCAATTATAAAAAGCACAGTTACAGGAAAGAAATGTTTTCTATTCTCTTCTGGGAACCCTAGATAATTTATTTATTCATCCTGCATTTGATTTATAACAAATGGAATGAATCGACATCAAACTCCTCAAAATGCAATTATTTCCATAGGTCACAGATCTGAAATATATGCCATAAGAAGTTCGAGTTAGAAGAGACTTAGCTCTTTAGTCTTGCATGAGCCTTTTAGTGAAGAAATGAAAAAATTAATGTCAGAGGGGTTGGTTAAGTCATTTGTTCCAAATAGTACAACTTGCTAACTCAAGAGCTGTGCTTACATATCCTAACCCCCGCCCCTTCCCACCCACCCCGCCACCCTGCTCCTAATCCAGATTTTTTTCTGTTCAACATATGCAGAAGGGTCTTATAGTCCTAAATCTAATACTTTACTTACCTTGAGGATAAGAAATTTAAACATTAAGGAACCTAAGGTAGCTAATAAACTGACTTATGTGGGACAAAATAGTTTCTCTTTAATCCTGTGTTATATATTACCAGGCCTCCTCCCAGTAATCATTCATCCTAAATACTAAACAAAACAAACAAAGAGTGAAAGTGGTGAGAAAGAGAGGGAGAAAACTTTAGTTTTCTAATGAACCAAGTGCTTTAGATGATCACTGTGGAAAAGTTCTATGACATTATGAAATTGGAGCAATGGTTGATCCCGGCTTTGGGACTGAATTAATCATTATTACTATTAAAAATTTTTTTTTCAAAAATTATTTTAAAATTTATTGCAAATTTTATAATATTGAATCATCTAAATAGGAGACATGTTTTTTATTATTATTATTTTGTTGTGTTTTTGCTTGTTTCTTTAGGTACTAGTTCCATAACTGCTACCTCTGCAAATGATGACCTGGTCATGAATACATGGTCAGTTAAGTTCTTGAAAGTAATTCTTTTTTGATAATATGGAAAATCTACTTAGATAGTTAAAATGAGACACTTGAAATAAGGACTGATTTAGAGATAAAATAATGATATTCATGAATCCATTCTGGTTTCAAAACAAATACATAACTATAGTCTATATATTTACAGGTGTAATATTTATTGAATTCTATTTTCTACATTATAAGACATTGATAAAATCTTTAAACTCTGAGAGAAATAGGTGAAGTCTCAGATTAGTGATTGTCACCATTGGCTGCTTATTTTGATTACCTTGGAAATTTCCAAAAATACTGATGCCTGAACCTCCCCCACAGATGTGATGAATTAATTAGCCTGGGTGCTGCCAGGGTATCATATTTTTAAGAACTTCCCGCGTGATTGTAATTGTGGACAAGATTTGAAACTGCTCATAGACATTTTCATGGCCACGACTTTGGCATTATTATCAGTCTCTGCTTGTGTCCAATTGATCTGGAGCTATGGAACCATCTAGGATCCGGTTCGTCTGGGCATTATCTTGGTCTTGAGAGAACCTGATCAGTAGTTTATGAAAAAGATGGGAGGGGCACTCTTTAGATAGGGCTGAGACACTTCCCCTTCTGTCATGCTCTCAGACATAACTGAGAAACAGCCAAAGTATCCTGTCCACAGATGTTTAAAAACATTTAAATGAAATAAGATATTATGTGTCCATCCTTGAAGTATGATGATTGCATACAAACACTAAAGTTTCCTTAATTAAAATGCATAATCCATTCACGTCGCTTGCAACCTCTCAAGCTTTAGTTGCTCTCTTGAATGTGCCCTTAAGATCTCAAAGCTCCATTTGCTTCTATCTTCAGCCTCCCAGCACACTGTAGAACTCCACTGACTAAATAAAAACAGCTCACCCAGGCTAAATGATATCTCTCTTCCACAGGCTTATCAGCTCCATTTATTTGGTTCAATAGAGAGATCCTCTCACTTTCCACCTTTTAGGAGGTCACTGACCCTGGAATGGAGGGGAGGGAATTTAATGTCTTTCACTACCAATCAGCACCTCACTTTCATTCTTCCTCCCTTTCCTCTCTCAGCCAGCATTATTTTCCATTTGAAACTTTCAATGTCTATTCTGTTTTTTTCTGACCCTGGGGTACATTCATTCCTGTGTAACTCTGGGTCTCTATAAAAGTGTATTCTTATTTATATCTTTCCCTTTGTAATTGCATGTTCATACATTGTCTTGTCCTACAGAGTTGAAGACATATTTCTGACAATTCAAAAAACAACAACAACATAAAAACAACTTCTTTTACTCACTGCACAGTGTCCCTGTTGCATTGTCTTTTTACAACTGTGTGTGTGTGTGTGTGTGTGTGTGTGTGTGTAGTAGGCTTTTTTGTGTTTTGTTTTTTTGTGTGCGCTTTAGCACACTGGGGTGACATGTTTACATTCTAAGAGGCAGAACAGCCAGTTTCTATGACTGACAAAACTGATCGGTTAGCCCAGCCAGTGTGGCTCAGTGGTTGAGCATTGACCTATGAATTAGCAGGTCACTGTTGGATTCCTGGTCAGGGCACATGCCCAGATTGCAGGCTTGATCACAAATGTGGGGCATGCAAGAGGTGGCCAATCAATGATTCTCTCTCATCTTTGATGTCTCTATCTCTCTGTCCCTCTCTCTTCCTCTCTGAAATCAATAAATATATAAATATTTTTAAAAACCTGATTGGTTAGAAAAGTCACCTGGAAAGCTTATTAAAAACAGAGTCCAGAGCCCCATCTCATAGTCATGCAGTCAGAATATTTGAGGTTAAGGTCCAGGAACCCATCTACACTAATAAAAGAGAAACATGGTAATTGGCGTACGACCGCTACCCTTCCCATTGGCTAATCAGGGAGATATGCAAATTAACTGTCAGCCAAGATGGCGGCCGGCAGCCAGGCAGCTGGAAGCGAACATGAGGCTTGCTTCCTTCAGTGACAGAGGACTCCAACGTTCCCCGCCTGCCTTGCCGGCCTCTGAGCTTCAGTTGGAAACATTGTAACATTTATAGAAGATAAACAAAACCCCAGAAACCTCCTGTCAGTCAGCCGGGATCTCAGAGCTGGAGTTGCAACATTGTTTCGAATACAGAAAACAAAGGCCAGAAACCTGCTTTCAGCAGCCGAGCCTCAGAGAGAAAGCCGGCTCTCAGCTCCAGTGACAGCCATAGAAGGTAAATAAATGCCAGAATAAAAAAAAAAGAAAAAAAGGAGAGGTTTGGAGCTTCAGTCGCCCGCCAGCCTGAAAACGGCCCTCAGCCTCTCACCCAGACTGGCCAGGCACCCCAGTGGGGACCCCCACCTTGAAGCAACAAGATGGCGGCTAATTTGCATACTGAAGGCAGGCAGCAGCAGGCAAGGCTGTCTGCGGTCTGGGACCCGGATCTGTGACCCTGCCGGGTGGGATCAGCGGAGCCGAGAGGCCTCCCGGCACCGGG
>NW_005354385.1:1040906-1087574 GCF_000412655.1 Myotis brandtii
GCCCTACCCTGAGCGTGACTAGGGGTGGCATCGCAACCTCCCGATCGGCCCTGCGCTGTGCATGACCAGGGGCTGCACTTAGGGATTGGGCCTGCCCTCTGCCACCCGGGAGCAGGCCTAAGCCAGCAGGTCATTATCTCCTGAGGTGTCCCAGACTTGGAGAGGGCACAGGCCAGGCTGAGGGACCCCCTCTCCCCCCCCGAGTGCACAAATTTTTGTGCACCGGGCCTCTAGTAATGTATAAAACCCCATAGACAGTGGCCTAGTGAGCAAGACTTGGTCTTGAGAGCCATGTAGTTCAAATCTCAGCTGACTAATTTCCTGAGCTGCAGTTTCTTCATCTGAAAATAGAGATTAATTCACAGTGATGTGTGAAGCTGAAATAAAATCATCCATATAAAGAATATAATACAAGGGAAGGACTCAACAATTATTTGCCTTGTTTCCTCAGAGCTTGTGATGAGTCAGGATATTTACCGAAATCATCTATGTGTCTTTCACCTCAGGACTCCCCTTCAGCTTTGCTGGAATATAACCAGCAGGGATGATAACTTAGTAGTTAGGTTTTTAGTAAGAAGCTGATTAATTGCCATGCCTGAACACTTGGAGTTCTACTTTAAAACACAGTTATAGTCACTACTGACAAGTTCTACTGAGTAGATTTATCTGGAGGAAAAAATATAATCTTCCCTCTTTCCTTCACAGAGGGATAGACCAGAAAGTTCAAGAAATCAATTGTAAAGGGAAGGCATTTACAAAATAAAATCTAATCAGAAGTTAAATGTGATTCTGCAAACAACAGAGCAATTGAAAGGTACTTGTCAAAGGAGGGAGGCCACCATGGAGCAAACAAGTAAATGTGAACCTCTGCAAGATAAATCTTAGCCAGAGACAGAATCGTTCCTGCCCCTCTGATCAAAGGAGGAGTTCTGCTGGGTTAAACATATTCTGAGGAGGAAAGCAGAAAATGTTACTGTCCCTGGGAAAAGGCAGCTGTGCAGGTTAACGTCCAATGAATTAACTGACATCCCGGGTTACTGTCCTCCGTGGAGCCTGCCTGATACGTGTTCTCTACAAAGTCTGCAGTGGCCTGGCTCCTCCTTCCCTCTTTCCTGGTCCAGTGATCTGAAGGCGTTTTGAAGTTTGCCTGACACAAGTCATGTCCCACTGAGTAATAATTTACAGTAAGAATACATGTATATGATGCATTACATTGTTAAAGAGCTGATAAAGTACGCATGGTGATTCCTAGATCACAAAGATTTTATATTCACCATCAGCCTAACGTGATCATAGTTTCCTCTTGGTTACAGGTTCTTGACAGCCTCCTCCCCCCAGTCTCCTCCAACAATTCTGTACTTTTAGTGTAGTCAGACATTCTGTCATTCTTCATTTCCGTCTCCATGTTAATTTACTCTTTTACTATAGCATGTATATGACATAGTACATGGCTTGTATCTTCCAATATCACTTTGAATGAAATCCCCAGTCCTTAGCATGTCCTTTCTACCTTTGCTTAATGTGCTAATTCTGAATAGATTACCCAATGACCCTCATTCTGCATTAGCCACACTAGCCTACTTGCCTTTCCAGACATATGCCAAATCTATCCCCTCCTTGGGCTCACAGTGCTTACTTTGCCCTTCCTTAAAGCTCTTCCTCAATAGTATACCATTCAGGTCTCTCCTTAAACATCATCTCTAAAGGGTCTTTTCAGACCACTTTATTTAAACTAGCACCTCAGCCACTTACTGTGGGCCCATTCTGCTCTATTTTTCTTCTTGATCCCTATCAGTCTGACATTACATTTGTTTTACTTGTTGACATTTCATTTAATTATTTTTACTCTTGCTCTGGTGAGCACATGAGCCCTATGGAAGTAGAGACCCTGACAGTTTTGCTCATGTTTGTGTCTCTAGTACTTACAACGTTTCATAGAATATGGGGTTTTAGGAAATATGCTGAATGAATGAATGAATGAATGGACACTTCTTGTTGAAGTTTAAAATATTTGAGAGTCGTAAATAACAGCTCATATAGTCATGCACAATAGATGCTTTATAGGATTTTATAAAATAAAGAATGTATGAATAAATGAATTAATAAAACATTATTTGATTAGCTAGAAAGCCTTCTTCTCAATCCACAACTTAGTGTATTAGAGAAATTTTCTAAGTGCTGACAACACATGATAAATAAGAAAGTATCATTGCCAGGCTATTAGATGACAATTAATTAATAATTTAACCTTCTACATTATAATTTCTTTAGAGCAAAGCCAGTGGATATTTTCATAGCAGCCTGAAGAAGGACCAATAGAGCTCCAAGTAAAGGGGTTGTTATGTGTGCTTTGCGAACCCTGAGATCTCTACTAAGTCATCTGATATGATTTGGCTTCACCAATCTTTTGGGGGCAAAGTTAATTGAATTCTGATTCAAACCTACTCTTGAAAATTTCATACTATTTTTCACAGTAGAAGAAGCCACACATTATTATTTTCTAATAAGAGAATAATTATATATTCTATTACATTGTAAACATTTTAGAATTATAGGAGCCTTCAAAGTATGGGGAATTTGCTATGCTTCTTTACAATTTTAATTCTATTCTCTGACACACAGGATGATTGCATATATATTGCTAATGGGAGTTTATACTGATTGAAAAATAATAGGTATGTTTAGATTCTTTCCTTGAAATTTTGAACTGAGATAATCTTTAATGATAGTTTGTTCATTATTCTAAAAAATAATGAATACTTAACTAAAGACAAAAAAAACTTTGGGGATACATTTCACAATATAAAAGCCTTTTGATGTTTGATTCTGGAATCAATAGTTGTCCAGGAAAAACAGAAATCCAATCTTAAATGCTGAGATACAGTTCAAAGCTCATAGCCTATGCTTCAAATTGGCTTTAAACTCGCTATTATTATTGTGAGTGATTTTATGAGCCTATTTTTTGTAGTAACTCATATGGTGTTTAAACTCTCACTATATGCCATACTTGATTTTTAGCTCTTTCAAAAATACCTCTAAATATTACTCATAAATTACATATTCATAGTTATCACTGTATTGTTGGGACTTGATGGATTAATCTTTCTTATCCATTTGAAATTGTAAGGCAATGTTTACAGACTCTGAAAATTCTGAATTAAGAAAAGCATTCCATTAGCTTATAAATAAAAATGATACTTTTTGTCAGGTATTACTATTTGTCACTGATCTCATCTTTTTAGTCCAGTTCATTACATGTTCTGAATTTCAACTCTGGTGTCATGCTTGCTATTTGCAAATACTGTGCACTTCTCCCCTTGAATTTGGATAGCAAGCTCAAATGAAACAAGAAAACGGACAAAAATTTTCAGAACCAAGATGGTGAAAATGTATGTGTATGCATGTGGGAGTGCATGTGTGTGTACCTATATTTTAAAGTCTAAAGTTAACCACAACACTCCAGACATGCAAATCAAGAAGCTATTGATTTGCATAATAATACAGCATTTAGGTTTTAGAAAAGAAGCAAGCTCATATTTTCATTTGCCCCTTTCAAATCTGACCTCTTAAGGGCAGTACTAGAGCACAGTTTGTTTAAACATTATGTTTTATGATTTATTGTATTTGTAAATTCTGTTGAAATATTTATTTTGTGCACATGTAAACTATATTTTGTCCTGTGAACTCGCATTCCCTTCATATGACTTTTTCTTCTCTGTGAAGCAGAGTTAGCTGATAGATTTGTAATGCACCTCTTAAGTTCATTTTCTCTCATTTCTTATTTTTACCTCTTAATTTTTAATGTATCAGAAACTAAAATTACATACACTTTAAGTTCATATAAATGAAAGTTTCAATATCTATAGACATTATCCTTTTTAAAGACTTTTTAAAATCTCTGACAGGTTAAAGGACTTTTCTAGTGCCACATAAATATAGTAGTTATTAGTCGCTATAGAACTAAGGACCTGGAATGATGTTTGAGGTTAAATATAATTCACAATCCATGTTATTGAACTACTTTATTTGCTATAGAACATTTTAACGAAAACAGTGATATGATACTGATATTTTTACCTTTTTTATATGTATTTATAAAACATATGCCTAGTAAGCCCTACGGTCCAATCCTCAAACCACATATACATTATTTTTAACAGTGGTTAGAGATCCAAATATGAATATGGGACAATAATAAGACCCACGGTAGACGTAATAAAGAAATCTAATAGAATTAGCCTTAGCTATTCTGTCTTTTGTAATAACCTGAGATGGCAATTATTTTCTGCCTCACATCAAGTTGCTGCAATTCAAATATTATTGAATTACAATATATGTTTAAATAAAAATGGTAAATCTTCAAGCTTATTACAAGAACAATATATTATTGAATTGAGCTAGATGCTAATACAGAACAGCTTTCACTTTATATGCCACATGATTTATATTTACATCTCAGGATTGAATTCTACAATCAGTTTATATTAGTCCAAGGCAAAAAAAAAAGTGTCTTAAATCTCCCTATGTTTTCCCCCTTTTTCTAAATGGATGGGCATTATTGAAAAGATTCTAGGGTTTACTTGAAGCATAAAAACAAAACTAACTTTAAAAAGGGGAGTATAACAAGAAACATTTTAAATCCACTAAAACTACAAAGGCGAGAGAAAAAGAAGAGCAATAGCTATTGGGAATAATTGGCATCTAACAGATATCAGATATCCTAAAAAGTTTTACAAAAACAATTGTGCAATATTGGAACTTAAAAAAAGCAAAACACTCTCGAGTAAGTACGTCATCCATCTTGTGTTCTTTATTTTTGTCTGAAGAAATATAGTGACTGGGATTAGCTTTCCTAAATAAACTAATCCTATTTCAGGGAAATGTCATTTTCTATGCGAAAACACCTGTGTAACACGTTCCTCTCTTTTGCGGGAAAGTTTCCTCATTGTGTGCAGTGTTTACTTGTTCCTCAGCAGGTTCTGCTGATGCTAATGGACTCACAGCAGTGCCTCCTACTCCAGTTATTACAGGTCTAATTCAGTCATTAACATTTCATTAATGGACCGGCCTCCTAGCTGCCTGCAAGGCTGTGCGATATTGATGAGCTCCCTGCTCAGAGAGACACGTCTTTAAGGTGGACTGCTTTAGATGTAGTGTTTTAGAGAAGGTTTCGCAGAGAAAGAACACGGTTTGTTTTCTGAGGGCTTGGCTAGGACTTCTGGTTAAGACAGAACAGAGAATGAAAAAGTTTTGTCCCTCACGCTCAGGGATTCCACAGCATTTTATAACTTGAGAGCGCGCATTTTATTATGGGATGGCTAATTAACTAATAATTTCCCCCCCACTCCCAAAACAAAGTGCTCTGCAAATGCCTCCCTGTAAGAAATCTCAAGCTAATTTTTAGCAATTTAATCTTTTTTGTTGTTTTGTATCTGGGAATACGAACTTGAAGAAGTAGCCTATATGAAGATGGCATTTAACCTCTCCTTTCCAGACAACCACTGCCACCTCAGAAACACATCCTGAGCTTAATCCCTCCGTCACCTTTTCAGCAGCATTTAATCCTTCATATGACTTTTCCTTTTCTGTGCAAAAACCTTAGGTTTTTTTCTTGGGTTCAATGACCCCCACATTTTTTTTCTTGTCATTCTACCAGCTACACCTCTGCAGCCTTCTTTCCTGGTTCCTCCTCTTCTGACTGACCACAGGTTAGATTGAAGCTCTTCCTCTTCCAACCGTTGGTGCCTGAGTTCCACCCAATAGCTTTAAGTACCCTTTCTGTGCATGAGATTTCCAAATCTAAATCTTTTGCCCTGACCTTATTTTCTGGTCCTAAGAAAACTAAATGGCTTTTATTATAACTTTTTTGCTAACTTTCTATGCCACATTATTTAAGTTAAATAACTTCCCTTAACTTCTACTTTCTTTTCAGTAAAATAAGTTGTGAAACTATTGGATCTCTAAGGTCTCTTCAAGCTCTAAAATTCTAGGACTAGGAGTCTAATCTTTGCATAAAGCAGGACAATCAGATCTAAGTGTATGAACTGTATTCCCAGTCCTCCTATTAAAAAATTGCTATCTTCCTGTGCAACTGAGAATTGAAATATATTGTATCGTACAAATTTCTAATGGCAAGTACTTTGTGAAAATTACTAATTTGACACCATAATTGTGCTTGTAATGTACAATTATTAAGTACAACCATATTGCCTGTAACTATACATGGAACTTATATTGTTGCAATAAAGTGTGTTTAAATTCCATTACATAACTTTATTGTATTTTTTAATAGCATTCACAATTTAAATAGAAAAAAAAAGAAAGGAAGTAGTCAAAAGAAACTGATTGTGGATATTGTAAGTTCTATTTTGATGCTTAAAAGTGATAACTAGTGAATTTCCTATAAGCATCTTTAAATTTTTTTATGGTCAACATTACAAAAAAATTTTTTATGGGAGGCATGGCAACTACCAAAAACAGGATTAAGGTTGAGTCATTTTAGAAAACATTAAATAAGAATACCTATAAAAACATTCTATGAGATATGCTTTCTGCTTCATTAATGGGACTTTACTATTTTTGTTTATTTGCTTAGTATTTTTAGACACTTTAAATTTCTGTCTTCTAGAACCAGCTCTTTAGATTTAGAAATAAATATAAAAATTGTGCTTATATTAATGTGATGGAGTTAAATATGAGGAAGGTAAAGACTTTTTAAAAATTACATAAATAGGTAATCCAGATAAATGTTTTTATTTCCTATGGAAAACTGTAATGATAGGTGAGATAAGGATGTAGATAGTGCTCATTTAATACCAGGAAAATATGTATAAATTATAGGTCAATGGCCAAAGCTTTATTTAAACACATAGGTCTAGGGCACTTTTGTTTATTTGAATATAACAAAAAAAAATAAGAATTTTAAAAGATGGGTTGAGTAAAGAGAGCAAAAAGCTTTGTTAAAATATAATAATTTTCTTCTTTGTAGATGACAATCTGAATTCACTTTGATTTTCTCATCATTTAAAAGATTTAATTCCTTTAAAATAATAGAATTCCCAAGTCTTCTAAAATACAAATGTGACACAATTAAAGAATAGAAATATTTGAGTTTTACTTAAATTTTATACTTTATATGGAAAAAAAACATAAAGGTTTTCATTCTAGTTGAGAAGTGTGACTTTATAATGTTCTGCAGGAAGCAACTGGTCTCCATTTTTCTCAGTCTACATTTTCAGATGAATATCATCAGTTCCCTGTCATTCATGATATGATTCAGCCACATTGAATTACTAGCCATGTCTAGAATTTGAATATTCTGTACCCATGCCCAGTTATGGAGCTGCAGTTAACTCTGCAACTCTGAAATACTCATGTCAGTTTGACAAGCTGCTACTCGTACTTTAAGCCAAGATGTTGGTTTTCCCTACCAGCCACTTTCTCCTCAGTGATCCAAAGCATTGGGTATACCCTCTCTTTACGTTTTAAGTTCTTTAAAACATTGCATTAGGATCATTATTTGCATATGCTCTTCCCCAACTAAACTAAAGACACAATTTAAGAAGAAGGGCTTTTTCTTTTCTCCTTTGTCTGTCCAATGACCAAAATATTGCCTAATAAGTAATAGAAGTTGGAGATATATCCGTTTTTATGAAATTTTGTTTATTTTTGATTAAACTGAGCATTTAATAAATGTTAGTGCTATGGACTGCATTGCCTCCACCAAAACTCATATGTTGATGCTCTACCCCCAAGGTGATGGTGTTTGGAAATGGGGCCCTTGGGAGGTAATTAAGTTTAGATGAGATCATGAGAATGGAGTCCTTATTATAGGACTAGAGGCCCAGTGCAAGTAGCTCGCTTCTGCTTGCCTCAGCTGGCCGCCCCACCCATTGCCATTCCTAGCTTGCATCCTGCCCTCTGCAGCTCATAGCTCTCTGCCAAGAGTAGTTCAAGCCCTGCCCTGCCCGCCCACCGTGAGAGTAGCTGATCATGAGCTGGCGGGGAGGGACCAAGAGGTGTTCAATACACCTCCTGGTGGACATTACCGTGTTACAGCCACGGGTCTTTTATAACATAGATGGGATGAGTGCCCTTATAAGAAGAGAAATCAGGCAGCTTGCTCTTCCCTCAATCTCTCTCCATTATAAGAGGACAGAGTGAGACAGTGGCAGTCTGTCAACCATCAAGAGAATCCTCATCAGAGCTCAAGCATTCGGGCACCTATTTCAAACTTCCAGGCATCAGAACTGTGAAAATAAAATGAATTTCTGTCATCCAGTCTATGGTATTTCGTATGGCAGCCCAATCATACTAATACGCTTAGTATCCCCACATTTTTCTCTAAAGAAAGCATTCTCTTTGTATTTCAATAACCAAAGTTACTTATCAGGAAATATGACCAATTCTGAGTGGCAGTAAATTATTAAACTCTATTTTTTTATTGTATAATTGAAATTGTTCACATCTACCTTTAACTTCTCTAATTTATTTTCCCCACTTTCATAGATTTTCCTGCTATAAACCTTTACTTGGTGTAAAATATAATATAAAAATAGTTATCTCAAAATGTTGCCAATATGGATTTAGCCATTAATGTTTCTGGTATCAATGTTATATTTTGTGTGGGTGTCAGTTTTTCAGGAATGAAGGAAAGGTTCTCTCCTGTTACTCATAAGGAAGTCAGTGGGATTTACTGGGTGGTCCAGTGTTATTTGAAATTGGAGACAAAATTTTTCTTATCTGCTATGGACTATGAACTTATACCTGAGGGATGAGGGTTGATTTACCTTTACCACATTCACTTTTAACACTGAAAATGTTATTAGTGGTCATAAAAGTTCCTAATTCTATCTGTGTAGATTATTTAATTAAATGTCCCCCTAGCCAGAAATTCTGCAGTTTAACTGTATGCTGTGTAAGAAAATATTTCTTTTTATTTGGTCTATATTTATTGCCCTTTAAATCCAATGAGGGTCCCTGTGCTCTCATATTCCACACTGTGGTGAATAGGAGGGAATGAACAACTGTCATTTGATTCTGAGGGTCTTACTCAGCTCTTCACATACAACTGGTCTCTTTCTAAAATAAAGACTTGTTCATTTTGTGTATTAAACTATAAAATCCATTTTTCTCCTCCCCCAATTATTTTTAATATTTTCTTTACTCTCCCGGTTATTTTTGATATACTCTTCACTCTCCTCTAGAGATATCACAGGTCTAAGGACACATCTTCCCTAAAACATTGGGAAATTATCATCCAGGAGGTTCTAATCCCTAGAGTTGTGAAATACACCCTACACAGGAAGTGGACATGATACCCTGTTAATTACCTCAGCTGTGCCTGGAAGGAGTCAGGGTGAACAGGTGGAGTCAGTCCGGTGTTAGGATTTCCTGTTGGATTCCCACATGGGTGTTTCTCTAGACTCGCAGTAGGTCCTATTCTTGCCTAGTATATGATAGGATACTTGCTTAAGTTTTGCTCTCAAAAACGATTAAACAAAGAACAAAAGGCAAGAGTAGAGGGGAAGAATATTGATTAGATTAAATAATCTTCCTTCTTACGAATAGTTGAACATTTATATTTTTGACACATTGATAAGTATTCATATTCGTAGAATGCTAGAGCAAGAAAGTAGACTATATTTATTCAATATGCCAGATAATTTTTCAAAATATTATTCATTTGTTGGGCTATTTTGGATCCTAGGAAACAATCTATGAGCCTATCTCAATGTCTTATATAAAAATATCAGAAGTAATAGAAAAATGATCACATTATAGAACATTCTAAAATAAGCAAAGTGATAGCCTATGCCCAAAAAAGGCAATGCTTTACCAGAATCATGGGAGTCTTTTTTAATAGAGCTTAGGAGCTAAACTCCATGCTCTTGTGCCAAACTACCTGGGATGAAAGACAGGCCTTACTTAATGTGTGATATTGAGCAAATCATTTACCCTTTCTGTTTCTCAGTTTTTAAATTTTAAAATGTTGATTTTCATATTATTCATATTACAAAATGTGAGACTAAGTCATATGTTAATATTAATAATTTGTTTAAAATATTATCTGGCACAGGCTAAAACTGGGTCTTCAATAAAGTAGCAAAGTTGTTGCTTTTAAAGACTCAGAGTATAAATCTTTGAAATACTGTATGTTAGCTATCGTTGCTTAACACACAACTTTAGTAGCTTAATACACCAATCATTTGTTGTTTCTTATATATCTGTAGGTAGGCTAGGAATTCTGCTCATCTCTGCTGGTATCTCCTGGGCTCTGCTGAGTCCCATTATGCATCTGTCATCAGCCATTTAGTAGTCTAGGGACCTCCTGATCTAGGAGGTTGTTGGCATAGATAACTGAACCCTGCCCCACCTGGTCTCTCATTCTCCACATCGCCTGATGTGGCAGGCTTCCAAGAGAGTCAGTAGACATGTGCAAGCAGATTTTTAGGCCTTTGTGTATTTGTTTTTTAAGATTTTTAAATTGATTTTGAGAGAGAGAGAGAGAGAGAGAGAGAGAGAGAAACAGAGAGAAACATCCATGGCTGCCTCCTGTGCCCCTACAGGGGATTGACCCCACGACTCGGGCATGTGCCCTGACCAGGAATGGAACCAGCAGCCTTACAGTGCATGGGAAGATGCCCAACCAACTAAGCCACACCGGCCAGGGCAGGCCTTGCTTTTATGAAACCTGTTATGAAACCTGCTAAAAGACATCCTTTTAGCTGAAGCTAATCACATGTCTACTCCCAGATTCAAGAAATAGGAATGTAGACCCCAATTCTTTTCAGAAGAATTGCAAAGTGTGTGGATATAAGTATGGGTAAAGTGTTTAGATCATCAAGGCTATCAATCTACCACAGCTATACACTTAAAACCTAGGGTGATGTTAAGTAGTACAATTCATTGCAATGATTCAATACAGTGTTTCAGTATCTCCCAGACTTAATTGTACTTCCTAGCTATGAACATTCATTTTTTACTCTCTTAGGTTTGGAACTTTGAGAAACAAGGAAAAAAGTAGAAAACAAAGGAAACATGTATGTGGGATTGGTAAGCGTTGTAAAACAAAGCAGCATTTTTCTTTTGTTCAGAAGTAAAAGGATGGAATTACCTAGGAGAAAACAATTCCTCTCATATCACTTTTACACACTACAATAATAATACGTATACCAGAAGCACTAAACCCAATAAAAAACATAACAGTCACTTAATCATTTACCAAGCCTGTCTCTTTGGATTATCCCATCTCATTAAAATTTTCAATATTGCTTTTAATAGTACCTTTGTGATTTATAAGTCTGACTTCTTGTGTCTCAGCTGGTCCGAGGGCCATAATACTGTATTTGGTTTACCAATTACACTAACTGGATAAATGGAAGCATAGATGGATGGTTTTGTGGGATTCTGGAATTGCTATTTAAGTCACTTATATCTGGGTTTAGTCCGCTGTAATATTTCTGTTTTAAAATTCCAGAAGGCTGTGGTTTGCTAGATATTATTAGAATGTCTTAACATTTAGTTTCAATCTTTTTCCAAATTCTTTACACACAATTTCTTGCTTTATTTTACTTTTATTTGTATTTTTTTATTGATTTAGAGAGAGGAAGAGAGAAAGAGCAAGAAACATTGATATGAGAAACATCAATGGGTCGCCTCCTGCATCACCCTGACTGGGGATAAAATCCACAACCTGACTAGGAATTGAATCCCCAACCTTTTGGTGTGCTATGGGATGATACTACAACCAACTAAGCCACCTGGCCAAGGCCTATTTTTTATTTTTTGAATGTATTTTTAATTGAATTTATTGGGAGAACATTGGTTAATAAAATTATGTAGGTTTCAGGTATACATGTCTACAACAAATCATCTGTATATTGTACTGTGTGTTTACCACCCCAATTTGGGTCTCCTTCCATCACCCTTTATCCCCTGTTTACTCTCTTCTACCTCCTCCACCCTCCCCTTCCCTCATGGTCTGTGTCCATGAGTCTTTGTTGTTGTTTTTTCTTTGCATAATCCCTTCACCCTTCTCACCCAGCCCCCAACACCTCCACCCTGACACCTGTCAGTCTGTTCTCTGTATCCACGAGTCTGTCTCCACTTTGTTCATTAGATTGCACATATAAGTAAAATCATACGGTGCTTGTCTTCTCTGAATGGCTGTTTTTTTAACGTTTTATATCCCTTCAGTTATTCTGATTCCATTCTCTAATTATACCTTTCCCAATTGTGCTCAAACTCACATTGCCCAATCTCTTCTCTGTGGAGTGTGTCAGCCTTTCCCATATTGACTGTGAAGCATCACCTACTTGCACAAAACCTAGGGGTAGTTCTGCAGATTCCCTTTGAGCGGTACCTATAAACATATTGAGCAGGGCCATTTAGCAGCAGGTTTCAGCCTTTAACTCTCTCATTCAGAAGCAATAACAACACATTTGGAAGATAAGTAGTTTAATTTCCAAAGACTTGCATGATTCCCAGTCTTCTTGGTTTAGGATTTGCCAAAACCCTACTTGCAACTTTGAATGTAACTTTCAGTAAAACTGAAGTGTTCCATAATAAAAATAAAGAAATATATACGTGTAGCTACATATATATTTACGTAGATGGCTTTAAGACAAGAAAGGCAATGTTAAGATAAAATTGAAGTTTACTAAAATCCTCATTTTGAACGAACTCAAAACTCCTCAGTTGAAATTACAAGAATGTTTGTTACCAAGTGTCAGGAAAAAACCAAGCTGGAAAAAGTCAGGATTCAGTGACTAAATTGGATTTTTTTTGCCCCCGTGGCTTCTCAGTATTTAAACGTAGGAAAACAGAGTCTAGTTTCAAAACTAATGTTCCAAATGAAATCACTTCTGTCCTCCTAAGTGTGTATTTTTACTCTGCCATTATTTTTATTGTAATGTGCTCAAGTTTTGTACTCTATAACACAGTATTTTGCCCACTGAAAAGAAAGAGAAAACATTTTCATTCTAGGCTCAGCTAGAATGTGTTTAGAGAGTATATTCAAACCTGGCACACACTTAGCACTAACAGTTTCCTTTTCTCATGTGAATCCTCTGGGAGAAATGTAAATGGCAATGGCTACAGCAGCAGTTGGAGCTAATGTACTGATGGCTGCGGGAACCATTACAACAGCGAGCCCCTCAGCTAGAACATTCCATTCAAAGACCATTTCTGGAGAAAAATGGGCATTTCAGGGAAGACAATTATTAGACAGGAACTGGATTATATTATTGTAAAACAAAGAAGAAAATATGCTATTTAAATAGCAGTATATCTTTCCTTCGGGAAACAACACAATTATATTAATATGTGTTTTTATATGTATAAAAGCATATATGTACATATTTCAAGAATATATATGTATATTCTCAGTGACTCTCTTTCCTTATCTAAAAATTGTAATTTAATTATGATTATCCTACAGAGTTAGTGTGTAGATTAAATGAGTTAATACTTCAATTTGAGAGACAAACTCTGAAATTTAACAATGCCCACCAGTATCTGGCATAGAATAAGTGCTGAGTAAATATTTGCTACTATAATTTTTATTGTTAACATCTTCATTATTTACCTATTTTGAAATTATAAAATAAAATTAAAATTTGATGATAATTTTATATATAATTCAATCTAGCAATCCATTAAGTACTAATTTCACTTAATATTTTAAAACTGAATTTGTAAAGCAAACATACCAGAAAATACACATTCAGAAAAACATGTAAATAAAAATATCGCCCTCATGTAGCCATAATAATAATAGCTAGTTCATTGGATTATGAGTACTTGGGTTTTTTTTACATCAATCATTATATTTTAGAGATACAGAAAAAAAATATTTTAATTAATTTCAATTATGTTTTCAAAGTTGATTCTGTGGCACCATCATTTTCACAAATCCTTGAAAATTTATTATGAAATTAGCTGTTTTATAATCATTTCGGTTACCCCATTTTAAAAGTAGTGTTTTAATTATTATTCAATAAAGGATACCAAAAGTTTTGCCAACAGTAAAGAGAAATCAGTTATTCTTGGAAATGATGTGAGGAAAGCTAATAGCGATGTCCTTGTAATAACCTGGTTATTATTTAACAAAAAAGGAGGAAAGGATAGACCAGATTGCTGCATGCCATAAGGTCTGAGTGACTGGGAAGTTGCCTATCTGCTTGCCCATCAATCACACCTGAAAGCGAGTTAGTGGCCAAGATGGGTGGGGTCACTGAAAGCAAGCAAAACCTGAATGTTTAAACTTCCAAACAAGGAAAGCAATTCTCTCTCTCTCTCTCTCTCTCTCTCTCTCTCTCACACACACACACACACACACACACACACAGGCACAGGGCCCTCTTGGGACTCCTGTTGCAGGGGCATACTCCCCTGGGGCCACATGGCGCTTGGCCATGTTGGACTCCAAACATGGACTAATGAACTTTAATTGGCTTGGATGCTGAACCACACCCAGCTGCAATGTGGAATGGACATTCTGGACACTGGCCTTATTTCTGGTTCTGCTGAACTCCCAGCTGCAGCTTTTCCAGGACTGGCCTCTTCCTATTTGGGGTAATTGGCTAAGTGGTAGGACATGAGAACTCCCTGTATAGGCCCTCCCAACTTTAATTTAAATGAGGTTTCTCTCCATTAACCTTCACCTAGGAAATGATAGGGAAGCAACTGGTAAGATATTGGCAAGCAGCAATAAGAGCCTGGATTAAGCCCAGCTGGTGTGGTTCAGTGGTTGAGTGTCCACCTAGGAACAAGAGGTCACGGTTTGTTCCTGGTCAGGGCACAGATTGGGGTCTTGGTCCCCAGTGTGGGTCATGCAAGAAGCAACGAAACTATGATGTTTCTCTCTCATCAATGTTTCTATCTCCCTAAACCTCTCCCTTCCTCTCTCTCTAAGAATCTATAAAGACACACATATATATAAAAGAGCCTGGATTAGAATAAATGCAGAGGTCACTGAAAGAGGGTATAGTTATAAGAGGCTTTTCTAAGGTAGAAATAACTGGACAGGAAGCGTAACTGAATTCATGGGCGAATGATTATATATTGATTATAATAAAGAGATATTTTTTTTATTTTAAAACCAGGGATAAATAGAAGCTGGTAAGGACAATACTAGTTAAGAACATAGGAAGTACAAAGTGATTTAGAGAAATCAAGTCATTTTTAGGTAAGTGGGTTTTACAGTACATTTTGTGTATCTATTAAGTCATAATTTCCAGAATATATGTACATATCTGGAGCTTAGAAAACGCTGAACAAAGAAGAAAATCCGTATTAAGCAAACCACAGTCATGAATGACATAACCTAGTGAAAGAGAGGGAAAACAGAGAAAAGCATCTAGACTTGAATCTTACTAGACTCACTCTGTGACGTGAAGAAAGATGAAGAGAAGGCAATAAATAAGCAGCTGAGATGAGACCCAGAAACCACACAGAAGATAAGAAAGAGAAGAGCACGTTTTCATTATTGGGGGAGTCAGTGGTGTCAACCTGGCGGAGATGATTCTGCAAGAATGGAGAAATGCTTTTCAAATTTGGGGAGTCTAGATTTTTCTTTACCTAGAGCAGTGGTTCTCAGCCAGAAATGATTCCTCCTGCTCCCCAGGATATTTGGTAATCTCTGGACACATTATTGATTGTCACAATGTGGGGGTACTACCGGCACCTAAAGAGATAAGGCTGCTAAGCACCCACAGAGCACAGGGATATGTGTAGCAAATATGGTCCGGCCCATGATGTTAATAGTGTCAATGTTGAGACACTTTGCTGTGGATCATGTTGAGTACAGTTGATCATAAAAGTAGGATTTTGATCCTGTTTCAAATTCTCCTTCACTTTTCAAATTAGGAAGGGAGAGGCCTCAGAATGCCAACATTTTTATGGTACCTCATAATTTTAAAAGTAGGCCCAAGACTCATTTTCTTTTTTTTCCCTAAGGAGTACAACAGATCCTACATGTTTCCAACACTGAATGTCAGGTCTACTCAAGAATCAGGAATTAGGTTATATTTAGCTTTTGGAATCCAATATGGATTGTTCAATACACAACTAGAAAGCTGGTCTGCTGGAGTCTTGAATATTGCAGGTTAATTTTCATTTAGAGGAATTAAAAAGTTACCTAAATTAAATACATCTTAAAATCTACTTGCTAAGTTCAGTGACTAAAATATATAAAACTTAGCAAAACGTAATTTTTCCCCAATTTACTCTCTAAGACAGTTCTATTTGTAGAGTAATAAAAAAAGATGTTTGTGGAGAAAAATCTATCATGAGAGAACCTGACATTCTGATAACAGCAATCCCCCCACCTCCCCACCAAATGCGTATCTTAAGAGTAATTTCTGACATGTGTGTTTCTTCTCTCAACATTGACCAATTTTTAAAAGGAGTAATATCACTTGTTTCATCTTCACATGAAGCAAACTTCTTAAATTTACTACCTACACAGTCAAATATTTTTCAGAGGATGTTGATTTATTTATGTAAAAAGCAAGATAATACAAAGTGGCACTGGGGAATTATTTCCCTTCTGCCCCGGGCCTTTGAATCATAGGCTACATCATGCTGCTCAGCTGTTGACTCTGGACAGAATCCAGAACAGCACAGTCCTGTGGAAGATGCCAGAAAGATACACCACCCTATAGCAAATGAAGTCAAAGTTATCTTCTCTGCAAACTCAAGAGGATAGCAGAGTGATTTGTATTGCAGTTGATATGCAGAACATTCATCTTTAATTTTCAATGTCGGTCAGGGGCACTTTTAGTTCACAAGATAGCACGTTTAGTTCTCCTAGAAAGGGAAAGGAAGAAAGACTCTGAGGGAACACTCATGCCCATCTTTGCTGACTGAATCCTAGCCGTCTAAGAGCACAATACTGATTTCTTCAATTAGCATTGCTTAGTCATCCTTGCTGAGAGGGTCAAGGATCATAGCAAAGGAAAACAAAAATGGATTGCTTCTACCAAGGTACATGGGATGCCTGTAATAAACCACTGTTCTGATTGCCCTGTAAGTAGTTCCCTGCTAGTTAAACTGCACTGGTAATAAACTCGGCGTGCTCTTTGTTTTCCGTGGTGAGAACAGCAGTGCACTGCCATTTCCAGAACTTGTTCACGGTTCCGACAGCCAGTGTAGCTGTTGTTTGCTTTATTAGCTTCCCAGGACTAGGGACGTTGCCAGGTATTGCAGCTGTGCCGAAGTATGGAGTCTCATTTTACAGGAGAGACTTTCCATGGAATTTCGTGGAAATTTCTTAATGGAGAAATATTTGGCACTTTGGGAAGAAAGAATTTGTTTTTAATTTTCTTGGCAGAGCTCCCCCCACCCTGACAATAAATTGCCCATAAAACTGCCTATGAGGCTCAAGTCATTCTAAGTCTCAATCTTTTGAAAGGCCATCATAGCTTTTTATTAAAAGGTGTATTCTTCCCCAGTTTATTGACCTGACCAGAAATGTGAATAAACTGTTGAGCTTAATCTATGTTCAGTCAAATGAAAAAAATAAAAAAATCCAATTACTGAATTACCAAGTAAATCTAAGGGCCCTACCACCCATAGTTGGGACATGATTTATTTCTGAAGGATGAATCCTAGCATTTATTTTGGATCTGCAAAATAAATAATTTAACATAGACGAGAGAGAGAGAGAGATTGTTTAGGTATTTTTCAAGAATTAGATATATAAATACTAAGTTCAGTGTAAAATAATGTTTTGGGAAGCTGCTATCATTGCTAGTGATTATCAAGCCCAAGGAAGATGATGATGATGATGATGATGATGATGATGATGATGATGATTAATTCTTTATTGTTGAAAGTATTACATATGTACCCCTTTTACCCCATTGGCCCCCAAGATTATTTTTAAAGACAGTTTTGTGATTTAAGAAAAGTAACAATTTAAAAGACCTCTCTTTGGGATTACTGGAATATGGTTTACTTCTTGGTACTTACCACCCCTTATGACCTTTATTGACTATGTCATTAGATAAAAAAAATATGCTTCCTTATCTGAAACATCTTCATATCTTTGCTAAGATTTCAACCTCAGAGCATACAAGGAAATAAGTTTATATAGGCATTTGGTACATCACATGTGTTCAATAAATGGTAATAATTATTAATTTTTCTTTATAGAATATTGAGAGCAACAACTATAAACAAGCTAGTATTGAATAAAGCATTTACTACTCATGATATTTATTAAATTAAATACTACTGTGACTCCAGAACAATACTCCTTCCCATTCACCATTTCCAAGTAAACACATTGATTTACTTTGGGGGAATAAAATTGGTCACTTATATACTGACACAGAAATTCTACATCTATCTAAAAACATCCATAAATGTAATCTTATTTTTATTATCTAAGACATTTGTAAGTTGATGGATACTTGTAGTACTGTGATTTATAATAATAAATGTATACATTTGGTCTTCATCCCCATTTCTGTCACAGAGCTCTTAAATCCTTATAATTTTCTAAGTGATAAAGCAACAAAGATGTCTTTTCTTATGCTAATGAGGTGACTTTTGAACCTAAAAATGGGAGTTGGTTAAGACACACCAATCATATGATTTCAGAGTTAGAACTTTCAGTCTTCCTGTCTTCCTGAAAGGGGAAGGGGGCTAGACATTGAATCATTCTCCAATGAATCAATGGCCAATGACTATATTAATCATGATTATGCAATGAGGCCCCCATAACAAAAAGATGGGGTTCAGGTCACTTCCATGTGCCAGTGTGCTGGGCCCCAAACTCCATGAGGACAGAAGCTTCTGTGTTTGGGACTTCACCTTGTGTATGTATCTATTATTTTATATCATTTAAATGTTTTTGGTAATATACTGATATTTTAGTGAGTAAGGAGTTTCTTGAGTTCTGTGAGCTTTTCTAGCATATTATTTGAACCAAAGGAGGAAGTCTTGAGAACCGCTGATGTATAGCCAGTGGGTTAAAAGCACAGGTAACAACCAGGTCTAGCATTTAGCATCTGAAGTAGAGGGTGGCCTTGGGGACTGAGCCCTTAACCTATGGGATATGATGCTATGTCCTGGTAGACAGTGTCAGAATTGAATTGCATTGTAGGACACCAGCTGGTGTCAGAGAATTGCTTAGTGGTGGAGGGAAACCACACACACACACACACACACTCACACACACACACGATGGAGGGAAATCACACACACACACACACACACACACACACACAAATTGGAAACTGGTACCAGAATATCATACTTGCAATACTTGCTATTACTATTTAAGGCAAGTTCAGAAGATAATTTGCTATATATAATTTTATCAGAATTCTTGAAATTGGAATCTACAAAACCCAAGAGTACCAAAAATGGTCATTTCTGGAGACATTATTGGATGTCACAACTTGGGGGTGCTACTGGCACCTAGTGGGTAGAATGAAAATATGGAGAAATGGAAATGCTAGAGAAAGAAAAAGGGCAGATATTTTAAGCAAACAAATGATAATCAACATAGACAATCTTTACCTCTTTTATATCCCCTTAATCAAAAATCCTGTTAACAGCAACTAATTTCCAAATTCTTATTAAAGAGTTCTTTAGTTGGGAAAGATGCAGTTGTGGCTTGGTAGGTTCCTGAAGACCACATTAAAGTCAGCAACTTTCTTCTGTCCTATTGAGAAACACAGCATTTCTTAACGGCCAAAGAGGCCATTGTAAAATTGTTATTTAACATTTAAAAGTAATTTCCTCCATTAATAATAGTATTATTCATTATTGTGATCCACTATTTCCCATGTACTATACTTGACATTGGAGATACAAAGATACATTAGATCAAATTATTGCTCTCAAGGTATTCATGCTCTTCTAAGTCTGATAAATACCTCAAAAGAGGGGGGAAATTAAATTTACCAGGATCCGTGTGGTGATGGGTAAGGCCTGCCAGCCTCATGGTGTTGTTCCTACAAGAGAGGTCATAGTGGTAGAATAAACCACCCTTTTCATTCTGTTATCTATCTGTTCACAACTGGACAGGGCACTTAGTAGGAAGGTGGACTGTGGATGGAGCTGAGGCAGAGTACCTCAATATGATATTGAATGTGAGAAAGGACTCATACAATGCATTCCTTTTTGGAGCCTTTACATCCTCAGAAAATTTAAAAAAAAAAAACTTATGAAAAGCCAAATATAGTTCTCTACTGGAAGATAAGGATTCATGGGCTAAACTTTGCACCTAAGAGGGACACAGAACAGAAGGAAGGAAGCCTGTAGGAAAACATAGGGCCTCTGATAGATAGGATAGCATGACTATTGGTATGCAATTTGTTCAGAGCACTGATAGAAGAAATTGCAAAATGTTACTGGAGCTTAATTGAGAACCATTACGTAGGAAGGGGTGGGATGTCAGAGAAGGCTTCAGAAAAGAGGTGATGCCTGAGATGAGTCTTAAAGAGAAGCAGGAATTTTTAAGGGTAGACTAGGCATTCTAAACAGGAAAGTAGGAAGGGGGAAAGAAATAGCCTATAAAGATTGGGTAGGTACAATTTCTTTCTCATAAGGTCAGTCCTGGAGATAGGAGCCAGACCATAAGAGGCCCTATGTATATTGGTAGGGAGCTTGAATTTTATCTCACAGGCTGTAAGAGACACTGAAAGTTTTTAAACAAGAAATTGATTTGTTTTCGTAGTAGGGATAGGCTCACAGTTCAGCCCACAAAACTTGTGTAAGCCTAGGTGATGGAGAATCAATCAAGGGCAGCAAACAGACATCTTGATTTTAACAAAGCTCATCATCCCCCAAAGGCCTTAGTAAGTTCCTGTCATGAAAGCCATTTCGATGGCTGTGTTGTGTAAACAATCTGTTTATGGCAAAATGTTTTGAAGTTCAATAACAGTCCTCCTAACTCTGTAGTAGATGGGGGTGTTTAAATGTACCCTTCTCCTCTCCCCTACCACACCTTGGTAGTAAGAATGGGATTAGTTCCAGCAGATTAAGACAAGGCTATAGTCCATCAAGGGCTGGTAGATGTGCATGCTTCCAAATAAGGGTTCTGGAAGTGAGTTTGAGACGCACGCTCTTCTGCCACTGGCTCCCCTGTGCATCCCAAAGGTGTTCTGTGTGATAACCAACAGAATTGGACTGTTCTCCCCTATCTACTCATACTGCCTGAAGAACCCTCATTAGTTATTTTCTAGGATTATATATGTGCCTATGTGTGTACATGTGTACTTACATTTTTTCCTAATAATATTGGGGAAACTGACAAGAAGTAAAAGGTGCATTATTTCTTCTATTTCTATTTTCTCTTTTTTTTTACTTATAACTGTTTTCCTTAACATTTTTCAAGAGCTAACTAGTGTGTGTGTGTGTGTGTGTGTGTGTGTGTGTGTGTGTGTGTGTGTGTGCCTGAGAGGAGTTTTAGTTTTCTGCTGGACAGCAGGGCAAGGCCTATGAAAAGAAATGGGGCTTGAGTGGAAAGAGTTGCTGGCAAAGATGACGGGTTGCAAACTGAGTGATGAGGTATCTGAATGAGGGGGGGTGATAGATATATTGATCTTCCTCCCATTCAAACTACATTTTCGAGCCCCTTATCTGCATGCTTTATTCTAACATTCAAGGATTTTATGTTTTGTTTCTGAATTCCCAGTTCTAGTATAGAGCTTATTGTGTAGTGCATTCAATAATAATAAAAAAAGAATAGTCTTACTTTGTGGTCTGGATGTTTGTGCCTGCCCTCCCCCTCCCCCCAATGCAAATTCATATGTTGAAATCTTAACCCCAAAAGATGATGCTATTAGGAGGATGGGTCTTTGGGAGGTACTGAGATTACTAAGGTGGAGCCCACACAATGGGATCAGTGTTCTTTTAAAAGAGATTCCAGAGATCCCTCACCCCTTTCCACATGTGAGAGCACAGAGAGGCGGCCCCAGCTATGAACCAAGAAAAGGTCTCTCAGCAGAAAACAATCATGCTGGCACCTTGACCTTGGACTTTCCAGCCTTTAGAAGTGTGAGAAATAAATTCAGTTATTTATAAGCCACCCAGCTTCTATGGACTGCATTGCCAGGTTTATTGTTTTGTTGTTTTTGTTGTTCTGTGCTGCCGGCTGGGTTTAGCCAATTGGAGATGAATGGGGAAGCTACAGGTAGGAAATAAGGGATTGGAAGAGGAATACTGGTTATTTTCTCAGTATTCTTGGGGTGGATGGTCTCCCATGGTTCCATCTTTCACTGGACTCTAGTAACACTGTCCACTCATTTTTTCCTTCAGGCTTCCCCCGTTCAAATATTGAGGCTGCCACTGTGCCTCAAATATCTCTAACTGATTCCCCTCATCCTGGTCTTTTTAATAAACTATTCAGTTAAACCGCTTCAAGTGTACCATATGTTTCTTACTAAGAACCCAATTGATAGAGCAAGGAATTCTAACCCATGAGGAAAAAGAGAAGGGACATGTGACAATGCTTCAGAAAGGGACTTCAAGCTCATGTAGAAAACACTAATATGCATACAATGAAAAATCAGCATAATCCAGTACGACAAACTACTCTCCTAACTGATACAGCCAGAATGTATCCCCAAGCCAGAATGTATTCCTATTATATAAAATGAATAGGAATATTTTCCTAACTATCTGACATTATCCCTCTTTTTCCCTCTTTTTAATTCTATGAACCCAAGGAAAAGGAATGGAAACACCCTGGGATGGCGGGTGGGGTAGGATGGAGTCCATGCTTTCTAACAGCTCTGCTCTGCAGCCACTCAACCCTAATTCTGAAAGCTTGGTCTGAAGGACAGGACCTAAGGAAACACAATCAGTGCCAACAAATCCCAGATGAAAGTGAGTGCTTCCTGATGATTAGCAAACTTAAAAAGAAAAAAAGAGAAAACCTTTAATAGCTCAAAATTGGCTTAATGTAAAATATTAACGGACCACAAAATGCATACTCTGATAGAATTAAGGCACTCATTTTAGCTTTCTGTATTTGGCTGCCAGAACCAGTGCCCAGTTCTCAAAGAGATATGAAATCTTTAACATTGGAAGTAAATTCAAGAATTGAGGTTTTCTTACCATTAAGGCACAGGTCCTAAGCTCAAAACTTAGAAATCAGGAAGATTTTCCACTCACTATGGATATAAAAAATGCAGATTGATTTGGCGAATGATGTATATCCCTAATTCCATATTTATTTCTCACATACTTAGACTCTAGAAAACACTGTTGTTTATATTTAGAATTAGTCTTATAAAGATTATTATTAATAACAATGATAACTATTTGGCGGACTAACATGTTACCTTTTGTTAAGAAGGGTGATAGGCAAGTTGTGTAAAATCAAAAGTATTTATCAACAGATTTCAAAATACAAGACACCACAGGAATGAAGAAGCTGCCCACACTCAAAGTCACAGATCATCAGGTGTCAAATTCACTTTGTAAGTTTACCTAAGCCATGTTGAGGTCTGGAATAAATTAGATTGATAATATTAAGTAAATAACATCGAAAACTAAAGATTTTATTCTGGTTGAATATATGTACCTGCTCAATTGTTTGGAGGTAACAGCAATAACAAAGTTAAACTGGTTTGCAATTGGGTGGTGCTGTCAGCTTTCAGGGGGCCAATGGTTTGTCTTCACAGCACAAACTGCAGTGTGACTCCGGCCTAAACTGCATGCCTGGGTGAGGGTTTGGGTAGCAAGTCAATCACCAATTTGAGGAAGTCCTTAACTTACAAATCATTTTATTCCAAAATAATATTTATCAATTCTTATCTCAAGAAATAATTCTCATTTTCCCAAAGAAATAATGCTACATGTTTTGAGAAACCCTCATGGTGGTCCAGAGAGACCCAATATTAATTGCACTGTAACTCACACTCCTAAGGGTTTTCCCTGGCACAAGGTGAATGCTAATAAAGTTCCATTGAGGAAAGTACCTTAAGCTCCAGTTTGCATCCCCTTCTAGGTAGTACATGTAACAGGATGTTAAATTGTGAGTTTCTGCTGTGGCACCAGAACCCCATAAGATGCTGTATTACAAAGAAAATGTTAGACAGTAGGCAGAATTTTTACGTAGGAAACCCTCAGCTGCCTCTTCCGGAAGTCCCTCATATTTACTGAGGGATGGAAAGGGTCCATTCTCACTACATATTAGACAGAGTATTGGAAGTCCTAGCCAGAACAGCCAGGCAAAGGAAAGAAATAAAAAAAGCATCCAAATTGGGAATGAAGAAGCAAAATGACATGATTTTTATATAGAAAACCCTAAAGATTCCATCAAAAACTATTAGAAACAATAAACAAACACAGTAGAGTTGCAGGATGCAAAATCAATGTCCAAAAATCCACTGTATTCCTATAGAGTCCAGTGGTCGGCAAACTGCGGCTTGAGAGCCACATGCGGCTCTTTGGCCCCTTGAGTGTGGCTCTTCCCAAGCCTTAGGAGTACCCTAATTAAGTTAATAACAATGTACCTACCTATATAGTTTAAGTTTAAAAAATTTGGCTCTCAAAAGAAATTTCAATCGTTGTACTGTTGATATTTGGCTCTGTTGACTAATGAGTTTGCCGACCACTGACCCAGATCAACAGAGGTGTAGAAGGTGAGGGGAATGTAAAATACGTAAGGAGAGGGAAATGATGCAAACCCATTGCCCCCAGAAAAGCAACTGTAGTGGCATGGACTAGTGGTGGGGATTAGTTCATCCCACTATTTTTCCTTTGTCCGTTCTCCTGGAAAAAGAAAACAACCAGAATCCAAGAGCGTTGTTCCCAGTTGAGTTGAAGTTATTATGTAAAGCAAGTGGATCCGACAGTACAATGGAAGTGCTGTATCCCCAGTTATCCATTTAGGACCCAGGCTCTCATTCTCCCAGCTCTCAGGTATCTAATGAGTTTCCAAGCTGGGGGATTTGGGGAGTGGGAAGGAGCAATGGGCTGGATGCAAGAACACCTAATTGGTCTTTAGTCCCAGTCCCTGTGATTCAAGGATGTGGGAGAGCAAACATCCATCACTTGAGAGACTTGCTCAATGCTGGATGAATCAGTTCTCTCTATTCAACTAAGAAACCAAGAATATGGGAGAGGTGGGAGTCAGAGGTTGAATCACCACAAGTCACAGAGGACCCCAGCATTTAAAAAATTTGGCTCTCAAAAGAAATTTCAATCGTTGTACTGTTGATATTTGGTTCTGTTGACTAATGAGTTTGCCGACCACTGCCGGACTAACAATGTAATTTTAGAAAAAGAAATGAAGGAAACAATTCATTTTGCAATTGCAACAGAAAGACTAAAATAACTAGGAATAAGGTTAACAGAGGATGTGAAGGACCTATATAAACGGAAAACTACAAGGCATTATTAAAGCTATTGAGCCCTATTAAGTATCACTTTTTCTAGAAACATACTCTGAGATTAAGGTTTATCAGCAGAAATTTTACTGGGGATGCTCTCAGGGATACCTGTAAGAAAGTGAGGGTACCAGTGTTGGGAAAGTGGAAAGCTGAACTGTGATAAGTTACACGAGAGGCATTAGCCAATGCCAAAGCCATGTGGAATCCTGAAACTGAAAAGAGGCTTCAAAAATTGTCCTTAATTGAAGCAAAGGGGTGGGCTTTTGTAGCATCTAATTTGCTATTTATTCCATTCAGGCTACCCTCATAAAAAAGTAGTCTGCATGGAATAAATATTCCCACGGAAAGATGCCGATATGTACAGTCTAAGTAGTCAACGCCCTTGGAAGCTTGTGGAGTGAGTGCCTGAATTTGAAAGGGGAAATCACTTGCAGCATGAAATTCTGATGGGAAGCCTTATAGATTGGCTATGGTTAGGAGGTTGGTTATGACAGATGAACCAGTGGAAACTTTCAATCTCAGGACCAGGAGACAGGCAGTAGGAGGCACCGGGACAATGAAGTAAGGATCTGTGAATCAATGGATACCCGTGGAAAATGGTACCTCTTTAAAAACAGAAGGTATTCTGACTGGAGAAGAGAGAACTTTTCAACCTATCTGTAGCAAGCCTGGCCTTGAAATTTAAATTTTCAAGTGAAACATACAGCCCCTAATGCCTTTTTAGATCATTGGTGGAAACTCCTGCCCCACTTCCACAATTCCATTTCTGTAGAAAGTTTCCATTTCTTATTTCTGATATCTTTGAAAATCAAAAATTCTAGCAAGCATTTATTTTGGACATTTTCTTGGTTTTTCCTTAGAATGAAAGGAAACCATGGGGAAATGAAATAATTTATTTAAAATACTTATGTTTAATTTGCATTTGTATCTAACTTGCATTTGTTTCTCAACCTCAGTACTATTAACATTTTGGGTCAGTGATTCTTTATTGTGGGGGGTTTGTACTGTGCATTGTTGTGTGGTTACCAGCATCCTTGGCCTCTACCCACTATGTACCAATGGCTCTCCCTTTCCCCCAAGTTGTGACAACCAATAAAACAGATATTACCAGATGTCCTTGGTTGGGAACCACTGATTTAAAATTATGTTCAAGTGTGGTTTTGGCTTAAAATGCTTGTGCAGAGAAGAAATTATTTCTAAAACAGGCATATCTTGTGTGCATGACATTTAAGAATGTAATTTATTTAATTAAAGTAAATTCTGAAGGAATGAGGAATTAAGAGAGATCGCATTAAAATGGTAGAGGCCGGATAATTTTTAATAGGAGATATTAATCACAGTATTTAGTTTATGTTGTTATAGGTAACAGAACATCATATTTTGTTCTTATTTTCTGTTTTGTCCATGACAAAAAATTGAACATTTTTTTTTGCTGTTGTTAATTCTCACTTGATGATTTTTCCCCATTGATTCTTAGAGTAGAAGGAAAGGGGAAAGACAGAGAGAGATACATTGGTTAACTCCTACAAATGCCCTGATGACTGGGGGCAGGGATTGAGTCTGCAACTGAGGTACCTGCCCTTCACTGGAATTGAACCCAAGGGTCGATGCTCTATCCACTGAGCAAAACCAGCCAGGGCAGATTGAACAATTTTAATCCTAAGAAAGAAGATCAAAATTGCTGAGAGGAAAACCTAAATTCTTGAGAATAGAAAAAAAAAGGCTTTTTGGAAAGAACTTTGTGAGGTTAACTACATGATTTGGGTTTCTATTATTGGATAATATCCAATAACATATGTTCTGAAATGAAATACATGTGGCAGGCACTTTGTTAAGCTAATATAAGGATGTATAAGCCATAGCTCCTACCCTCAAGAATCTTACAGTTAAGAGTAGTAATTTTCCACTTAGCCATAGATAAGAACCACTGGGAGAGTTTTGCAAATTATGGTGCTCAGATGTGACCCCAGACCAATTAAATCAGAATCTTGTGTTAGACAAAAGTCCAGGCATCAGTATTTTTAAAGCTTCCCAATTGGTTCCAGTTTGCTACAAAGGCTGAAAGACAAGTTTATGAATAAACAAGTAAAATGCAGCATGATAATTATTATATGTTGGAAGTGAATGTCCAATGGCATATTGAGACACAGGGAAATAAACACCTATATGTAAATTTATGAAAGTTTCATGATTTAAATATTATTTCTTTTGCAAAAGGGATAAAAGTTCAAGAATATAATTTATATTAAGGTAGATAGAAAATTGGATGACTAAACTTTAAGACCATGTTAAAGCATAACCTTTGTCAAATGAGGAAAAATAAATAAATGCAAGAAATAGTTTTTGATGCCAAGCTGCCTTGAAGTCCATAGAGTCCTTTATAGCATACAAGAATTTTATCTTTATATAAAAAATTCCAGATGAGTTGTTAAATAACAAAGGAAAAAATAAAAGTTAAATAAAGTGATATTTGGTTAAAATGACCATATTCTTTAGGTCATTCAAGTTATTGGTCTGGGAATGTAAATTATTTGAATCTTCAGAAAACCATGCAAATGACAGATATTTCAATGAGTAGTAGTAACTAATTTCCTGGTCAAAGTGGATATTCATATCGACTTTCAATGTTTCCTGGTCACATTAATTTAGTCTGTGCTCTATGGTGTGGAATTCTGGCTTGCCGAATGAGAATTTATTCAGATAATTCAGCAGATTCAGCACTACCACTTAGGAAATATTTGAGTCCGTTTGAATGGATTTTGAAATTTATTCCTGCACATATGTAAGAATTTTTTTCTCTTTTTTAAATAAACAACAATTTCAGTTCTTGAATTTCTATGATGCACAGCAAATACTGTGGATATGACACTCAGTGTCCACAAAAAGGGAAGCTATTGTTAGTGCACAACGTAACACTTGTCTCCAGACATTGACAGCTCAGTCTTGCACTATTACTGCATGTTCCTGTTGAGAGTGTAGCTGGGAGAATCTATGTTTAAGAAAGGATGGCTGAGACATGTGCTAACTAATCATTTCTCTTTTAATTTCTAAGCTTTATGAAAAATCAATTTGGAACCAGAAATCCATATACCTGGACACATTAGCCTACCTGCCTAGAATAAAACATCAAAATCAAATGGACACACGAAGTACATTTTTACATCTCCTGCAAAACACTACTGAGGGAAGTTTTCATCATGTTTTTCAATATTATTCACATAAAGATAATAAGTTACTTTCAGAATTCAGTTTTGAGATAAAGTCCTATTGTCTGGTGTATATTTTAATATCAGGGTCAATACTAGTATTACAATGTCAAAAACTCATCCCCTTTCATTGAAATCCCATTACCAGCTATAACACTCTATGCTTGTGACATTTCTGGCTTCCTTTTTAATTTTTAGATACGTTTTTATTCCCAGAAAGCTTTGGGCTGACTCTAATGTTCAGTTACAGTCACAGTATTAGCCTAAGCTAATTTCTCCAATATCTTGCCATTTTACACTTTCTTTTTCTATTTTTACAATAAAAATTTTATGTGTATTTATTTTAAACTAGAGGCCAAGTGCACGGATTTGTGCACTGGTGGGGTCCCTCACACTGGCCTGCAGGGATTGGGCCAAAACTGGCTCTCTGACATCCCCCGAGGAGTCCTGGATTGCAAGAGGGCATAGGCCAGGCTGAGGGACCCCACCGGTGCACGATCGGGGCTGAGGAGGGACCACGGGAGGGCTCCAGGGCATGCCTGGCCCTCTCACCAAGTCCCGATCAGCCAGACCCCAGCAGCAAGCTAACCTACCTGTCAGAGTGTCTGCCCCCTGGTGGTCAGTGCATATCATAGCGACTGGTTGAATGGTCTAACGAACGGTCAGGCACTTAACATATTAGGCTTTTATTATATAGGATTGCATCAAATAATTTCTCAAAGTAGACCAGGGTAGAAATCATGTTAAAAGAAAGTATTTCAAACACCTAGGTATTAATGAGAAGTTAAATAACTATATGCATTATTTTGATTTGCTCTGGTTCTACTTTGGGGGAGGTAGTAAATGGTAAAGGGGGTCAATTATATGGAGACAGAAAGAAATTTGACTTTGGGTGGATGCAATATACAAATGATGTATTATAGAACTGTACACTTGAAACCTATATAATTTTATTAACTAATATCATCTCAAAAGTGTAATAATAAAAATAAATTGATAATAAAAGAAGGTAGACACACACACATATAATGTAATATTTAAAAATAATAGCACTTTCATTGAAGAGTGCATTGTTAAGTGGTAAAGTATGCCATTGGTTTTATTTAAGTTATGAAGAGTATGTCAATTTGGAACATAAAGTTAAACCTAGAATCACAGAGCTTGTCAATTCTGTCTAAAGATGAAACACTTAGAAGTCTATTCCCAGACTCCTGGGTGTTAGGTTTACTTATTTGGACATCTCAAATGATGACAGATGTCATACATGCAGAATACAAAGTGATAGTAAAAGAACTGCTATCCTATTTTATTGATATTGACATTTTATTGAAACATTTATAAATTAACTTTCCAAATTATATTCACTTAATGACAGCTGCTTTTAGAGGCTAATGAGATAATGTGCATATATTTTCAAAACTTAAATATTAGCTATTTTAATAATAATAATATGTTATAAACTATCTAGTAAACATGTTTCCCACCTGTGAAAACAAAAGTTTTAGCAATACCAGGGTTGTAGCTTATGCTTTTTAAAACATCAATTTTATGTCATATTCTTCCTTCCTGACACATTTTTGTTTTCCTAATTTGTGTATCTTATGAAATTATAGAAAGTGGCACCTGTTCAATAATAGAATAAATGCCAAGAGAGTATTTTAGTCATTACTTTACCTGCATTTTTAAAATAGCTATTTCTCTTAGATAAACAATTTAAACTGATGAAATAATATAAATATATGAACACATGTAATGATGCAGGTTTACATCATGTCACACATTGCATGCCAAAACAGTATAGAGTTATAATGCAGCCTAATTTTCATGGATCTAGAATAAATTCCATCACTGGTTCTTTCCAAAGAAATTTAAATTTAGAAAAATGGCATCTTGAAAAGAGTTTTATTCTTGCACTATGGCCAATATGTGAGAAAAACCTACTAATTTAATATATTTTCAGTTGTAATATAGAGATAGATTAGAAATGTCGATTTGTGTCCCAATTCAGAACATAAAGGAAATTTCTTTAGTACAGTGCTGTCCAATATGGTAGCCACTAGTACCATAAGGCTATTTAAATTAAATTAAAATTAAATAAAATTGTGACTCAGTTCTTCAGCTGCATAGCCACATTTCAAGTATTAAATAGCCTCTTATGGCTAGTGGCTACCATATTGAACCATAAGAACATTTCCATTATTCCATAAATTTTTACATTGTCATGGATAATCTAGACTAGAACCTCATTTCACTAACTGCATTCTAATCAAACTAGAGGCCCGATTCACGAAGATTCGTGCAAGAATAGGCCTTCCTTTCCCCGGCTGCTGGCACTGGCTTCCCTCTGGCACCCAGGACCCGGGCTACATCACTCCTGCCACTGCCAGGCACCTGGGACCCAGGTTGTTTTGCTCTGGCTGCCGCCAGGCATCTGGAACCGGGGCTGCTTTGCTCCGGCCGCCACCGCCACCCACTGGACCCAGGCTGAGGTAGTCAATGCCACCTCATGGCGACCAATAGATTGGCTGTTTTGGTTGTGACACCTCTTGGCCTTTTATTATTATGATAGCACTACTCTACATAATTAATGGAAAAATTGCACAAATAGGAAATATTTTCTTCCCCATATTGATGTGGATTTGTTTTAATATCACAAAAGGTATTGTCTGATATCATTTAAAGCTTTGCCATAGCTGAGTTAAAAACAAAACAAAACCAAAAAAATACCAAACTGTTCGAATACAGTAGAATAAAGTTAGAAAATCTCTTGAAAAATACTTTAGGAAACTGATAATCTTCTCTCTATCAAGTTATGATCTTGTTCATTTTCTTAAAAATTGTAATTATTGACAATTATGTGTAACTTTCTGGTTCTACAAAAAGATTTTAATTTGTTTTAACTATTTAAAAAACATTTTTATGTTTTTACACATAAATGTTTCCATAAAATTATACCTCCTAAATTAATCTACAAACTCTGATTTCTCTATATATAAAATGATATTTGATTCACTAAGATAATTGAGAAAATAGTGTGTGCTAAATTAATATTTCAGTAACACAGTGTTAAGCAAAAACATTTATATTTCAACCACCATTGACAGATTTCTTAAAACATATTAACCCATTTATCTTCCTTAATAAGTCTAGTATCCTGAAAATAATACATCATTTTTTTATAACTGAGACTCTTATAATGCTTCAGTATCATTACTATGAAACATATTTTGATATATAGCACTGTTATAGGGGTGGATAGTTAGTATTAGTTCTAATTCCCTTCAGAATAACCTCCTGAATCATTATCCATCAAACATATCAACTTTTCTAGTAATGTAGAACCTTCTAACTAATCTATATGGGTTTCAATCTATTTATTTGCAAATTCTAGGGGAATGAATGTCATCTCATTACATTCCTTGCCTTCAAGAAACTTATAGTTTAGTCCATATGTTTAAGTATAGATTGTTAAGTGAGAAGTAAGAAAAACAATTAATAATGATTGAGCTTTTGTTGTGTAATAGGCACTTGAATGCTGTTTCACTGCTTTCCTGGAGCTGATGCCACCTGGATGGGACTGCAGAAGTACTCCGAAGTCTCCCGGGAATATTGAATTGCTAAGGAATTTGGGAGCAGACAAGCTGAAGTTCCCATTTCATGGATCCCTTGTGTGCACCTTCAGACTTTGTGGATGTGGGTGAAGATTTGTGTGAAGATAAATACTTCTGCTACTGTAGCTGAAACATTTCAGGAAGACACTATTAGAACATTTTTTTTCCTTTATAATAAGGATATCAATGGAAAAGTGGTCCTTTGCAAAGGAAAAGTGGCATTACTAAATTGTGCAACCATTGGGAATACCAGCAATGTAAATCTCACATATTAGAATCCAGTGCCAGAAGGTAACTTCATTTGCAGGGTCTGATAGGTGAAGGAACATTGACAAAATGATTTAATCTAGCTGCATGGTTCATCATTCACACAGTGGTATCTAAACACAAGAGTATCTTGCAGCAGCTGAGAGTTCCTGTGGAAATGTACTTCAGTTGGCAAAAGAGCCATCAGTGTCTTCTGTTTGAGCCTGTATCATCAATTCTGCAAAACGAGATTATCCTTAGAGGATGTAACATATATAGCACTCCCCATTGTAAGGAGATCCCTAGACATTCATGAGGAGACCATTGAAAAATCATTATTTTCTCTCTCTGAACTTGAAGAGGCTACTTATCAATGCCGCCTCTGTACTTCCAAAGGTCATTAAAGGTAAAGTGATGATCATTGTCACACCCACCTGCAGATATTGGAACTGAAAAAGGGAATCTATGGTGCCTGAGTCACAGAGTAAAATAACTGGAAAACGTGGTGCCCCAGAGAACAGGTGATTTGTGAAGACTTGAAGAAGGTGAGAGAGTGAGCCATGTTAAAACTGGTAGAATAGCATAACAGGTAGAGGGAACCACAGCACAAAGACCCTAAGGCAGGAGAAATACACCTAGCACATTGGAGTAATATGACGATCAGGGATGTCAGAGTGGCAATAAAACCTCGGTCATTTAGGCCTTATAGACCATTTAAGTACATCAGCTTTACACTGAGTAAGGGCTTTGAGGGGATGTTATGATTGGACTTCCATGTTTAAATATTTCCTACTGATTGGTTCATAAAGACTAACTTGTAGGGGTAGAAGAATGAACTGGGAGATTTTTTAAGAGATTCTGGAAAGAGACAATTGTGGCTGTGTCTGGGGTTGTAGCAGTGAAGGCCTGAAAAGTGGTTAGAAACAGGATTTATTTTAAATTTCAAGCTAATATGATTTCCTGAGGGACTGGTTATTAAGTATGAGAGAAGATACTTATATGACGTGGCAGTAGGGTGAATGGAGTTACAGTGAAGTGAAATAGGAAAAGTGAGTTTAGAGCAGTGTTGGGCGAGATCAGAAGTTTTACTTTTAGACATGTTAAATTGGGATGTGTACTGAATGTCCAAACAGAGATGGATATATGCATCTGAACTGTGGAAAGATACCTTGTCTTGAGACACAATGTGATGGCCATCAGTGTAGAGATAATATTTAAAGCCATGAGAATGGATGGGATAAAAAGGAAGTGAGAGAAGAGGAGAGGAGAGGAGAGGAGAGGAGAGGAGAGAGGATGATTGGGGACTGAGCTGTGAGGAATTCCAACATTAAGAGATTAGGAGAAGATAGAACTATAAGAGATTGAGGAATGACCACTAAGTGAGAGAACAAATAAGCATCTATTGTCCAAAAAGAAAGAAAGAAAGAAAGAAAGAAAGAAAGAAAGAAAGAAAGAAAGAAAGAAAGAAAGAAAGAAAGAAAGAAGTATTGATAAAATCTGTGTGCTCTATTGTGTCAAATGCTGCTGACAGTTAAAGTAAGATAGGAATTGAGAACTTTTATGTATTTGTAGAGAGGATGAGTTAGATAAAAGTATAAAAGCAATGTTTGGTTTGGACTGCATGCTTACACAATTGAATGCATGATGAGTCAATTCAATTAAATAAAGAATTTAGAAGAAGACTGTGTGTCAAGCAATTATCTTGAACCCTAGGGTGCAGGTGCACATTCTGGGTGGTCCAGGCTCTCCATTGTCACAGGGGGGTGGGTAGGTGGGGACCTAGGTCAGGCTTGTCTGAGGCAAGGGCAAGAACTTTAGCAGCAGAGGTGGTTGCTGATGCCATGACTCCCTGAGAGAGGAGAACTTCAAATGGGGCAAAGCACAGACTGGGAGCCCTTGCCTGTGGCATCTCTCAGATATTCAAGGTCTGGCCTGAGCACCATTGCAGGCAAAGTCAGTGCTTTGATACTAACCATTGTTTGTGCATTTTTAGCAAATAAAAGCATATACATGGGTATTGCTATAAAGGATATCAGAGAGGCATTAATATTTTTCAAAGAGTTTTACATCTCAGGCTTTAAAAACTGCTGCAACATATCAAAGCACATGTCCATAGAATTAACAGTAATTAGATTTAACATGGCTGCATTTGACTGAAAAGAACACTATTCCCATGTGAAACTTTGAATCCATCAATTAGTAATGAAGAGATAATTTTGAAATTATTTCTTTCCTCCTTATTATTAAATCTACAGCTATAAAATATGTAAGCATGTGTTTTGAAATTTTTTAAATATATACACATCATGAAGCCATTTTTGTCTTTACAATAACCAATAGTTGCAAGGTATGTATATAGAAACATTAAAATGCTCTTGTATAAATTTATATTCAAATTTATATATTAATTAAATTACATTTATATATTAAAGTTACAACAAACAAGCAGAACTGATTTGCTTGAACAGTTAAATTTCTCTAAAAATTGGTTACTTGAGAGTTATAAGCTTTAGAAGCAATAAATTTTTATTTCAAAGTAATTTATTAGAAATTTATCCCCCAAAAAGGATGGTGTTCAGAGAGTTTCAGGGTTGGTGAACATAGAGAGTTTCTGGAAGTTTAGCACACTTCTGGAGGCCATAGAAGCTCTGCACCCCTTCCCACATACCTTGGCTTATGCATCTCTTCCATCTACCTGTTTCTCAGTCATATCCTTTTATAGCAAACTAGTATGTAAAATAAAAAAAAAATGTCATCCTCAATATCATTGATTGAAATTGTGGTAGACAGTTAGACAGGTATAAGAAGAGCATGGACAATGGTCCAGATACAGAAGGTCAACAAGGGGAAAGCCCTAGGTCAGGGGTGGGCAATCCCTGGCACGCGTGCCAAACATGGCATGCCAGTAACTTTTGCTGGCACGCAAAACCCTCGCTTATAATCTTCCATTTACAATTTTTTTCTTAATATCAACTTTTTTATTTTTCAGATAAATTCAGTGTAGGTGCATCTTAGATAAATAAATAATTTTACATAACAAGTTATCTTAAAGACCATAGACATGGATTGACGAGAGAGGGGAAGAGCAATTTCTATGCCTCTGCCTTAACTCTCCCTGCCTTCCTAGATCCGACCAGTGTTTTGGTTTCATCCACATATGCTTGTGAATCTTTGTTCTCAGTGATGAATTTTGTTAAGTCTCGTAATAAGAGTAGCCTGACGGATGAAAGTAGTAGCTCCTGCATATCTCTGAAGGTCACAAAATATAAACCTGATGTAAAATCTGTCATCAGTGATGCAGCAGCAAAAGTCCCACTGATAATATCAAACGGAGTCATAAAGTTTTCTGTCGGACTATCAGTGTACATGTATACATTAAAAAATAAATGTATTTTTCATCATCATATACTGTGTTTTTGTCGCTCGAATGAATTTTATTATTTCTTCAAGGTTCTTCACATACGTACACCTTAAGAGATATCAAGTAGGCGTAACATGTTCTCAAAAAATTAGGGTTGGCATGCAGAAGAATTTTGAGTCAGAGATTTTGCTGGTTTTGGCACGCACTCACAAAAAGGTTGCCCACCCCTGCCCTAGGTGTTTAGCAATGGGCAGAACCGGGACAACAAGGACATCGCCCCTAGGGTAGCCTTTCCTCCCCTGGCATGTTGCCAAACATGCGGGTTAGACCCTCTTAGAGGGGAAATAAGGTGGCCAGAGAATAGCCCTTAAACATAAACCCCCTGAGACAATGAGTTCTGACCACATTAAGTACAACTAGGCCTCAGTTATGTTTCAGCGCCAGGCCCAGAAAAGCAGCAAAAACAAAGCAAGTGATGCCACATTGATATTGGGATCTGCTTTTTTTGACTAAAGACCCTCTGCCCTGACCAATCAGTGGAGACCATGACCTTGAAAGGACACATCTGGAAAGATAATGAATATTCTATTGGGATCCTCCCATGTGTCCTCCAGATAAATACCCTCCAGCCAGAGGACC
Source organism: Myotis brandtii (assembly GCF_000412655.1). NCBI lineage: Eukaryota > Metazoa > Chordata > Mammalia > Chiroptera > Vespertilionidae > Myotis > Myotis brandtii. Next base: position 1,077,331 of record NW_005354385.1, read on the forward strand.
CAGTGCCGCTCTCTCTATGGAACAGCCTGTGCCTTTCCGCACGCCCTTCCCCCAGGCCAGTTCTCCTTGCCTCTCTCTTTCTCCTAAGCTCCAAGTGCCCTTCTTTTGACTTTATAACTTCTTTCCTGAGCCCATTTATTCTACAGCTCACTTCTACCTCTGTAACGTTCTAAATAAGCTTCCTCTTGTAGTTTGAGTCTTGGCTCTGAATTCTTTCTTAGCTGGAACTCAAGTACCGAGGTTGCTGAACCGAGGTCTAACACCTGGTACTGTTTTGCTGCCAACAAAATGAGTTGTTAAATGTATAAATTCTGATGGACAAACAAGAATGCATATAGAAAGTAGAAAGAAAACATTCATGAATAAAAAGGGCTGAGTAGGAAAAATAGCAACAGACAAGCTCTAGCTGAAGGTAATAGTTGCTACATAAGAAAAGCAATTTCTCTGAAAGAATGTTGGCCCTTTTGATTATGTTCAAGAGAAGACAAAAATCTGGATGATTATGGTAATATAGTATGTATGTGCTTGAAATAACACACACATATACAAACACACACTTCAGATCAAATAAAAGCTATTGTTGGCATGAAATAACCCAGAAGAAATCTAATGTGTAAGCTCTGACATGAAGAGTAAGTGGAGAGTTTTGGACAGATGTGTTGCTGAAAAATGGCAAGAAATTCAGCAACAGCTAATTAAACAACATTTTCTTTTCATAAACAAGACCAGGATTTAAATTATTTTCGAGTAGAGACCATGGCAATGCCAACAATTCCTAAGGAAATTTATAGAACATAGGTTGGGGAAAGAAGAGACATGCTGGAGATCAGGTAAAGCAAACAAAAATTAAAGAAACATTTTGTAGAACTAACATGGCTATCAAATTTAAATCTACAGTTCCTTCCCCTCTCAGTAAAGATGTCCTTAATATGATAATGGATGTCAGAGGGTGGGGAGAGAGGCAGCAATCATTTCAATATGAGATAAGAGGACTCCATCTTGTCTGAATATGAAGCTTTAGACCTGCATTTTATTTCAAGTTTGGTGAACAGCAATCAGTTCCCATTTGTGATTAGTCTCTGTCTTTTCACTAAAGAGAGGGTTGAGACACAGTTTTAAAGGTTATTCTACACCAGACAAAAGGAGTACATGAAAAATAAAAGGCTTTTCAAATGATCTAAAGTGCACTTGAATCTGCCACTTTGATATCATTAGCAAATTGTGATTGATTAAGTATCACAGTTAAATCTCTTACAAGCTTTTTGGAATAAAAGGGGGTATAGCAAGCGTGGATATTCCCAGTATGTGGCATTATTTTTTAAATGTGCAATGTACTTTTTGAGGTTGTGCAATCCTATCTCTTTTTCCTGAAATTATAAAATTAGAATCTTGAGACTAGTTGTTCCTGAATCGGCGTCCAGGCAGATGATTGTCTTGCCATTTCAGCCTGGGGATTAATAGTAACAATCTTGGGATAATGCTCAGGTTCCACTCCATTGATGATGCGGATGTGAGACAAACATGGTTTGATTCTTTTTATGTTACTCTTTTAGTTAAAAGCCTTCACTCCTAGCAAGGTCGGTCCATCTCAACTAAACAGTTGATTATGTGTGCGCTCATTTTAATAGGCACTGCCAAATATTTTTTATAAAGTGAAAGAACTAACATAGTTAAGGTATAATGTATAAAAAGCATACATTATAATTGTCCGGTATAATGTATAAGAATTTCAGTTGCACCACATCTCTTCGTCATTTCATATTTTCAAACTGTTTTCATTTTGGTCATTCTGGTGGATATGTAATATATTTCATCTTGGTTTCATTTTTAACTTCCTTGATGAATAATGAAGTTGGGCAACTCTTCATATGCTTATCAACTGTTTGCACGATCTCTTTTATAAAGTAGTATTCAAGTCTTTTGAAAGTTTTGCAAATGATTATCTGTGTTTATCTTAATTGTAAGACTCTTTTATGTAATCTAGCTAAGAGTCCATTGTGGTATATAAGTATTGCAGAGTTCTTCTCCCACTCTGTGATTTGTCTTTTCACTTTCTCAATATTGTTTTATGGTGAACAGAAGTTATAAAACCTAATACAGTCCAAATTACAGATATTTTCTTTTATGGTAAGTCTTTTTTGTTGTTGTTCTGTTTAAAAAATATTTGCCTGCCTTCAGTTTATGAAGGCCTCCTCCTAAGTTATCGTTAGTCTACTACCTTACAAATGTACATTATGATCCATCTGGAACTGGTTGTTGACTATGCTGTGAAGTATTGGTCAAAGTTATTTTTTTTTCTATTTGAATATACAATTGACCCAACACTATTTATTAAAGTTTTTGTCACTAAATTGCGGTACTACCTTCAGCATATAACAATTAACTGTATATATGTCATCCCTCTGTTTTGTTTCATTATTATATTTTCTGACTTATTTATTGAGATCTTCATATGGCCTTCATATTAATTTTCCACTTTTATTCTTTTAGTCAATGGTGTCTATGCTATTGACATCAGACTGATTCTTATCTCTCCAAACTCTTATTCCTCATATTCTATTATTTCTATCATTGCCCATTACCCTGTTGAAGTATTTTTCAATCAAATTTCTGGGGAAAAAAAGAGTCTTTTAAAGATTAAAATAGACTGTATGGCACTAAATTTAAATAGACTCATCTCTCCCTCCTCCTTTTCCTTAAGTACAACTATTAACCTTTTAAATACAAACCAAAATCTTATATACCTGAAAGGAGTAATAGACAGATTCTCAATTATAGTTGATGACTTAAAAAATCTCAGGATCTGATAGAATTGCTATACAGAAAATCAGCAAAAATGTAGATAATCTGAATAATACAATCAACCAACATGATCTACTAATATCTATCTATCTATCTATCTATCTATCTACTATCTATCAACTATCTAGATCACTACACCCAGAAACAGGAGAATATACATTATTTCTCACAGCTGCATATGAATCTACAATTATCTCGAAATAAAAGCTTAAATAATGTACATTGTACTTCAACCTATTACTTAATTCATTGATATAAACATCAAGAATACTATCCACTTTTGAACATAATTCAATTTACATGTAAAATATTTTCAAATATACTTTTTAATTGGATTAGAAACAAAAATATTTTTGAATGACTAATGTAAAAATTAAAAACAATAAATACTAACAGTTCTCTTATTTTTTTATACAGAATTATTTCTTCTTTCTCTACATAAAGTATATCCGTCTCACATTCCAGAAGTAAATATTTAGCTTCTTTTTTAAAAAAGCTGTTACTTGCTGTACTGTAATGTAATTTTAAAATATAATTACTATTAGAAATCTGGTCTTCTTGCTTATTTAATCCCCATAAACAGGATGGCGATATCTTTAACCTATTGAAATGAGAGTAATAATATTAAAGTTTTTTTTTTAATTTTAAGGCACTGATTTGAGATGTCTACTCCATTTCAAAGTTAAACTACCATCTCTTTGTGACTTAGTAATAGACACTTCATCACACATTTTAACTGTATATAGCTTTGGTATATATAAAATGTACAAATACATTCATTTAGTTAAGTACATTTAGAGTTAACTATCTCTCGTGCTCAAATTTATTAACAAGCAGAATGGCTTTGCCAGTTTGGGGGAACTAGCAAAGGAGCGTGGTATTGTAGCAATATTGATTTTTTTTAATTTCAAAATTCTTTGCTAGTAGAATGAAGGTGTAAGAATTGGCAGCTTCAACTCCTGCAGAATGTTATCACCAAACTGTCAGAAAGAGTGCACTTAATGCCAACTCTGACGAAACTGGGTGTGTTCTAAATCAAGCATGAGCCATGGACTTCTTATGCCAACAAGAATTTCAACTTTTACCTTATTACCACATTTCCTGGACGCTACAGGATAATATCTTTTATGCTTTTTACTGCTTGTATGTGAAATCACACAAAAAAATTGCCAAATGTACTGAAAGTTCAGGGCTGTTCCCTGACACTGGTTTACTGCCTGTTGGTCTTTGGAAGTTTGAAGGCACAAGTCTGTATCTATCAATGGGGTCTATTATACTTCACCCATCACCTTGACAAAGCATTTTTTCATTGTGTAGCCTGCTTTCAAGAGAGTCAGTAAAAGATGCCATGGCACAGAAAAATTGCTTTCTTTCAAACATCCCCCTGCTCAAATTTATTAAAAAACAGAATGGGTTTGTCAGTTTGGGGGAACTAGCAAAGTTCCCCCAATCTTCTATTGGAAGATTGGAAGTCATGTTTCCTTTAAGGAAATTCATCTATACAGAAAGTAAATTTAGGGATATTAGAAAAAATGCTAAGGTGTATTTGCAATATGAGTTTGTCCCGCAAACCTGATTTAAAAAGAAAACCACTTTGAACATTTCTGGAGGAAGAAGAAAGGTCAATTATGTTCTAAAAAGTAGACAGTGTATGACATGAGGACCATATGTCAAAAACATTCTTTATTTCCCTCTCATTAGAATGGCTTCCTATGAGAAGGTTAAATGCTCCAGGAGAGGGGTAGGATTTTTCTCATGTTAACTAGTCCAGACAAAAGTTAACAGAGATTTGCTTTCTTTAGAATTTTTTAAAAATATATTTTATTGATTTTTTACAGAGAGGAAGGGAGAGGGATAGAGAGTTAGAAACATTGATGAGAGAGAAGCATTGATCAGCTGCCTCCTGCACACCCCCTACTGGGGATGTGCCTGCAACCAAGGTACATGCCCTTGACCGAAATCAAACCTGGGACTCTTCAGTCCCCAGGCCGATGCTCTATCCAGTGAGCCAAACCAGCTAGGGCATTTCTTCAGCATTTACTGATATTAATTGCTTTATTGAACTATCTGTGAGAACACGGATTTCCCAATGCCAGCATAAAGGATCATTATTTATAAGCTAACTGATCCCACAAATTCTACACTTAGCTCAACATTTCTGTTGGAAATACTGAAAACATCTTTTTTTAAAATGGTGTTATATTTCAGCTTTTCATACTGTATGCTAAATTACATAAGCTAAATGATAAAATATTTTCCAGGAAAGGGGAATTTTAAAGTCCCACATACTAGGCTTCAAATCAAGCCCTGAAGTGCAGCTTATTATTACATTTTTCTTCCATTTATTTTTCATTCTTCCCCTTTGGCTCCGTCTTACAGGTGTCCCTAGTTACAACCATCAGTAAAAACAAAACACATGTGTAGGCTATAAATCTGTATTTGTGTTAATTCATAAGAGAAAAATATCTTCAGTTCTTCCACCCAATTTCCTTTCCTTCTACCACTTGGAAGCTCTCTACAGGGCTCTGAGCTTATGATGACAGAAACCAAATTCTGTCCCACATGACAGTTTAACAGGCAAGTGTCTGTGTGTCATTTCTCATTGAAACTAAAGAAGTCAAGGTGGAAATTCCGGGGTTAATTTAGAACATAAAAGGACTTAGAAAAGGAATCAATATTTGGTAAAAGGGGGAGCTGCCAATTGCATCTTTTTGTAGAACTACACAAGTCTCAGTCAGACCTATGTTACTTTTCACACTGGAAATCCTAGCCTTGAATATCTAATAGTACATTTCCCAGGCACCAAAAGGGAGGCTCTTATAATTTTTGTTCAGATATTCATATTATAAAGGTGCCAGAGGCAATGCTAAAGTCAAGGTAGAATTGGTTATTTGCTTGTAAAGTCTAATTTTAGTGTTTAATAGATCAGCTGTTTTAAATCACATCACATTGAAATGTAATATGTAAATTGTCAGCTTAGAGTATTATCTTCTTTCTCCTTCACTTTTATTTTGATAAAATAATAATTGGGTCTCTAACATGGTTTTATATTTCTGAAACAACACCACCAACAGCTGCAACAAAGCATCCAGGCTGTTGTGTATTATAGTTTGATATATCACTGTTTTGTGTTTGTATTTTATTTTTTCAAATCATTTCTCCAGTGTTAGAATGAATACATTCTTTTGTGAGAAAAAAAGTATTTTTTTTAAATACAAAGATGTATCTAATAGCCATCTCACATTGAAGACATGAATTTATATAGTGCTTTTAGGGTATGTTAGATTTGATTATGAAGTTATTCCATGAGTAGGTCTTGCCAAGACTATCACAGAATCAATGGACTGAACTTATTAGGTCATCATCTCTTACTAACAGTATAGAGCTCTCAGAAGCTTTATTAGGTGCAATTGTAAGTGGCTCAGACAAGAGATTTCAATCATTTCTTTTAGAGATGATTCCACAGCTTCAGAAATTTTATTGGCAAGAAATGACTTCTGATGCCCAGTCAGATGTGTCATTTTTCACTTAGAACATTTGCAATCAATCCTGCCCCCCACCTCCTACCAACCACACAGTTTTGTCTGCATTGTTCTTTTTGTTGGTTTGTTTTTGTGTTTCCACACTATTTTCACCCAGTACATTTTGCCCACATGGCCAAATACCCACATAAGGAGAAAAATCAAAATTGGACAGGTTTGCATGAATAGGGATTAGAATGAGTTGAAGTAAACCATGGAAAGAGAGTATTTAGTTTGGCTTAAATCACTGCTATAATCACTTAAACATGAACAATAACCCATTTGGAAAACATCAGAAACTGTTTTATATCACAGACATATCATTAGGCCTCATAACATTCCAGGAACTTGCCCTTTTCAACCTCCGCCTACCCTCTGAGAGACTATCTATTTCTGTAATAGCATTCTCAATAGAGATTTTGAACATTATTTTACCTTCCAAATCACAAAGATAAGATGGTATGGCCAGGGTATTGTCCTGTGTGCCTTCTTTTTCTGGGATGGAGGCTTTAAGAAACTATAGCAAGCCAATAGGGAGGCTCCCTCTCCACAGTGCATAGGAAAAGCTCCCTGTGATCCAGGAGCCCCATAGCGGGGCCTTTCTCAGCCTATAAACAATACAGCTATGAATTTCAGTGGGTGAAGCATCAGGCTGGAAATTTGTAATAACATGAGTTCTGATTCCAGATCTATAATTCACTGGCGTGTTGAGTGACAATGGGCACAAAACTTCACTGGTATGTCTTTTCAAAAGTTTAATCTTGAAATTTATTAGTTACACATTTGATAATAGTAAAATATATCACCTCAAAAAAAAAACAATCTAAGAAGAGTAATTTAAAGCAAAAAGGCTAAGTTGATGCTCTATAAACATAAAAATGCACATTTGAATTAAATGCAAAAAGCCACTCATGACACCTTAAAAAAAAAAAGCTGGTGGACCTCTGAGCTGTAAAATATTAAAATGTATTGTTCAGCTTTATAATCTGAAAGTGTGAATTGCTATGAAATAAAAAATAAAAAACAGATCAAGATAGATTCATGGCTCAGAAAAACATCAAAACAAGAATTTGGAATAAGATTAAATTGACATCATGATTCAATAGTTTCTTGCATGAATGCTTACTAAATGATGCTGAAATGTTAGTTAAACATTTCTAGATAATTATTTGTCTATCCATTGCTAAAAGTATTTCCTTATTGCTTTAAATGTTAAATTAAAACATCTAATAAGAACATTTTAGATAAATATAAAATCTATGATTGTGTAGAATCTCTCTAAATTTCTAAGCAATGAAGGAACTCACAAATGCGAAATCAATAGGTTTTATTACATTAAATTAAATTTCTAAATGTCAAAGTAATATATTAAAGTTTCAAAGTAAACAAAAACTAAGGCAAATTTTACTATTTTTACAATAGACTTATGGTATTCTTTTTAATTTATAGTTTGAGTCCAACAAAAAAAATACCACTATCTAATAAATATTAAAAATAAATGAACAGAATCCACAAAATAAGAAATAGAGTTAACCAATGTATTACTAAAATTTTATCCTCATTACAATTCAACTAGTACAGATCAAATATATTTTGTTTGTGGTTTTTTGTGTGTGTTTTTTGTTTTTACAAAAATATTTTTTCTAGGATGGGCCTCTTCTAAACCACTGGTAGGAATATTAGTTTTCACAAACTTTATGGAAAGGTATTTGGAAATATTTGTTTTTTACTTTAAAAATTGTTATGCCTAAACTTTGGTTTCATTATTTCCCCTTCCAGAAATGTATTTTTAAAATTTGTCAGAAACAAGCATAAACATGTTTTATTGAAGCATTGTTTATAATTTTAAACTATTGGAAAAGTGAGTGCTCATTAAAGAGATAATTGGTTGAAATTAGTCCCATGCATAAACTCAACTAAAATGTTGCCCAAAGCATGCAAAAATAGAAAAAAATATGTAAAAACAGTTAAATTAGATAATAATCTTGTAAATTTTTGCATACACCACAATGTGCTTTGGGCTTATGTAGTTATCCACATATATAAAAGCCTAAGTGACCGTCCAACCTTTTGACTGTTCAACCTATAACTATGACATACAATGACCACCAGGGGGCAGAAGCTCAACGCAGGAGCTGCTGAGCTGTGGTGACTTGGCAGCTGCAGTTCTCGGGTGATGCACCTGGAACCAGAAAGGAGGGAGCCTGATTCTGGGGTGTGCCACCCAAAATCAGCCCTCTCACAATCCGGGACTCCTCGGGGGAAGTCAGAGAGCCAGTTTTGGCCTGATCCCCGTAAGCCAGGCCAAGGTACCCCACCAGTACACAAATCAGTGCACCAGGCCTCTAATATAGGAATAATAATGAAAAACAATACTTCAGGCCACTATGGCTGCAGCCATGACTATGCTCAGGCTTCAGAAGAGACTTCTCTCCCCTGGCTGGCTTGGTTCAGTGGTTGAGCATCGACCTATGAACCAGGAGGTCACGGTTGGATTCCTGGTCAGGGCACATGCAGGAATTATTGAATCCATCCCCAATGGGGAGTGTGCAGGAGGCAGCTGATCAATGATTCTTTTTCATCATTGATGTTTCTCTCTCTCTCTCTCTCTTTCTCTCCCTTCCTCTCTGAAATCAATTAAATATATATTTTAAAAAAGAGGCTTTCCTCCAGTGTCCTCCGCTATGGCGAAAAGAAGGTCTGGTTGGACCAAATGAGACCAATGAAATCACCAATGCCAACTCCCATCAGCAGATTGGGAGGCTGATCAAAAATGGGCTGATCATCCCGAAGCCTGTGACTATCCATGCCCAGGCTCAATGCTAGAAAAACCCCTTGACCCGTAGGAAGGGCAGGCATATGGGCATAGGTAAGTGAAACAGTACTGCCAATGCTAGAATGCCTGAGACAGTAACCTGGATGCGGAGGATGAGAATTCTTTGCTGGCTTCTTAGAAGATACCATGAATCTAAGATTGACCGCCACATGTACCACAACCTGTACCTGTAAGTGAAGGATAACATGTTCAAAAACTAGTGGATTCTCATGGAACACATCCAAAAGCTGAGGGCAAACAAGGCTGGAAAGAAGCTTCTGGCTGACTAGGCCAAGGCCCATAGGTGTAGACCAAGGAAGCTCCCAAGTGCCTTGAAGAGTGGCTCCAGGCCAAGAAGGAGGGAATCATCAAGACTGCCCAGGAGCGCCCTAACCGGTTTGGCTCAGTGGATAGAGCATCGACCTGGGAACTGAAGGATCACAGGTTCGATTCCGGTCAAGGGCATGTACCTTGGTTGCGGGCACATCCCCAGTAGGGAGTGTGCAGGAGGCAGCTGATCGATGCTTCTCTCTCATCAATGTTTCTAACTCTCTATCCCTTCTCCCTTCCTCTCTGTAAAAAATCAATAAAATATATTTAAAAAAAAAAAAAAAAGACTGCCCAGGAGGAAGAGACCAAGAAATGAAGCTTCACCTCTCTTACCTGTACATAGTAGCCTTGGCAATTACATGGTTCAGTCATTTGATAAAAGTAGCTTTCATGTAGAAATAAGTAAACAAACAAAAATAAATAAATAAAAACAATTCTAGAAAGAAATACATCAAAGTATTAATAGCAGTCTTTTCAAGAGTAGTATTACAGGCTATTGTTTTATTTCTCTTTATATTTTTCAAATGCCTATAATTAGAATTCAGTACTTTTATAATCAGAGGAGAAAAACATATTTTTTTTAGACATGGATTTTAAGGAGTCCTTAAAGTTATGGTCACATGTTATCAAAGGGAATTGAAATGAAAACACACACACACACACACACACACACACACACACACACACACACTCATAAATAGTTATGATTAATAAAAAGTTTTCTCTTCACACAAGTGAAGTTTTTTATTTATTTATTTATTTATTTATTTATTTAT
>NW_005354385.1:1087639-1116347 GCF_000412655.1 Myotis brandtii
GTTTTCTAGTTTAAACCAATACAGCTCTGTTCAGGAAGAAGAAAGGAAAAATTTTAAATGGCTATACTGTGTAGTCACTAATTCTCACCTGCTTAGATTCATTGAGAATTCTAGGAAAAACTGCATTCCTAAATCTCTGACAATGATACATTGATGAACACCTCCCTAAAGTTGAGGATGAATAGTTAAGATACCTTCTAATTATTCTCTGAGTCAATGATCACTTGAAATTGTTTAAAGTCACTGTCTTCTTCTTTTAGGAGGTGGGGGGGAAAAGCAGAGAATGGAGCAAAGAAAATGGAGTTAGTTCGATCCAAAGAGGCAGGGGATGAGAAGTGAGTCAACTTGGGCAAATATGGAGGAAGTGCAATTGCTTTTTTGTTCCACCTCAGTTTATTGTTATTCAACCAGGAACATAATATAAACTAAACCATGTGTGAAAAGGCAACTGGGTCCCAAAAGCAGCAGCAACTGCTTCACTTCAGATGCCTTAACTGGTCTTTGCAAACGTGTTCAATTTGGTTCCTGACCAAGAAAGAGACTCTTTCACTCTTACTTCCACTCAGCATGCTACCCAAAACCCCAGTTCTATGACTTTATTGGTTCCTGCACAGCGGCTTTTCAAGCTTACCTACCTATTCACGATTCTGTCCCCAGGCCTCCTTCACCTCCTTTGTAGATGCCAATTTCTGCTCCAAGGGTTTAGGGGCAGACCTCACTTATAAGGCCTAAAGAGGACACTCTGTCTAGGACTGTCCCTGCAGTACCGATTGCACCTCCTCAATGTAAGATTGAAAAAACAGAAGAATGATTCCTCTTTTTTTTTTTTTTTAATCAGGAGTTTAAAGTGATCCTCATAGCCCGGCCACATGGCTCAGTGGTTGAGTGTCAACCTATGACCCTGGAGGTCATGGTTGGTTTCTAGTCAGGGCACATGGCCAGGTTGTGGGCTCGATTCCCAGTGTGGGACATGCAGGAGGCAGCCAATCAATGATTTCCCCTCATCATCAATGTTTCTATCTCTCTCTCCCTCTCTCTTTCTCTCTGAAATAAAAAAAAAAGTGATTGCATAATTATTTAATTAGGTTTTTTAAAGAAAACAAATAGGGCTTTGGATGCTCATAGCCTGAGGCCCAGGTTATCCTGAGAGAAATTAAGTTTGACTTAGTGGCCATTTACCTTCATTTCCTGTTAAGTCTGTCCCCTCTCTGTGGCATTATCTGGTACCCTATCATAGAGTCTCCTTAGTCTGTAGTTGGATACTCCCTAGATGTGTTAACTGATGAAGTTTTTTTTTAAAAAAATCTCTCTGGGCACTTACATTTTTAAAAAGTCTTCTTGAGCACCTGTGGATTTATGACAGAAAATAATGATATTAAAATGTTGGAATGATAAGCAGGGATTCTGGACAAGCTCACTACTAGTAATTTTGCTCAATTAATCATCAAGTGTTTTGTTTTTTTTAAGGACCTAATATACTCTTTCCCCTGCCTTAGTTTCCAAGAGTATATTGTCACCCCTGAATTTCCAGAAGTTTGTAAAGGGAAAATTTCTGCTCATCCTAAAATAGAGAACTTAGTGTAGGGCTGCAGTGAATCTCAATACATATGTGATGGATGACAGAATCAATGTATGCATATGTGTATTTGTATATATGAGAGTTATATGTGTGGAAATATATAAGTATTTATGTGTATATATTATGTAGATAATTGATTTTTTTACTCCACAATTACTTTGTTGAAGGGTTTATTATTACATGGTATCTGTAAACAATGTCCTATATAATAAAAGGCTAATATGCAAATCAACCAAACAGCAGAACAATGGGTCGCTATGATGCTCACTGACCACCAGGGGGCAGAAGCTCAACGCAGGAGCTGCCCCCTGGTGGTCAGTGCACTCCCGTAGGGGGAGTGCCGCTCAGCCAGTGGCTGGCAATCGCAGTGGCGGTAGCGGGAGCCTTTCCTGCCTCTGCTGCAGCGCTAAGGATGTCTGACTGCTGGCTTAAGCTGTCAGTCGGACATCCCCTGAGGGCTCCTGGACTGTGAGAGGGGGCAGGCCTGGCTGAGGGACCCCCCCATGCATGAATTTCATGCACCGGGCCTCTAGTATTAAAGTAAAAACTGATGGTCTCAATAATATTTTATCAATGATACCATGTGTGCTTTTATGGAAGTAACCTGATATCAACTTCTCTTTCCTTCATGTATCTAGCATCACTTTAAAAAGTAGAAAAAGGCACAGAGTCATGAAAAATCACTGGCATTAAGTGTGTCATGAACTATATTTGAGTCAAATTCAAGGTGATCATGCTTTCCTATTTCAAGTGGACACTATGGTGTGTGGTCTGACCTTGAACCATTGACTGCCTTTCAGAGGAAAATGACCTGAAGCAGGGAATAGCCTCCAGAGAAACAGCCTGATTCTCTTTGAATTAATTGAGGGGAAAAGATACTCAGGAAAAGGAGACACGTTGGGAGTGTAAATCAGAAGATTTCCACCCAGGTCTGCTGCTAACAAGTGAGTTGACAAACACCTCACTTCCTTTTATTTAAATCTTCATTTAAAATTTTAAAATTGTTTTTATATATATCTGAATATGTCAGGGTCTCAAAATAAAACATATGCCATACATAAATTTGATATTTCCAAAAAAGGTTTCTTTATAGATAGACTATTTGCAAAGGTTCAGTATAGGGGAAGCGGAAGAGATAGTACAGGCTAGTCGTGGTGCAGGCCTATGCTGGTGGCAACTAAAATAATTCTTAAGAAAGATTCTTATAGTGTCAACAGCAAAGTCTAATGACTCTTTTGAATACCCAGAGTCTTTCCACCTCAATTAACTTTTCTCTTAGTAAAGCAACTGATGAAAGCACTTCTACTGTCTCAAATCCATTTTAGAGAGTAGTTCTATACTATTGAGTATAAATGAATGTGAACTGGAACCAGAATTGGATGTCACTGCCAACATTCTGGTTAAAATTTGTGGCAACAAGTAACTAATTGTATTTCTTCTCTACCTGAAACATCTCACATTGGGTTCTAGAATATAGTGCATAATACATTAAGTTTTCACTTAAGGGCATTGAAAGGCTCTTAGAAACTGACTTTCAGTAAAACAATGTATAACCAAACCAATTTTACTATAGGCTAATTGACATAAACGGGTTAAGTACCTATGAAATATTTTTGGTCACCAAACTTACTAAATAAAGACCGAAAACACTCCTAATATTAAACACTGAAATAAATATGAGCTATACATGCATTTAAGAAATATTAATAAAAAAAATAAGATCATTATTTTCCAACCTACTTATTCCGGTCAGGATCACAGGTGGCTGGAGCCTATCCTGACAGCTCAGAGCACAAGGAGAAGCCACCTTGGACAGGCACCTTCCAACACAGGGTTATTCACACCCACACCCACACTCCCTCAGACAGGGACAATGTAGACACACCAATTCACCTCACATGCACGTCTTTGGACTGTGGGAGGAAACCAGAGTCCCAGGAAGAAAACCCACACAGAGGTGGGCAATGGGAAAACTCCACACAGATAGTGGTCCCATCTGGGAGTCCATATTTTTCCTTCTCTTCAATGTTATAAGGAAACAACGTTATTCAAGGACCTACTATACTGTGTTTGTTTCAGTTTATTGTTTAAATCTCTTTTGATACCTTAGGGAATTTAGATTTAGCTTTATTGTTAAAGGGTAATTCCATAACTTTTGAAATTTATTAATTGCTATTTAACATAAATGGGGGGATTTTTATGTCATGTAGGATATTGCAACTAGAATACAATTATTGAATTTTTTTTTTTGCTTAAGAGGTTTGCCAATGGGGATGGATACAGTAACATAGGTTATTTTCACATTTAAAAAAAGATGGGGAATTTTTAATAGTAATGATTGATTAAATTGCTTTTAAATGCTTCTAATATATTTTAAAAACTTTCAGACTCATTTTAACAGGAAAGCTTGTCGAACAATTGAAAACTCACTGGAGCTCAAAAGCTTAATTTGCTTCCATTCTGCTGCTGGTAACTACATTTCCAAAATTTTGGTGCTTAGTCTTATCGGGGATTTTTTTGCTTTCAGCTTCAGAAGAGCTGCAACACCAGGTTTTATGTGCAAAGCTTTTCAGGACACCGAGTCCTGATGGAAGCATAATATGTAAGGCCATTGCCACTGGCTGCCTATCCAGGGGAACCGAGGAACTAAATGATCTTTAAGATTCAGTCATCCCTAAAATTGCAGCACCCTACTGATTTTTTCTTCTGTTTGGCCATCTGTCCAGTTTTGTTTTTTTTAAAATCCTTTATTATAGTGTAAACAGATCCCTAAATAGAGTTAAGATAGGAAAATCTGGACCTCAAGTGACTGACACTCATGCTCTGGTTGAGATGCTCTGTTAAGAAGATGTGTGATATAAAACAAGACCACTCAATTGTTGCTTTCCCATTCTAAGATAAGAGTAAGCTGGTTTTGTTAACTGGGTATTTTCCAAGTTAGTGTTTCCTAAACTTTGACATGAATACAAAGTTCCATGGGGTCCTGTGACACTGCAGGTTCTGATGCAGTGGGTCTGGAGGGAGGTGGGGCCTGAGCTTACGCATTTCTAACAAGCTTCCAGATGATTCCAAAGCTGCTGGTCCAAAGACCAGACTGAAAGTAAGGTGGTTCTAAACTATTCTCCTCCCATCTTTATATCCAGATTTAAAGAGGGCTTGGCTTTCTAAATGTGAATTGTGTCTCTGAACATTCTTCAAGTCCCTGATTTCTAAAAATAAAATTGGACTGAGAGGACTGAAAGGGGCATTTTAGATTCCGGAAAAATGGATTAAATTAAGGTCAGGGAAACTCTTTAAAAATGTAGCTCAGAAGGCCCTAAATTACAGATCAATTTCCAAACCATCCCATCTCAAACTGAAGTCAGTTTCTTTATGAGACAACCCCCACTGTTCATTTCTCTTCATCCCCTTACTAAACGTACCTTTTTTGAATAATCGGCCAAAACATCATTTCTTGGTCTCTTCCCCTGCTTACATATATCCCACAGAGGTGCCCTTTCACATAAGTGGGCACAATGAGTGAATTGTATGTTAAATAGGAAAGAATCTTTATCATTCATAGTAACAGGAAATCCCAGACCCAGGGCAATATGTATGTGATATCTGAATACACAATCAGACTCTTTGAATAGCATTACATTGTAGGAGCAATAAACCCAGCAAAGAGTCCACAAAAGCTGTGTTTTTTGTTGTTTTTTTTCAGAGTATTCACAATGCAAATGAGCCATGATGGAGAAAAATCTGGTTAATATCACCCACTAGCTGGATACACATATACCACCTTTTATCTTCAATTTCAATTTTCCAATTTAATGGCTGGCATCTGTTAGAAAAGAAAAATGTAATGGTCAATGCTGTGGAATTAAATCCGTAGTCTACCAAATTTATTAGAAGCTTTCCTCTCCACCCTCAAAAATCGGATGCCCTGATTAAAATGCTTAGCTTTGCTTTTAAATAAAGCCTGGGAAAATAAGTTGGGAAAGATTATCTCTGAAATCTCTATATTGTTCTAGAAACTTCTGAAGATCTGAAAATGATCTCTACTTTTGGGGATATTTACTAATGAAAATCGCATTTTATTGCTTGTAGAAAATACTACCACCACCTACTGGCATATATTGTACATAAAATTGAAAGTGCTTCTAAATCATTTAAACGGGGCCAGATAAGGGTATAGAGGGGAAAAATACAATTATTGTCACATTACTGCAACTTTAATTTCAAATTTAGTCAGATAATTTTATTTTGTTTTTGATAATATGATACCATTTACTTTCAGCAACTGAATATGTAAACTTGAAGGGAAAAAATAGCAAAAACAAGGCATATGATATTGAAACAGAAATAGGTATATTATATTATTGAAATAAAAAAAATGCCTTTTCCTTTCACTTGTTGCCAAGTTTTTGTTTTTGTTTGTTTGTTTTTATTGGAAAAAATAGTTTATTAAACTCAGAAGGAAAAGAGAAGTTTATGTCAATGTGGCTAATCAAGAGACTTCATATGCATAGGTATGCAAAATTCTTTACAATCAACAAAAAACATTTGAAGCAGAATATAAAGATACATACAAACCCTCTTCTAATTTTAGCAGCTATTTTGATAAAGGAAAACAGAGAAAAGATTACATGTACTAGTATATACACTTAGCTTTTTAAAATTTTTATTCCACAGTTAACTCTCATTAGCTGTTAGATTAGCATTAAATCATTTGCTCTTCTTTACGATTTCCCCTAGGAAAGAATTAAATCTTTATTTTATTTCTTCAGTAGTTATTTTGAATTTTATCCTCAGACAATCTAGTCTTTGGTCCTACAAATTTCCTACCTCTAAAGAAACTGCTTCTTGCATAGAATCTATTTTCTTGTTCAATGGTTTAATATTTTGCATCAATGAACTAGATTCATGAAAAGGATATGGGATTAAAGGCATGGGTTTTCTTCCCAAAACTTTACTGAGACACCCCTATTTGTTAGAATTCCAGAATGGACAGCTTATCACTTCAGTGATATTTATAATGACATCTGTTCTGTGTGTATGTACAGAGATAGTTAGAAGGGTAAATTTAGATATAAAAATCTAATTGTAGTATATTTATATAATGTTATTATATCTCATATACTTTTTAGGTGGATAAGTATAGATATTAAAGAGAAAAAAATCTTATATATGAAAAGTAGTGATTATTTTTGTTACTTTTTTTCCTGGATGTAAAAATGTAGACAACATGGTAACTCATTTCTTATCACCTTATTTAAATTATAATCAGCTCCCTTCCAGCTTAGTGATTGTTCAGTGCCTTTTTGGGGAGAAAATATAGTTTCCCCAAATACTGTTTTACATTAAATTAATAACTAGGATTTATTGTGACATTGAATTGCTGACTTAGTTGAACTGTTACTTTGACAACGCAATATTTGCTTATTTTCCTACTTTCTCACTTTTTGATGTATGATGCTACTTCTCCTCCATTTATTTAATTAAGAAATAGTCTTTGAGTCCCTACATTGGTGCCCAGCATCAAGTTGCAACAGTGATTCAGTGGTCGATGATCAAGACAGACAAGTTTTTTCACCTGTTGGTACTTAAAGTAGAGTGATTGAGAAATGCAATAAACATGTAAAGTAACAAATAAAAGAATACCTGACTAAAAGTGTAGTGGAATACAAGGGAGCAAGTAATGACCAGGAAAGGCCTCTTCAGCAACATGATCCTTGAACTAAAAGATAGACAAGAAGACAAGAGCCCAGTCATGGTTAATTTTATGTAATTAATGAAGATTACCTGTTTAACTCAAAGAGACTAGCTACTAAAAAAGTATTAGGATATACCTATTTTTCTTGTTTTATGCAAAAGACTTATAATGAATTTAATATATATTCCAAAAAGTAATTACAACAAGAGTTGAGTTAGCATTTTCAACATGAGGACCACAATTCTTACTTGTTTGAATATTTTACTTTTTATAGGTTTGATTGTGCAAAACTGTTTTATTCTTTCACCTAAATTACGTGATTATTTTTTGTTCTTATTAATTTATAAGAACTAACTAGTGATTGAAAAACACATTGACATATTTAGAAAAACAAAGGTTTTTGATGATCCCTTGTTTAACAAATAATCTCTAAAAAGTGGTATGACAAAAGAAAAAAATTGTGAACTAAATTTTCTAACTTTACTGTGTTCAGAGTAGAATTCAATTCAACCAGATCAATAACCTAAGAGTAGGTGAAGGAATTAAGAAAAAGTTTAAGAGGGAAAGTTGATACCAATAACAAGGTTAAGGTAGAAAAGAGTCCTGAAGTCTTATATATTTCCTAGAAGTGGAACATAAATAGGGCTCTGAGCATTTTGGTAGCCAATGCAAAAGGGGAAATGAAATCAGTGTTGGTTAAGTAAGTAACAACTGTATTCCCCCAGGGAAAGATAAATTTCCCCCATGGCTATTAAATAGTGATGACTCTGTGATATATTGTAGATAGCAAATGCAGTTCCAAGGTTTATAATAACGTTTTAAAGATTTCCTCAAAATAAATGGATAGAATATCAACAAATGTAAGTCTACCCGGAAACTGCTTTAATGTTGGCAGGTACACAACTTTCCAAAGAACAAGCTTCTTAATACCAGAATACATTTTAGAACGTGGAAAACATATTATTATATTCTTCACAAGTACTTCTATATTTGTTTCTCTAAAATTATTTTTGATAACCAGTAAATTCAAGATTGTTTTCTCAGAAGGTTTAGGGGCGCTGTCCTGCTGTGTTGATCAGTAGGGAGGCACAGGCTTTCAAATGAGCTAGGTGAGGCTAGAGAATCACACGCTCCCAGGCCTTTTCACCCTGTTGAATATAGGGTGGATTTTTATTAATGTTTTTTACTAAATAATGTTGAAATGATGGGTTTTCCGTGTCTTAAATTTCTATTCTAAGAAGCAACCATGATCATTATAGACTGGAAAATGCTTAAAACATTGATGATCAACAAGACCAGAGTTGGAATAAAGTCCTTAGAGAAAGTCTAATTTGGAGCAATGCAACTTCCTATTATATTCTCATCGCGTTGTAAAATGCAAACCTAGACTATTGAATGAGCGAAATGCTCTTCGGATTTATTAACTGCATGTTGAGGAATGTCAACCCAAAAGAATGGCGTAGGCTTTGGAATAGTTAATCTATAGCCCTTTTTGCTGGCCGTAATTAAATCTCAGGGTTGGTTGATGTGGCAATTTAAGAAATATATTCATTTGTTAAAATGGTCTCGAGCTAAAATCGTTCCAGATTGTCCCCTTTAAGCATTCTACACAGAGGCCTATCACAGCTTTGTCTTCATAATAATCATTAAATTCAGTTCAAATACTAGTCATGGGAATTGTTATTTGACATTTATTTATTTTGTAATTTATCTCGAACTGATTTTACCAGGGAAACATGCACTAAGGAAGTCTATCTGCTATCTCAGCACTTATTTGTTTACAGAAAATTTAAGTGTAGGTGACCCTGTTCTGGCCAGAAACTTTACGATTAGAGCTCTTTCTGCCTCAGTGAAGAGTGCATGTACTTTTCATTTTTGTTTTCTGCGATCATTAGACTTTTAAGGAAACAAATTAAGGTAACAAGCATTTAACAGGCCAAATAGAAAACAAACTTGGATTTTAAACATATCCAATAATTTTAAAGTAGAAACTTATTACTGGGAGATAGCTTGTCATTTGATATGCTAGCCTGGTACATTTGTTCCAAATAAAATGACCACAGTTTGAAAAATGGTGGGTAGAGCTTAAGTACGTATAAGACAGTAGCAATCCTTACATTAACTGTACATATACAATGAATTGATTTGGGTGCATATAATCAAAATAATAAAAATGGTCTTGGCTGTGCTTTTATATTTATTTAATAAATATATAAAATAGAATCATGCATATCTATATACATGCATATGTATTCTTGTAGAAGAAGAAAAGATTTCCTCATTATTATGTCTCCCCCAAAATTGCATAGTTACCTTTCTGAATGTTTTCCAAACAATGCCATTTTTTATTGTATTTCAATCCTATGCAGCCAAGTTAGAGTACCTCAAGAAGTACTCCATTGTCAGAGATTACCTTTCCTTTGAGGCAAATTTCTGCCAATATTATTACTTTCTTTTGCTCAATTTCCAGAGGGCTCTGTACAAAATAACCTTTTCATGAATAAATATACATTCTTTTATTACTTTGCTATTTAGCTTAGATTTAATGATATTAATTCTTCCATGATGTTGATTCCTGATGTATGGATTTTGGTCCACTTCAAAAAAACAAACACAATTATACAATAAATACAAAAGTACTGATGGCATATGAATTAGAGTGTAAGCACAAAGGTTATAGAAATATACATACAAAGGAATTAATGAGTTTAGAGGAAGTAATTAATTTATTTGAAACAGAAATATATACATATATATAAAATTTGATGTCTTTTAATATTTTACATTTTCAGACCTTTTTATTCATTTTTAAGAAGGCATTGATATTTTACTAGTGTGAGGATGAAAGATTACATTTCTGAAATTAAGGTGGCTTAGTGAAATCAGGTTTAGAGAAGTGCTTATTTTTATTAAAGTTGTATATGATGCCCACATTTAAAAATGAAGAATTTGATATTGTAAAATAAAATCCATAATTCTGACATATTTTGAAAAAGTATAGGGTTAGCCTACAACACAGGGCAGGACAGCCATCTGCTAGAGCTGTATACTCCCTCCTTCTTTCTCCCAGGTAGCCAGACTACCATTTCCTTCATTTACTGTGCATCCCTGTCTTTTTCAAGACTTTAGTTTCTGTCTCCTTGGAGAATCTATGATCCAAATGATTATTTCTTCTAGAAAAAATAGCATCATAGCATTTTCTTCCTGGCAACCTTCCGACCCACTCCCGCCATCTGCTAGAGCTGTATACTCCCTCCTTCTTTCTCCCAGGTAGCCAGACTACCATTTCCTTCATTTACTGTGCATCCCTGTCTTTTTCAAGACTTTAGTTTCTGTCTCCTTGGAGAATCTATGATCCAAATGATTATTTCTTCTAGAAAAAATAGCATCATAGCATTTTCTTCCTGGCAACCTTCCGACCCACTCCCCCCAGCTGGCTGAAAGGGAGGCCCCAGCCAGCAGCCAGAAGGCCCTGATTTCCCTGATTGCCGGCCAGGCCTAGGGACCCTACCCATGCACGAATTTCGTGCACAGGGCCTCTAGTAATAATATAATATGGAAAGTCAAACAAACAGAAGTGCAAAATAATCCACTGTGAGATAAACTGGCCACAATCTCTCCCACCCACTCTGAGCACATCTTCATTATGCTTGATACTTTGGCCTAAGATGAAAATCAATGGGAAGACCAACTATCTCCATGTCTTTCTTAACCTAGGCTTCCATGAGGTCTTTAAAAAGCACACTTTCCTAAATGGTGACAGTATCTCGGTTTGTGCAACCCTGCAGGCTAAACTACAGATGGTGCCATTTAGCAATGGCCAAATTGCCAGTTACGACCCTCTGAAAAATACAGGGTTTATCATAGAAACTCTGACAGTCGCCGGAATATCATGTCTCTTTTGGGCATTGTTTTAACAAATGCATTTGAAAGAAAAATGTTCTTTGTTAACTACAGTTCCCAGAATACCTTGTAGAACATTCTGTCTCTATTGATCATAAACTGGCAGAGCCACTTTGCATCCTCTGGCAGAACTCAGGGGAAAGTGAGCAAGTTCATTATACCATGTGACAAACTTTAAATTATGAAAAACACTAGCGTGCAGTTTCATCAGTATTTGCATTCTCTTAGCACAAGAGAGATCTGAAATCTATTTTTATCCAACAGTTCTTATTAAACTAAGATTGCCTGTTACTACATGTAGTTGTTTCATGCAGTAGTGCCTGATGGTACTTTTTATAAACAATAGAAAATAAATCCAAACAAGCTAAAAAAATGTTTATTGCAAAATACTGTAGTTCAAGAGAAATTACATCTGCATGGACTGCATATTTTGGATCCAATTTATGGTGCAG
Organism: Myotis brandtii; assembly: GCF_000412655.1. Taxonomy (NCBI): domain Eukaryota; kingdom Metazoa; phylum Chordata; class Mammalia; order Chiroptera; family Vespertilionidae; genus Myotis; species Myotis brandtii. Next base: position 1,099,269 of record NW_005354385.1, read on the forward strand.
TTTCTCTTCATTAACCTCATCTCAGAGAATTTTTTAAAGCATCAGCTTGCATATTATTAACATGTACTTAAAATAACAATATAGAAAGCTTAAGGATTAAAATAAAAGTTTAAGGGTGAAACATAAGTTGCTTTCAGTGTGTCTGTGTATATGCAATTCCTTAGAAATTCAGCTTTTTAATTAAAGTGAACTAGACCTTACCTAGACCAGCTAGATTAATAAGTATCTCACTCTACTATAACTATTCTCGATAAAAGCAGATGTAATTCATTTTGTAAGAAAAAATACAGTATTAACCATCATTGCTTCTTTTATATAGCTAAACACATATAATTATTCTACAGCATTTTTCATGGAAAAGAACAGTGACAAAAGGCAATTATAGTGTTTGAACTAAATGGGAATTTTTCTTCAATTACTCTACATTATAGATATGCATTTTCTCAGTTGTTTGATTGCTTTTGTTTATTTTTTCCATTTATATGCATTCTGTAATATTTTATAGCTTGATATCTTTAAAGGAATATCTGTATCATCAATTGCACTTATAAATGCATGTAGAATCTTAAACCATTAAAAAGTTAAATGTGAACACAATTAATAACTGAATCTCTGAAAATTCCAATATTATACTATCCAAGTGTTCTCTCTTGCCATTCATAGTCTGCTCCTAGAGTCACTCCTTAAAGATTAGTAGAAGAGGATAAATTCTAATCTATTACTTATATGAACAATGTGTGTGCATAGCATAACCGAAAGGCCACAGTTCTTGCCATTCAGAAGTGGGTTTGAATCCAGCTGGTATTTCTTTTTTTTTTTTAATATATTTTATTGATTTTTTACAGAGAGGAAGGGAGAGAGATAGAGAGTTAGAAACATCGATGAGAGAGAAACATCCATCAGCTGCCTCCTGCACATCTCCTACTGGGGATGTGCCCGCAACCCAGGTACATGCCCTTGACCGGAATCGAACCTGGGACCTTTCAGTCTGCAGGCTGACGCTCTATCCACTGAGCCAAACCGGTTTTGGCCCAGCTGGTATTTCTTAAACTGTGTGATGTTGATCAAGTCAGTTAATTTGAGCTTCAGTCTTCTCATTGGAAAAACAGCTAAAAAAATATACTTTATAGATCTGTAGAGAGCTATAGGGATAATTCTTTTAACGTGCTTAATACTGTGCCTACACACACTCGGTAAAAAAAGGCAGACATGGTTACTGTTACTTCTTCTCCAAATCTAAAGTAATACCTAAAGGCAGTCGAAGTCAGCCTGAATTTGCACAAGATGCTGTCTTAAATTAACAATTAAAATTAAAGTTCTTCACTTTTTAAACTGCTATCACCATTCTTTTTAAACCTCCTGGGTTGGCATGCCTCAGATCTCTCTTCCTGATCAAGCCTCTAGCTCCATCAGTGGTGAACTAACCTTGCCCTCCATGACCCTCACCCTTCCAGGTCTCGGGACACCCTTTGTTTGAATGTGCCTCTCGGTTTCCTCACTCAAGTGAATTGCTAGTCACCCTTTAGTGATATCTTCTTTGATGCAACAAGATAGAAATAACCACAGAGCATTTCTATTACTGCAGCATCCAACTCTTTGTACATCTGTTGATATTTGCTTCCTCCACAGGAAGCCACTTGAGCTGGACCACTGTGTTTCCCTAGCAGGAATGTTACCTGCACGTTACTGGGAGAGAAACAGCTAAATTTTTTGAAAACAATACTGTGAAAAAGAAAGAAAAGTTTTCTTAACAAAACGGAAGTTAATAAAACAATGTCAAAAGCAAGCGATTTGGTAGAAAACCAACTTTCAGGAAGGGAGAGGTGCAGTTTGTGTTAACATTCCTAATCCTTGGTTGTCATGTCAGAACTCCCCCCTGAGCATTGCTGCTCACCCTCCACGGCCCATGACATGCAGTGCCACCCTTGCTACAGCATCAGCCTGGACCAGGGCTCTGCTTCCTCTCTTCACCATGGAATGAGGTGATCCTCCCTAAGACTGCACAGCCCCAGGTAATTCTCCTACTGCAAAGATGCATTTCCAGCAACCTAGACACTGTTTACAAATAAAACTGCTAACAGTAAAATGTCACCACAGATGTGACAACATCAACCGATAATCACCATTTTTTTCATATTTATTGCTGGACTAAAAACAAATATTTTGTTTGTCTCAATAGTTCCAAAATGTTGGCCAGTATAGCTTGCCATTTTCATGCCAGTACTTATTCATCCAAAACCATTTGGTCTTGCCACTTCACTGACACGCAGGCTAAAAATACTGCAGAAAATTAGTACCCAAGTGCACACCAGAGATTTTGGTGCCTAAATTTTATTTTGGGTGGTGGGAGATGAATCAGGATGTTTTTAAAGCAGTTTAGCCCTGTGCAATTCCTTCAAAATTTCCAAGTAAAAAATAAACTCCAAGGGAATTTGAAATGTTAAGTGCCATACCACAAAAAGTGAATTATTAAAAAAAATAAATTAAAAGAGAAGAGTCTTGTAATAATAGGTTTCCCATCAGATGAATGCAGTCTTAATTCTTTAGTTTCCTGTGTTTTCTCCTGTGATTTATTTACAAACCAAACCAGAGAAATCTCATTGATCTCTTTAAAATAAGCTTATCTGATATATTTCTCCATGCATTTTTATTTGATCAGTACTCATGTAACAGGAATTCAGGTGTTCTTAATCCTTTTTAGGCTCCTACCTCATAGAGCCCACAGGCTTCAAAAGGCATTGTTCCCCCTCAGTGGGAATTATAAATAACCACACAACTCCCTATTTAGCCTTGTACTGCGTGCCATAATAAGGATGCAGACACCAAAATTTCCCACTTGTTTCATTTGCTAGCAAGTGCTCCACTCCAGTCTTTGAGGCCCGTTACGACCCCCCAAATTCTAACACTGAAGTTAAAGCAGGCCACCCCCATGGAAAGCCACAGCAACTTCATTTAAAAAATATATTTGATTTTTATTCCTAATCTTCTTCCAGCCTTTCCTTCTTAGCTTCCCCGCACCCCTTACACTGCTGTGTGCTTTAATTTTGCTTTCAGTCAGTAGTTTAAAAACTTTAGCTTCTAATAACTGGAAAAAATGGTTATTTAAAGATAACTGCAACTTGCTTAACATGCCAGGCTATCATATGCTCAGTGCTTTGAAGCTGCAAATTAATGACGAGCAGGAACAGTGACTATCTTTCAGAGGAAACTGACCTCTTTCTAATGGCACATCGCTAATGTCATCTGTCTACTGCATCTCATTATGTGAATTTCACGGAGTTAAAAAAAAAAGTATCTTAAGGCTGTGCACAAATAAAAAGGACCTTCTAGTATTAAGCACTTTGAAAATTTTTGATCTCTCAAAATACCTTCCTTAGATACTGCTTTCCCCTTTTGTGCATGGCACGCTGCTTATGTCATCCATTCTCTGTGACTAATTATGTTAATTTTGTGCCATAAAAGTAACTGAAGGCTGTTAAGAAATAAAAGCTTTTGAGTGGCCTTATTTCATAAACACCCCTTTTGAACAAGGCGCATTTAGTCATATTTGCAGTAACAGAAAGAGTCTTGTGCTAAAAATACAACAAAGGCTCTTGAATATGGCCATTTATTCCCACTTTATTAGGTAATTTATGAAAAAGTATGAAGGGAAGCCTTTTTTGTTACTATAATTTGCATAAAGCTGGTGCCCCATTAATGAGATAACTTCCTGCCTTTTGTGTATCACCAGCTGGAAATAGAAATGGAGGAACTTTTCTGTAGCCCAATTACTTAACCTGCTGAGTTCAGAGTTGGAAAGTAAACAGGGTCCCTATCTGCCAAAGAACTTTATTTTGGTTCCTCTAACCTGGTTTTTAAAAATAAAGATAATTAGAAGGAGGATGAATGCCAAATGCTAAAACTAACTAAGTGTCAGCAAGGCTATACGTTAGAATGTGCATCTACTGCTGAAGAATATTCCTTATTTAATAATCATATTTTACCAAGTTGTAGCTTACTTTTGCTGTCAATGGGTCAAATGAATAACATTTGATCATATATTTACACCTATGGAACTATACATATGACAAAAAGAAAAGAATTGTAAATGAATTTTAGATTTGGGGGGTGAAAGGAGATATTGAATTGCATTGAAACGTATTGTAATTATGAATTGCAATTGTTCAATGAAAGACATTAATAATATCTTATTATCATAATCATATGTTGTTGAAAATATCTTGGTGACATTGTAAATAAGTAGGTAAAAAAATATGCTAGGAAGAATAAACAATTCTCCATGAGGGTTAGAAATTCTACACCTACTGTAAAAGCATGGGCGAACAAAATAGGGGCAAAAGAAGAGGGATGATTTTGAATTTATAACTTGTAAGTACTTATGCACACACACAAATGCACATACAATATATTTTTTGTTAATTCTCACCAGAAGATATATTTTTCCATTGATTTTTTTAGAAAGAATGGAAGAGAGAGAAATGTGAGAGACATATCAATTGGTTGCCTCAGGCATGCACCCTGACAAGGCCAGGGATTTAACCTGCAACTCTGGTAAATGCCATTGACCAGAAATCGAACCCAAGACCCTTCAATACTCAGGTCAGCACTCTAACCACTGAGCTCAACAGCCAAGGGCAGATACAATATTTTTAAAACTTTTCTTAAACATGATTCTATGAAAAGGAAAACTATGTTTATTAAAATCTGACTATATGATTTAACCCAATCTTTGAAAATTATACTTCAGTCAAATTAAGCTATTATACTGTTTCTCCTCATTGTTTAATCCAGCTATGTAAATGTAGCTCCAGATAGAAATTTGTAAAGGTTGTACAGTGGTATGTCAACATGGAAAATAAGACAGAAGTGAGAACAGAGGTGGCTAAACTATCTTCGATTTAACAAATAAACTAGAGAAGTAAATGGTTAGACCCATGATCTTATCATCTTTTAAAATAAGATTTTGAAAATTTTTAAATTACAATAAAATTAACTTATAATTAGGGCAGAATGTCTGTTTTTCTGTATTCTTCATATAATATTTTGGGTAAATTGCACTTACTAAAATAGTAGAAGTAATAGCAAAAACCTTGACTACTATGAAAAGCTTTCAAAAGCTTTGACGATTGTCACCACAGTATTTGAATGTGGGTATATTTCTAAGGTTAATTATGATAATGTAGTCATTTTTCCTGTATTCATATTCTCTGGACAATCTTCTCGAGAGTTTGATGCAAATCCCAACTTCCAGGGTGCAAGGCACTTCCTTCTCTTTAGGAGTCTCTTTGTACCTTACACCTTGAATAGGAATATATTACGTATATTTTACTCAACTCTTCAATAATACAAAGTCAGCATTTCCCAAACATAACACCCACAATGTAGTTTTGCATGATATGTCTACTGTCTATACCTTCTTAAATACCAAAAAATAGAGTGCAAGAAATGCTGTTCTAGGGAAGTAACTTTCTTATCTGATGTGTACTACTGGAGAATTATTTCTTGTCAGTGGGTTTTATGGTCTAAATTGTTTAAAAGAATTATAAACAAGCAGGGAAAATAACTAGTACCCATCTAATCAATGCAATGTGCCTTTATTATTAATAAACTTATGGTAAAGAGCATAAGTAAAAGGCTATCAAGAACACCCCAAAATTCCAAACAGTAGCCTCCAAGATGTTACCAGGAAATTGGTTGGTCTAATCAGGCACTTTCTACTCTGCTTTCTTCTCCCTTACACCTGGGAAATAAATGCATCCCACCACTGATCATACATTTCCATTTGTTTATAACTGAACTTGTGACAAAAATCTGTAATTTAGATTTTCATGAGTGTTAGTCATTTGAAACACAGGAATCTAGAGGAAGAAAATAGTGTCATGCATGATCCTTTAAGAAAAACAAAACAGCCTTAGCTGGTTTTGCTCAGTGGATAGAGCATCAGCCTGCAGACTGAAGGGTCCTGGGTTCGATTCTGGTCAAGAGGGCACATGCCAGGGTTGTGGGCTTGATTCCCAGTGGGGGTTGCCCAGGAGGCAGACAATCAATGATTCTCTCTCATCATTGATGTTTCTATCTTTCTCTTCCTCTCCCTTTCTCTCTGAAATCAATAACAATATATTAAAAAAAAAAGACTAGAGTAAACGTAATTGAACTTACTGGAAAAAGTAGCCAGAATGACAACATTTTTTTTATTATTATAATGTTTTTGGATTCCGAAAATTTTATATTCAAGCTATCTTACTAAAAATTCTATATTCTAATTATACCCTTACATATTTGGACTCAAACTTTTCAACATAGACCTGAAAATTAGTACTCTTCTAAAATTTTACAGTTAAATGAAGAACTTAAGCAAGGTCTATATGATAGTTAAGTAATATACAGTATTGAGTTTTAGACTATTAATTAAACCATAATTTGGGGACATCTGATACTAGTTTACTTAATTATTATCTCTGCTTGCCACTTCTTTAAAATTTATACAAAATTGCTCAAAAAAAGAACTCAGAAATCAGCATAAAACTAATACATTGTTAAAGCTATGTAAAAGTACTGAGAAAGCTAAGGGGGAAAGTTTGAATCAACAAATATTTTCTGCATTCCTACTGGTAACTCCCAAGACCTTTTTTTCTTCTGTTCCCCCCCCCTCCCCACACCCTCACCCCTCCTTGTCTGTTACAAGTTATGATGTGTGGATGAAGGCTTTTTCCCATGCAGTAATGACTGTATACTGAGATTTCAAGGGGCTGTTCATGACAATCCCATTTTCTGTGTAATTTCATGGTTGTCTTCTTGAATGAAGATATTGGCTGCTCTGAAGCAGGGGGTCAGCCGCTCCTGCTCCCTTTCAGTATTGTTCCGGAGTATGTTTCCTTTCAGCTGATGAAAAGTAATTCATCATTTACACCCCTGAATTCTGCCAGCATTTTTTGAACAACTTTTCTTTCCCTGTGGTACCTTAGGCCCCTGAAAGAGATAAATAGGTTCAATACAACAGTAGGCCCTAGATCCTGGGAGCAGGTTAGGCCTCTGAGGCCCGGAGCTGCCCCTTTCTCATGATAGAGTTTGTCACCTTTCTACCTCTAGAAGTCAAATCCTGTCGACTCAGCCATCTTTCAGGCTCTCTGAAGTGGCTTTGGCACCCACTGGGGCATGTGAGCTTAAAATTGATTTTTTTTAAGATCTGTCAAGTTCCCTTAAGGGACGAAGTTGACAGCCAGCAGGCCTCAACTATCACAAAGCGTTCAATGTGTAAAAGACACCTAAGGAACTTCCTTTGAGAGGCCAAAGGGCTTCAGACTTTGTGACACATTGAGAGGGCGCTGTTGCTAAGAAACTGGCTTTTGGCAATAGGTTTTTTTCCTGCAACTCTGCCACTTTGGGAAGCACTTTAAGCTACCTCTCTCCTTATGGTGAAAGACAAGATCAACTATTACAAACACAAGATACGAAAAAGATGTTAAATGGAATCATTACATGGTTCTTCAGACTCTAATCGCTTATGCAGTTTAGGAATTAGTTAACTCTAATATTGGTACCAGCTTTCAGAAGATTAAAGCACTAGGCAATCTAAACATAATCAAATAATATCTGGTATTTGTTTTAAAAGCAAAGGATAATTTGGATGTTATAGTAAATAATGCAGAAATCAATTGTTCTTTCCAAATTTAAACAGTGAACGGTTTGATGCCTCAATAACAGCACGATGCTATAGCTTACCTCCCATTTGTTGACAAATAATGCTGGAGCAGTTATGACCTGCCATTTGTTCCTGACTTAGGTCTTTCAGATCAAGAGACTATTTAAATCTGCCTTTTATTTGGCCATTTTGTTTTATTTTACATGTTCTTTTGGAAGTCAAACGATAGGGTAATGTTTTAAAGGCTAAGGAAATGTTCTATTCTTTTTGATACAATTTTTTTTAACAGTTTTAATATGGCAAGTGATTTTTCTGTTCTACATAAAGCAGAAAATAACTTCATCTCCTTCAGCGACCACGGCACAACCACTTTCTCTAGCCAAACCATTCGTACAGAGCAAGCACAACATCCCTTGGAAGATTAGTGATTCCTCAAAAGAAGTCAGGAGACAGATTTTCAAATTCAATTCAACCTGTGTGGCTTGAAGGCCGTGAAACTTTCAACAACAATATAAATACTGCATGTGTCTCTCTCTCCCAAGGCTGGATTTTACCGACTGTGTGAAAGGCCAATTGTATAAACAGGTGTAGGTCTGAGTTGAAAGTATTTGGTGGCATTAATCTCCCCTTAAGAGGTCTTTTTTTCATGGGTTGTTGTCAAATAGAACTGGGTTGTTCTGTGATTATAACTGCAGTTATATGCCCCTTATTATAGAAAAGTGCCCTAGTGTTTGAGGGAATTCCTATGATTTTTCAAAAGATAGCTCGAGTGTTCTCTGTAGAGGGAGGAGGTATGGTAAAGTGAAAAGAGTAGAGGTTTTGGTGCCAGGCATACCCGGAGTTTGAGCATCAACTTGTGTGAGCGGTGCTGCCTCAGCAAATCTGTGAAACTTCTCTGAGACACAGCTTCTTTGTGCCTAAAATGAGAAGGACTATTTCTGAAGATTAAATGAGGTTATGCATGAAAAATACCCAGCATTGTCATTGGCATGGAAACTTACCAAATAGAAATCATTATTACTATGATTGACCAAATATAGTCCACAATGTAATGGTCTTTGGCACTAAAGTTTAAGACATGGTGGATATTAAGATTTATCAACTTTAATAAACAATTTTCCTCCCAAATCTAAACACTGAATATGTTAATCTCCAGACTACAGAGATTATTACCCAGGGCTACATTGAGATTTATCTATGACTGTTTTGAAGAAGTGACCTGGTCAAAATATAAAAGGAAATGCTGAGATATTTTCTGAATGAAGGATTAGTCCTATGGTTACTAACAAAATACTTACATCAAAAAATAACAGGTAAGAATAGCTGTTGATACTAACATACTTCTGATGTTACATAGACATAATTTGCTTTGCCATTAGTGACTGATGAGATCCTGCAACCTACAATGCTAATATATTGCTCTCAATGGACAAGTGCATGTAGTCCTTTTGCCTATTGGTCCATTCTAGTCATTTGCTCAACTCTTTGAGATTTCTGGTTTAATTAGTGTAGATGGAGCACCAGTGTTTTTGAAAAGTTACCCAGTTGATTCTAAAATCCAGTCTGGGCTGAACATCACTGCCTTAAAGAAATGTAATAACAATTGTCATTTTTCTCAAAATGTGCTACATGTCAGTGGCCATAACTAACTTTTCAGGAAATACAGTATTGCAAATAGGCAGTTGTGCAGTGGCTGGAGACAAAATAAAGCAGCTGTGTAAGAGAAGAGGAGAGTCTTCAATGTCAAAAAAAAGAAATTATATTGTTATCTCACTGTATCCTCCTGAGAATTGGTAACACACACAACAATCTCACTCAACAAATTGTATGACTATATAACTATCTACCTTGTGTTAAATGTTTCTTTTAATTCCTCTCCCATGTAGACATACTGAAAGAATAACATGGGACTTTGGACCTCCTTTTCTCGGTGTCCATTGAGGCTTTATGTTCTTGTATCCCTTGTCTAAGAAGTCTCCCCCAACCCCAACTGTACATCAGATGTGCCTGTGCTGTGTTTGCCTAGAGTCCTACAGTTCTTTTATTACATTAAGAGATTGATAGAATGAAGAGCACTGAGCACAATAGGTATTCTCCATTGGATGGTGGGCTGTAGGAAACAGCACTAATGTGTGGTGGGATCATCCTTGTTTCCCCAGCATTCATCTCACTGTTTATTGATGCAGGTCCTTACTTAACATGCATTTGCTGAATGTGACAATATATAAATGAGCTATTCCTACCATGACTTTGCCCAAAGGAACACTCCCCCCGCACCACCAAATAAAAGGTTTAATATATCTGTAGTCTTTGCCCAAGAATCTAACAATTATTCTACTACAAAACGTTTCCATAGTCTCCTGAGAGAGGCTGACAAAAATATTATTCAGGAGACCCATAATTCACCAGAACAAAAGATGGATTCTCTCTCATGAAGTGAGAAATCATTTGAGAAGGCAGAAACAAGGCAGAGTGGGCTAGTCCGGTTTCCAGATAGGGAATAAGTTCACCAGCAGGTTGGGAAGCAATAAGCATGGTGTCTATTTTGGACATTCTTACAACTATATTTTCCCTGATAAAGAAAAACTACAAAAGTTCCAATGCTACAGTTTGATGCATCTATGTGTTCACAGGGTCATCATATTACAGTCATTATGGCAGGAGGCACACTTCCCTCCCTGGCCTATTATAACCGGCCGTAATGTACCATAGAGGCTCAAGATGTTCTCTTCTTGACTGAGCTTGGAGAGTATCTATTTCACAGTGTATTCCCCTTAAAGGGAGAGTCTACAAATGGCAATAGGCAAGGTACTTATCTGTACATAAGCATCGAGTGGGAGTAAATGATGCACTTCATGGAGTTGCATTACTTCTTTAGTATAATTTGTTGCACTAAAAAAAAGTAATCTGGTAAATGGACTCTAGTGGCTTGAAAGAGTTAATGTGCTTCTTTCTTCCTACTGGAAGCATTCATTGAAACATTTATATATAGTCAATCCCTTTGCTTCTGAGTTACATCAAAGCTGCAAGAGACATTTTAAAATGGATCTTCACAGACTCCAGGGATGGAGAAAAAGGATTTTTTAAAACTGTCAGTAGTAACTACAAAAATGAATTTTTTCCTTGTTTATTTTTTTCTTCAGTGGTGTGATCCTGAGAAGATGGTTGGAAAGACTTGCTTTCTTACACCTGGAATCACTGTTATAGGGAGGTTATCTCCTTGGTATTCCTAGTTCATTCACACAACTGGAGGGTTTAGAAAATATTTTCTAATATAACAAAAGAACAATAAAAAAATGAGCTAGTCTGTCCTTCAAATATGTTGATAGTTTCAATGAGATAGCTCCTCTTTTTTTATACCCAATATCTATTCAATTCCATTCTTTAGTATCTGTTTCTGGATATTTTAAACCTATTTTTGCTTAGGTTGTCTTTTTAAAAGTATATTAGCTTTCTCCTTTCATCATAATTTAAATCAAGATTAAATGCATCACAACCTTTTTTAATTATAATTTTCTCCCACGAATTCATCATGCATAAGATTCTGATAGATATAATTTTGTGATTTTTGCATTCTTTCCAAAATGTCTTTTCCCAGGGCAACCTCTTTTGGATTTCTTGATTTTTACAATATGTAAATGCTTTAGTGTTTCAATAGCAAATACTTATCAACTATTAAACATTCACTTGCTTGTTTTTCAAGTTCTAGGGAGTGATTTCACAAATCATTTTCTTTAGCTGAGCACAAATGTGAGATGTACTGTTTTTCCCCTGAACAAGTTTCAACCTTGCAAAGGAAATTTTATCTAGAAGGAAAACATTTCCTGCTCTATTTCTCTTCATGCCCCAGAGGTATATTTCAACATTTACAAAATACCTGACTATCCTTATTTTCCTTAATGCCTATCCAAACAGTATCTGCTGTGTCAGCTAAAACACTCACAGTTTTTTCTTTTCGCTGGCTATCATATCTATGCAATATTGAAGCCTCCCCCTCATTACTTGGTTTCTAGTTTCAGTAAACCTTATACTAGCATTTTAAATCCTCAGTCATTTTCCTGACTCAACCATATCACTACTATTTCAATAATATCATGCTTATTCCTGATGCTCATGCTCACACGTATCATCGATAAGGCTTTGAGGTAATAAATCCTTGATATAATATCATACTTATCCATGCTATGAGATATAATCAAAAATGAAAGCAGAAACTTAAGACACAGAGTAAAATATATTACTTGCCAATTTTCCACAGTAACTTTTCATCATTACCCCAAAATTACTTTTTAATGCAAAGAGTAGTTTCAATCACATCGAGGCCCACATGATTCAGATACTATCATAATCACAATTAGATTACATTACTGCAATCAGGAATGGAGATCATTAAGAGAAAGAATATAAATTGCTTTAGTTTTACAAGTACTGAGCTAGCAAAATTATAATTAATCTCCATTTATAATCTTTTCTTTCATAGAACTGCAAAGCATGCTACTTTTTTAGGCCATCAATACAAATTAGAACTAAGTAATAAAGCCCTAACTACTACTACTGTTCTGCTCACAATTGAAGAAACTTTCCCATTATGTATGGAAGGCTTTTCATACAAACAGTGCCCTTAGAGTAGATTGCTTCAAAGCAATAAGCACAACTATAACAAGGTGCTGTTAAAAAGAATACCGCAGGAACTCTCTCTCTCTTTAGAGTAATCAGTTTGTGCATTTCATTTCTTAAATGAGATGGTGCTACTCATGTGAGATGAAGAAATAATGACTTAGCAGTCACAGTGAATGCATCACTCTGTGCATCCCAAGTTTAAATATAGCCTTTTAGAAATGCAGGAAATAATATGAACATGAAGAAATCATTGCACTCAAGATCTTGAGACCTTCAAAGTATAATGAATTCTAATTATTTTAATTGTTTATATTTTTAATGGGTTAAGTTGTATGGCACCTTGGTATCGCCAATCCTTCCATAATTCTAGATATACCTTTTAGTTTTTAGTCCTTAAAACTTACCTTAAATTATAACAATATATTAGTAAATACAGATAATAAGTATAGACGATCTAATATTATACAGGTTCACAAAACGTTTCCCACAATGCTGAAATACAAACACTTCTACAAATCAGATGAACTTTTGGAAATTATTTGGTAGCAAGCTGTCTCCACATGAAGCCAACTTGATATGAACTTATTTGGTATCAATATGTGACCTGAACTGAGGAGAGATCATTCATAGCCTTTAATGATGCTGTTATGTTATTTTGTGTGCATGTTTTTACATCCTACTGCTCCAGATCCCACTGGAGAATTAAATAACATATGGTATATCAACACCAAATTACCTTTTAAAATGGGGGAAAAATGTTTTCCAAAAGACATCTTGCACCAGGGATTTTCGATTAGGAATGATGTTCTCAGTAGCTGCGTAAAGGTGGCTGGTCACACCTGTGTCAAAATTGTCAGTAACGGTTGTTTCCTTTGCATTTTGCCTCTCTAATGGCAGTTCTTTCCTTTTGGTGCATTTTTGCTCTCAGCTTCCCTAAGCCAGAGCTTTTCACCATCTTGCTGTGAAGGGGTAGCAGCCGTGCTCCAGAATTTTGATCTACTCAGCCCTGGAGGCAGCTGATAGGGCTTCGGGCATTTGGAGACCTGGCGGGGCACTACCACCTTTGAATCTGGGCATCCAGTTACCCCAACTTACCAGTGGTTCCAGGGAGCTGCACAGGTATTATTTGATTTCTATGTATGTCATGACCTCGAAAATGTTTGGAAGTGACACCATTATAAATTAACCTAGTTGTAAATAACTGGAAAGAATCCAAGGGAATTCCAAATTCTGTAGGCCTGCCATTTGTACAGCCCTGCCAGGAAGCTTCAATTTAGGCGCATGCCCAGTAAAGTCTGGGAGACATAGGGAAGGTATTTGACTTCCAATCACCCCTGGAAACAGGTCATTGGCCAGAATAGGCATGGCCACTGCAAATGCAGGAAGATTTGAGAGACATAAGCTCCTCAACAAAGGAGTTCCTGCTCTTGCTCTCTTGCCTCTTGGCATGTTGTCCTTGACTCCTGGCTTGTGGGGCCCTTACGCTCCTGCATTTGCACACATAGTGGACTAAAGGACGCAACTAGCCTGATGCTAAACTGGACCTGGCTCTACCCTGAAATGGAAACTCTGGACTCTGGCTTCGCCTCTGGCCCTGCTGAAGCCTCAGCTGCACCTCTTCCAGGACTGGATTAAGGGAAATGGGACTTTGGAAACCCAGGGGTGTGATTCCATGGCAAATAAAAATCACTCATCCTCTAGGGTGAGTCTCAGAAAATTCTTTTTCTTGAGACATCATTAGGACCCGCCCCCAGTACCCAATGGGGAAGAGGATACTTCACTTCCATTGTTTTGGTTATCCAGTTTCTTCACACCATCTCCCACTTTTCATATACTAGACATGGGCTGTTAGATAACAGTGCCTGACATAAAAGACAACGATTATTTGCTGACTGTTGAATGTATATCATGTTATCATTCTTATTAAAATGTTTGCATTTTTAATAGGCACATAAGTTTTAATTTCAGGAAATCAAGTATGAGAAATGAGGATATGGATGGTTTATTGGAAATGCTGCATCATTCTAGCCTTGACTTTTGTATTTCTAAGATTGATCCTAAAGACATGGCCAATATAAATACAGGGAAGAAAAGTAGATCAATATTGTGTTTATTTGTAACAAAATCTTCTATTAATGGTGGAAAGAAATATAGCAGCATTGATCTTAAAAGTCATAAATTGTAAAACACTTTGACAGTTGATAAACCTTTTAAATCTCAGAAATTTGGAATGATCCTTTGTAAAATCAAGAATGGGGAAAAATAATTATAAGATAAATATTTAACCATTTCATTTGAACTATAAAAACAATATAACATTTTATTTGTAGATAAATGTTTTAGTTTAAATTGTTAAAATGATTGTTCTATGCTGAATCATATTAATAAAACAATGTGCACAATGCCACCCAAATCATATTTTTACTGTATATGTAAAAAAATAATTAAATAACTGTTCTTATAGGCAATGAAGTTAGCTTTTAGTACTAATAAACTCATGCTTTGCAGCTATGAAATTCTATGGCTTTATACTAGGAATTTTAAGGGAAATTGGAAAGCTTTGCAGGAGTTTTTCTTTTAATTTGGGACAGTATGTAGAGTTGGATTCAAAAAAAGAATCAAGTAGAAAAAAAAAAGAATGAGTAACACATTTTATCTCACAGCATTAATTATTGGAAAACTTTTATAAGTGTTTTTAAAAATAACATAAATGAGATAATAAAGCATAACAATCATATTATTTATCTACTTTAATTTTGAGTATAATACATTAGTAATATTTTTCCATTCTATAATTAATTAATATATCTGATTCAGATACTGGTAGGATACTGATATGTAAAAACATTGCATTTGACATTAACAAGACACAAAATGGACATTAAAATTCATTTTATTATACTATAGATGGATAAGAAAATGCTATTAGATTTAAGAGGTAGTAGTTTTCTTATGACTAGACATTTGGGAATATTGTGTGTGTGTGTGATAGTCTGAAGAATAACTTTCTTAAACAAATATTTAAGCTTCTCTAATATTCAGTCTCAATCTGCATTTATATTCATATAGTGTAAGTTCTAACTAAATTATTTTTCTTGCCAAGTTTGCTTGGAGAAAAGCATGAAGATTGTATTAGACAATGAACAGTATTTGTCTTAGGGAACATTGTTTAGAGAAAATTCAATGTTAACTGTACTTAGAATGATTGAAGAGAGAGAAACAATGTTTAAGAGTAGAGGCAAGAAAAATAAAGACCTGAAGGGGGAAAAGAAAGGGAAGGATAGTGCATCCATATTTTTAAAGAAAATACTCACACAACCCAGGGGGTAAAAGAGAGAGAGGGACAAGTTGGAAAAAGAACAGCAAAATTCTCTAACGTTTTGCGTCTCCAAACAGAAATACAGTTCCATGAAAGAATTAGGGAAGTGGTCACGAAATATAGGAAAATAAAAGGGTTTCATTCTATTTATTCCTTTTCTTTAAACTTTCTTTTTTCACTCTATATAACACAAAATAAAAACAAGAAAGTGAAATAAGTAAAAGGTCCCAGCACCGGACCAAAATTTTGTTATATTTCTGCCTAGCATAAGTAAATATGGAGCAAAATGGTAGTGGATGCTGGGATTGTGGGCATCTGAGATTTTATCAGAAAATTGATCTCTAGTAATGGAAATCCTGCAGTGCAGATCTATTTCAATGACTTTTTCTTTAGTCATGAGAACCGGGGACTTGACTAGTCACTCCCCAGCGATTCAGGTAGACAACACAGGATATCAACAGAGAAGTTGCTGAGGGGGAAATCATGCTAATATGCCATTTCTGGTTGAAGAACCATTCTTAGGAAGTATATGGGCCCTGCAGGAACATGGACGATGGTGTGGAGAATTGTGTGTGATCATTAGAACCAGTGACTTAAATAACATTTCTGTGCATCCTCTCCGTATCATAAGCCCCCAAATGGAAGGAAAATGCACTCTTAATGAAAAAGAAGTAATAAACTTCATGAATGAATAATAAGGAAATAAAACTATATTGAAATTGGAGACTACATAATCTAATTGATTCCCACCCAAACCTCACCTGAACTAGTAGTCATTAATGTTGCTGTCCAAATATTGCTGGTACACAATAGAATTGTACTTCTTAACTCCTTATAGTGATTTTGAGCCATGTGATCCATTCTGGTTGACAAGTTATGATTCTCAGTCATGAAAGTTAATATATCACAATTGATAATACATATTTGGCTCTGTTTCTGGACACTTATACCATAGACTAGAGGCCTGGTGCACAAAAATTTGTGCACTCGAGGGGGGGGGTCCCTCAGCCCGGCCTGTGCCCTCTCGCAGTCTGGGACCCCTTGGGGGATGACCACCTGCTGGTTTAGGCCCACTCCCCAGGGGAATGGGCCTAAGCTGGCAGTCAGACATCACTCTGGCAGCCTGGGAGCCCTCGGGGGATGTCCACTTGCCAGTGGCGAGAAGGCCTAAGCTGCAGTCAGACATCCTTAGGCCTCTGAGGAGGTGGGAGAGGCTCCCACCACCACCGCTGTACTGGCAGCCATCAGCCTGGCTTGTGGCTGAGCAGAGCTCCCCCTGTGGGAGCACACTGATCACTAGAGGGCAGCTCCTGCATTGAGTGTCTGCCCCCTGGTGGTCAGTGTGTGTCATAGTGACCAGTCATTCCCAGTCATTCTGCTGTTACCCTTTTATTATATGGGATAGAGGCCTGGTGCATGGGTGGGGGCTGGCTGGTTTGCCCTGAAGGGTGTCCCAGATCAGGGTGGGGGTCCCTCTGGGGTGCCTGGCCAGCCTGGG
>NW_005354385.1:1116399-1141259 GCF_000412655.1 Myotis brandtii
CATGGCCCCCAGCCACCCAAGCTCCCAGTGGAGGTGGCTGGAAGCAGGTATCTGGGATTTATTTAGCTTCTATAATTAAAACATTGTTGCCTTGAGCGGAGGCCACAGCCGGCCAGGGCAGGCGGGAAGCTTGGCTTCCTCCATCGCTGGGGCAACCAAGCCTCCTGCTTGCTCCAGCTCCGTGGCTGCCAGCCACCATCTTGGTTGGGTTAATTTGCATATGGTTGCTCTGATTGGCTGGTGGGCGTGGCTTGGAGCATAGCAGGGGTGCAGTCAATTTGCATGTTTCTCTTTTATTAGATTAGATATACAGGTTTTTATTATGCCAATGACACAGTTTATTAATTAACATAGTTTTATAATGCATCTTGATGTTAGGAATATAAGTACTCCCATTGTATTCTACTTTTGAAAATAGTTTTAGCTATTCTAGATAAATTACATTTCCATATATTATAATTTAAGCTTGTAAATTTCTACTAAGATAATCTTCTCATAATTTTCATTGGTATTGGGTTGAATCTACAGATCAATTTTGGAAAAATTAATATCTTAGCATTGAGTCTTCCCAGTCCTCAGACATATATCTCTCTCAGTTATTTAATTTGTCCCAGAAGTGTTGTATAGTTTTAACTGTATAAATCTGGCACATGTTTTGTTCAATTTATTACTAATTATGTTTGGTTTTGGATGCTATTTTGATATTATTTTTATTTCAATTTTCAATTGTTTACTAGTATATAGGAATTTTGTTAGTTTCTGAATATTGACTTTATGTTATTGCTTTTGTTACATTAGGTGTAATTATTAGTTCTAACAGATGTTTTGTAGAGTCCTTAGAATGTTCTTCTGTATACATGTATGTCCTATGTGAACAGTCATTTTTGTTTTTGTTTTTTCCCTTATCTGATTTTTATTTCCTTGTCTTGCCTTACTGCAAAGGCCAGGAATTGCAGTGTAATAACAGAAGTGCTGATCCTAGAAAAAAAGAATTTAGAATTTTACCATTAAGTACGATGTTAAGTTCTGTGATTTTTTGAGCTTAATAAAAGGTTACTGTTCCCTTTAAGTTCTATTTTTATATGTATTTAAACTTATTATAAATAAATTCAAATTTTATTAAATACTTTGTCTGCATATATTGAAATCAGAATTTTTGTTAATGTGTTAAATTGCATAGTTTACTTATTATAACAAACTAACTTGTTATTTTAAGCTTCCAGTAAACATGGTGGCATAGGTAAATACAGTACTTGGAACTGCCTACAACCAATCAAAATTAAAACAAAGCTACAGAACAACCATCATTCGAAACATCCTGAAATCTAGCTTAACAGAAGTCCTATAACTAAGGATATAAAGAAGAAGCCACGTAGAGACTGGTAGAAAGGGTGGAGATGCAGAAAGAGGTGGTCCATACCTCTTGTGGTGGTTAAAAATTGGGAGTGGTATATAGTCTACAGAGGTACCCCCTTAGGACCCAGGGATTCCAGATCTACACTGCCCACCCCCCAGCCCCGGGTTCCAGTGTTGGGAGGTGAAATACCCATAACTTCTGGCTGTAAATACCAGTGGAGATTGTGGATGAGTGAGATGGACGCTCCTGGAGTCCCAGATGTTCCTCTTAAAGGGCCTGTACAGGGACCTACGCATACTCACTTACTCTGAGCTCCAAAGCTGGGGCAGCAGCTCAAAGGATGATAGAGACATATGAGGAGAAAAATGAATGTCTGGCATTAGAGCAAGAGCGGGAGGGGCAGCGTTCTGCAAGTACTGGCAGAGGCCATTGTTTCTTTTCTGAGCCTTCCCCCTGCAGAGCCAGTAGGCGGGTGCCATATCTGAGTCTCCATTAACCTGGCTAACACTGTTCACTGCCCTGATGATTGTCTGAAACCACACCCCACCCAACTTGGATATCCAAATAAGCCCTTTTTAGTGGCTTTTCCATACAAACAGCCTGTCTTGGCCTGTGCTTTGAACTTTTCTAAATTTTCAAATCAGTAGCATCTGACCTCAGCGTGCCCCCTACCTCTTGTTAATTGGTCCTAGGCCTGGCATGAATGGCAGCCAGTCTTGGATTGCAGCTTGGTGTCTCTTGGGCACATCCAACCACAGCACAAGTGGCAGTCATGTGCAGATTGCTCTGTAGCTTATGCTGGCTTCCCTGGTCAGGGCACAGACCATGACTTGCACCTCCCAGGAAGCTCCAGAGCCAGGACACCTGGTGGACAGCTTCAGACCACGCCAAAGCACCACCCAACCACCTCCACCAGTGATACACTCAAGGTAGGAACTCAGCAGGTACCTGAGACCCACTGAAGTGAAGTCTGTCCCAGGGGGTTAGCCCCTGCACAGCAGATCCTCCATGGTGGTCTTGGCCACCCCTCAAAGCCCATGGACCTAGGGGGCAAATCTCTCCCATTGATGTGGCAACAGAAATCAAAGGTAAATTATAAAAGGAGGGTTCCTACAGGCCACACAGGGGTACACCTGGAGTGCCCTGTTCAGGTGACTAGGGAGACTGAGGCACTAGGCCCTATAGGACATGTATTACATAAAACCACTCTATCAAGATGAGGAGACATAGCAGCTCTACCGAATACATAGAAAACAAACATAGGGAGGCAGCCAAAATGAGGAGACAAAGAAACATGTTCCAAGTGAAAAAAATAGAACAAAACCCCAGTGGAAAAAAACACTAAAGTAAATCCAAACTAAATGGAGACAAGAAATCTATCAGATGTAGAGTTCAAAACCCTGATTATAAGGATGTTCAATAAAATTAGGTGAAGAATAAACGATCACGCAACAACATCTCTGTATTTGGGTTGGTAAGAACTGAATACTTCCTGGCTTTTTGAGTTTACAGAATTATTTGGCTTACAGCTCCCAGATAACTATATGTCCTCAAAAGTTGTTCTTTGCACAGCCTTGTAGAGAGTCTTCCTCTTCAAGCAAACATTCATCTTCAGCCAATAACTCGGGGGGGGGGGATAACTATTATTTTTGGAGCTTTTCTCTTCATAGCTTCCACTGCTTCAGCATTGGGTCCTGAAAATTATATACACACAACCTTTCCAAACTCCATATTCTTCCCTCTGATCTCAACCAAAATGATGGTCTCTGTTAAATTATTTCCCACCAGTGCTGCAGTTTGAAATTTATTCCAACCAGAAAGTCATTGCAACTAAAAGGTTTCCACCATTTCTTTCCCTTTTGAGAGAAAGTGATCAGAGCTAGTCCTGTTGTACTTGGGATTCAATGTCTAAATCTGTTATTTTTAATATTTTGTTCAGCTCTCTAATTGTTTGCTCACATGGTAGTTTGATATTGTTTCTCTTATCTGGAAGAAGTTCTGTACTACTTACTCAACCATCCATCTCCTATGCTAAAAACAGACAGTCTATATGCCCTTGTGCATTGAATTATCGTTCACTTTGGTATCTCTACCTAACAGTCTTGAGGATCCCAGCAATTAATTATTAAGTTATATTAGAAAACAATTTAAAACTAATTAAGGTACTGATTTTGGTTGTTCTGTTAAATATGTTCCATAATTTTATAAAAAGAAGAGATATCATATGTTGAGTATTGCAGTGGTAAGGAGAGGTTTTTATTTTTTATTTAGTTAAAAGTTTAAGAATAATTTTGAGGCAGCCTCTTCTTCCATGGTAGGGTGAGGGGCTGAAGGCCATTTGCAGGCTGGCCACGCCTCCGTCGGGGAGAGGGTCCCTGCTGGGGGGCATGACCAGCCTGGGCGCGGGGCTGAGGGCCATTTGGGGGTGATTTGCCAGCCAAGCCCCCGGCTTTGTCCAGATGGATATCCGGAAAATCTCTGGAAGGTCTCCTGGTCTAATTAGCATATTACTCATCCAGAAAATCTCTGGAAGGTCTCCTGGTCTAATTAGCATTTTACTCTTTTATTAGTATAGATACCAGAGGCCTGGTGCACAAATTTGTGCACTGGTGGGGTCCCTCAGGTTGGCCTGCTTCCTCTCACAATCTGGGACCCCTTGGGGGATGTCAGACTGCTGGTTTTGGCCCGATCCCCACAGGCTGGGATCCCTGATCCCCGAAACTGACAGTCTGACATTCCCTGAGGGATGTAGTAGTGGTGCCGGGCACCACCCCCACTCATCCTGGCCCCACTGTGCCTGCCATGGCTGCTCAGTAGCTCACTGCCGCAGAGGCGGGAGAGGCTCATGTCGCCGCCACAGCTGTGCTCGCCAGCCGTGAACCTGGCGTCTGGAGCCCATCAGTCAGCTGAGCGAAGCTCCCACTGTGGGAGTGCACTGACCACCAAGGGGCAGCTTCTGCATTGAGCGCCTGCTCCCTGGTGGTCAGTGTGCATCATAGTGGCCAGTTGTTTGGTTGTTCAGTCATTCGGTTGTTTGGTTGCTTAGGCTTTTATATAGAGAGATAGATATGTATAGATATGGAATATATATGTGCATATATATGTATATATATGTATATATGTGTATATATATGTATATATATTGAATATATATGTATATATATTGAATATATATACATATATATGAATATATGTATATATATTCCATAAACTATACAATAATTATTCATTTACTTATTAAAATATGAAGATTACACTGATTTAGGTCCACATAAACTCTTAAGTCCACAAGACAGTAGTTCTGTCTTAAGAATATTTATTTCTCGGACAGTTAGCACTGTGACTGACAGGAAGTTTGTTTTAAATGAGTATTTGTTGGATTAATAAATTTACCTGTAAATGAATACATAAATGAATTGGTAAAAATATATTTTATTGAGTGTCTTCAATGTGTCAGACATTTAATCAGACTCAACAAATATTTTTTAAGAATGCTTTAGTCTGTAGATACTGGGCAAGACATTGTGGTAGGCAACATCCTGGTAACCAGAGAGGTTAAATAATTTAAAGGTCTATATTCAAATAAAGAAAGGTTATTTCATACAATAAGCCCAAATGTAACTCTACTAGATTAAAGAAATATAGAAAAGTAATTTAAATTGAAAAGAATAATTTTTTCAAATTTATAGTCAAAATATTTTTACCTTAATCAAAATAGAATTCTTTAAAGAAAAAGCAAATTGATTTGAAAACTAAACATTTTTAAAACTGTACAATAATAAATAACAAAAACAAAGGCAAATTTATAGACAATATGATAAAGTTCTAGTGTCATTGATAATTAATTAGGTTGCACAAATTGATATGAAATACACTATACATGGAAAGACACATTTTCAAATAACATGAATATAAAATTGAAGGAAAAAATGTAAAGAGTAATTTAAAATGTGGAAATATTTTCACCTAAGTTAAATATTTAAAAAAACATTATTTTTACCACTAGTGACATTTTGGAGGAAAAAAGCTCTTAAATGCCCAATGCTGCCAAAGGTATGAAAAAAATTCAAGATTTGCAATGATGTTGGTATTGTAAATTATTATGCTTATAAAGAAATTTTGCATTTTGAAAAAGAACAAAGGCACATATCATATGGCTTTTCTAATACCACTTCTGGGGATTTTATTATAATATGAATTATACTTTATAATTTGTTATACATTTATTATTTTTAATTATAATAAATTAGAAAAGCCATTGTGATTGGGAAGATTAGGAAGATTGAAGAAATCATTATATATCCACATGAGGAACTATTTTGTGGCTCATATATCATTGTGTTATGAACTTGAGTTTTAGCAATAAATTCTCTTCACTTTAGTCACACCTGAAACATAAATATCAGTCTGCATTCATATACTTTCTGAAAATTTGTGTGCCTTAATTTATTCATTTGTAAAATTTGTATACATATAGTGTTATATACTTGTATATTAACATATACTTATAAATGTTTATATATTTGCCCACATCCTTGTATACATTCATAAATTTCAAGGTGGAATTTCTCTCTAAATTAACTCCCAATAATATGTTGATAATCCTTTTGATAAAACCATTAAACTTTTTATAGTTTACTCTGTGCCAGATGCTCAGAATTCAAAGATAGATAGATATGTATAGATATGGAATATATATGTGTATATATATGTATATATATGTATATATGTGTATATATATGTATATATATTGAATATATATGTATATATATTGAATATATATACATATATATGAATATATGTATATATATTCCATAAACTATACAATAATTATTCATTTACTTATTAAATTATGAAGATTACACTGACTTAGGTCCACATAAACTCTTAAGTCCACAAGGCAGTAGTTCTGTCTTAAGAATATTTATTTCTCGGACAGTTAGCACTGTGACTGACAGGAAGTTTGTTTTAAATGAGTATTTGTTGGATTAATAAATTTACCTGTAAATGAATACATAAATGAATTGGTAAAAATATATTTTATTGAGTGTCTTCAATGTGTCAGACATTTAATCAGACGTTAAGAATATTTAGTCTGTATGCTTTAGTCTGTAGATACTGGGCAAGACATTGTGGTAGGCAACATCCTGGTAACCAGAGAGGTTAAATAATTTAAAGACCTATATTTAAATAAAGAAAGGTTATTTCATACAATAAGCCCAAATGTAATTCTACTAGATTAAAAAAATATAGAAAAGTAATTTAAATTGAAAAGAATAATTTTTTCAAATTTATAGTCAAAATATTTTTACCTTAATCAAAATAGAATTCTTTAAAGAAAAAGCAAATTGATTTGAAAACTAAACATTTTTAAAACTGTACAATAATAAATAACACAAAAAGGCAAATTTATAGACAATATGATAAAGTTCTAGCGTCATTGATAATTAATTAGGTTGCACAAATTGATATGAAATACACTATACATGGAAAGACACATTTTCAAATAACATGAATATAAAATTGAAGAAAAAAGTGTAAAGAGTAATTTAAAATGTGGAAATATTTTCACCTAAGTTAAATATTTAAAAAAAACATTATTTTTACCACTAGTGACATTTGGAGGAAAAAAGCTCTTAAATGCCCAATGCTGCCAAAGGTATGAAAAAAATGCAAGATTTGCAATGATGTTGGTATTGTAAATTATTATGCTTATAAAGAAATTTTGCATTTTGAAAAAGAACAAAGGCACATATCATATGGCTTTTCTAATACCACTTCTGGGGATTTTATTATAATATGAATTATACTTTATAATTTGTTATACATTTATTATTTTTAATTATAATAAATTAGAAAAGCCATTGTGATTGGGAAGATTAGGAAGATTGAAGAAATCATTATATATCCACATGAGGAACTATTTTGTGGCTCATATATCATTGTGTTATGAACTTGAGTTTTAGCAATAAATTCTCTTCACTTTAGTCACAACTGAAACATAAATATCAGTCTGCATTCATATACTTTTTGAAAATTTGTGTGCCTTAATTTATTCATTTGTAAAATTTGTATACATATCGTGTTATATACTTGTATATTAACATATACTTATAAATGTTTATATATTTGCCCACATCCTTGTATACATTCATAAATTTCAAGGTGGAATTTCTCTCTAAATTAACTCCCAATAATATGTTGATAATCCTTTTGATAAAACCATTAAACTTTTTATAGTTTACTCTGTGCCAGATGCTCAGAATTCAAAGATGAATAAGAGACTGTTCTTTTCCTAAGGGAAAGGGTAGTTGACAGCATACAGCCAATGATGAGGTACATTTCTATCAACAGGATTGGGTGAAGGATGATGGAAGGAGGAGATCAATTTTATCTGAGATATTACTACCTTTCTATCAATGTGAAGGCTTGTTTCCTCCTTAACCTACATAAAACTTAGTTTTCCAAATCCTGTTAAAAAGAATATCTATTCTTAATTAGTTTAGGAGTTATGGTAGATTATCCACTGAAAGATTAATTACATGCTTTCCAGTGAAGTATTATAAGCCATAAGTTTAAAGTTGGACCAGATGCAATTCAGCCCTGAAAACTCATTAACCATCTGACCATGTTGCACATATGGTAACAAAGTGAAGAATGTACCCAGTCAAACACACATAAACACTTTTCATCATCATAGGACAACTGCCTCTTAAACTATGCCAGTAATCTTTCAATTTCTCATACCTACAAATATCTACTTTCGGAGTAGAGAAGCTAGCAAAAGAGAGGTTTCAAATGGTGGATTTGTAAACCCACACTAATTATGTAGAAGTAGAGACTGCTGGTCTCTACCTTTGTTGCAAAATCCAGTGTTCTTCTCTTTTAATCTTGTTTGAAAAAGAGTTTTAGGTTAATAATGTCAAACTGCATGTTGGGAGTGGGTATTTTCTCTATGTGGGAAATCAACTGCACTGATTTTATTGGCCAAAATGTTTTAATACAGCAATGAACTAGTTATTAGTTTACCTGAGAGGAACTGTCCTCTCCTCCGCTTCCTTGGCAGGTCTCAAGCTTCTGGGACATTCCAAATCTCCTCCACAATTTATGTTCTCAACACAGTATGACCAATGTCAAAAGTGAAATATTTGACAAAGGAGGCAAGATCATACAATGGAGTAAAGACAATCTCTTAAATAAATAATGTTGGGAAAATTGGACAGGTACATGCAAAAAAATGCAACTAGACCACCAAGTTACACCATACACAAGAATAAACTCAAAATGGATAAAATACTTAAATGTAAGTCGTGAAACCATAAAAATTATAGAAGAAAATATAGGCAGTAAAATCTCAGACATCTCTCCTAACAATATTTTTGCTCATATAGCTTCTAGGGCAGTGGTTCTCAACCTGTGGGTCGCGAACAATGAAAATACATCCTGCATATCAGATATTTACATTATGATTCATAACAGTAGCAAAATTACAGTTATGAAGTAGCAATGAAAATAATTTTATGGTTGGGGGTCACCACAACATGAGGAACTGTATTAAAGGGTCGTGGCATTAGGAAAGTTGAGAACCACTGTTCTAGGGCAAGGAAAACAAAGGAAAAGATAAACAAGTGTGACTACATCACACTAAAAAGCTTTTGCACAGCAAAAGAAACTATTAACAAAATAAAAAGGGAACCCACTGAATGGGAGAAGATATTTGCCAATGATACATGTGATAAGGGGTTAAATTCCAAAATACATATATAAATAACGTATACAACTCAACAACAGGAAAACAAATAACCTAATTTAAAAAATGGGTGCCCTGTCTGGTTAGCGCAGTTGATTTAAAGTCATCCCATATGCCAAGGTTATAGGTTCAGTCCCCAGTAAGGTCATATACAAGAATCAATCAATGAATGCATAAGTAAGTGGAACAACAAATCAATGTCTCCCCCCTTTTTCTTTCTTTTTTTACCTCTCTCTCTCCCCCTCTCTCTTTCTCTCTTCTTTCTTTCCTTCTCCTTCCCTTTCTCTCTCTCTCTTTCAAATCAACAAATGAATTTAAAAAAAATGGGCAAAGGACCTGAATAGACACTTCTCCAAAGAGGACATACAGATGGCCAACAGACATATGAAAAGATGCTCAATGTCAATAATCATTAGGGAGATGCAAATTAAAACCACAATGAGATATCATCTCACACCTGCCAGAATGCTACCATCAATAAATCAAGAAACAACAAGTGCTGGTAGGATGTGGAGAAAAGGGAGTGCTCCTGCACCGTTGGTGGGAATGCTGACTGGTGTAGGCGCTGTGGAAACCAGAATGGCATTTCCTCAAAACATTAAAAATGGAACTGCCTTATGACCCAGCTATCCTAATTCTGGAACTATATCCCAAGAAACCTGAAACACTAATTTGAAAGGATATATGCACTTCTATGTTCAGTTTGTTGCAGTGTTACTTAAAATAGCCAAGGTTTGGAAACAGCCCAAGTGCCCCTCATTAGATGAGTGAATAAAAAAGCTGTGGTACATTTTCACGATGGAATACTACTCGGCCGTAAAAAAGAAAGAAATCTTACCTTTTGTGACAGCATGAATGAACCTGGAGATTCCTATGCTAAATGACATAAGGCAATTAGAGAAAGACAGATGCCATATGATTTCACTAATATGTGGAAACTAATGAACAAAATAAACTCAAAAATCATATAGAAACAGAGGCATGGATACATGGAACAGACTGTCAGCTGTCAGAGGGGAGGTGAATTGGCAGACTGGATGAAGAAAGGTGAAGGGATTAACCAAAAAACTTATACATATCATTCATAGACCTAGACCCGTGGTCGGCAAACCGCAGCTCGAGAGCCGCATGCAGCTCTTTGGCCCCTTAAGTGTGGCTCTTCCACAAAATACCACTGGCGGGTGCGCATGTACAGTGCAATTAAAACTTCGTGGCCCATGCACAGAAGTCGGTATTTTGTGGAAGAGCCGATATTTTGTGGAAGAGCCACACTCAAGGGGCCAAAGAGCCGCATGTGGCTTGCGAGCCATGGTTTGCCGAGCCTCAGTTTGCCGACCACTGACCTAGACTACAGTATGGTGATAGTCAGATGGGAAAAGGGCCAGGGAGGTGAAGGTGGGCAAAGGTGGGAAGGGAAATGGAGAAGGAAAGAGACTGCTTGGGATGATGGGCATACGATGCAGCGTGCCGAAGATGTTTATTGAGTTGTACACTTGAAACCTGTATGGTTTTACAAACTAATGTCACCCCAATCAATTCAACTAAAAAAGAAGCATAGCCCTATATTGTTTGGCTCAGGGGATACAGCATTGATTGGCCTGTGGACTGAGGGGTCCCAGGTTTGATTCTGGTCAAGGGTACATACCTCCATTGTGGACTCCATCCTTGGCCCTGGTTGGGGTGCGTGTGGAGGCAACCAGCCCATGTGTCTCTCTCATGTGATGTTTCTGTATCTCCCTCTCCCTTCCACTCTCTCTCTAAAAAAAAAAAATCAATGAGGATTAACAAAAAATAAAATAAAAAAGATGCATAGGAAACATGGAGATGATGGAAACGTATTCCTAGGTTGCAGGGTTATGCGTCTGTACACATTGATAATGAAAACATTGGAATAAGCTAAGAGAGTCACTTAAAACAGAGGCAGAGACTATCAGGGTAGTAGGACTTACACATTCTATGCACAGTTTGCACCTCAGTTCCCTGAACTGCTATTAACTTGCTAAAGCAGTTGCTAAACTCAGCTCAAGTCTGAGCCATAAACATCCTGGGTCAACTTGCTGTGTAGACACCCATGGACCCCACTTCCTCATTGTAGTTTTTGCTTCCCTCCTTCGCATATTGGAACTAACCAAGCCATCAATCCCTCATTTGCATGAACAAATTACATTTTGTGGTTTTGTCTTTGTAAACCCTGCCTTTCTTTGTTCTCTTCAAACCACAGCTTGGGTTGCTACCTGAATCCGTGTCTCTGGGTTGCAACTCTTTTTGCTCAAATAAATGCTTTTATTTACAAAAGAGAAAAGTAAACATTTTGTGCAACTCTTCCCATTACAAGATGGCAGCCAGCCTCAGCAGCCTGAGCCTAAACCACGTGATAAATGAGGTTTTGCCAAATATCTTAATTTTATAGGTATTTACTGATGCATAACCAACACTAGCATTATACTCGATCTCTATTTTAATGAAACTTATTAATCAAAACAAAGTTTACAAAAGAAAAATAACTGCTTATCTCTTACTTTGAATGTGAATAATCCTTTGAATTCCTTAAAAATAGTTAGCTTACACTTTTATAATAGTGCTATATGTTTCTATTGGCAAAGGAGGATTCTACCTTATAATGTGAATCTTAAAATGTATCCATTTAATTTTTAAAAAATGTATCCATTTCTTCATTGAATTTTCAGCGTTAATGAAAAGAAGTGATAATGAGGGAACTGTCTTTAAGTTTGAGTAGACATTTCTCTATGGGCCTCCATCAATGGTCAAGATGTCAAACAAATTACATATTATTTTCCTCTCCATGAATGTAAGAAAATAAATGTAGATTTAACTTATTATTTCTTCTACTTTTGAAATGTAATGAATAGAACTAATAATTAGCAAATTTCTAAATATATACACTAAGTTGCTTGCATGATTTAGAAAACAACCTGAGTTATTATCTGTTTTTATGGATATTTTTAGAACAATGTATTTATTTGCTGATTGTGGGTATTTATTTTTAAGCAAAAACTTTAAGAGTGAGCACTGTTATTAAAATGTTTGAGAGAAAGTGAACAATATAGCATGTTTTAAAATGCACAGGGAAAAATCATACACTTTTATTCAATAAGTATGTTATTATTAGTTTTCCTTCCTTTTCATTTCCATTTTTCTTTTTCTTTATTAAGTTAGCAATACAATGTTGAAGCCTACCAAAGATTCATAGGCTGAAGGATAGTGATAGGAATTGGGCAAGGCATGTGACATATTAAATTTAATCACTTGTTATTTTAAGGACATTTTGAGCAGATGGTATTGTCCTGTTACAGATAACATATTCAGTTTCACATCACATAGCCTCAATCACATACATGATTGAAGCTCTTGTCTATACAGGTAAATCATCTTTAGTTACACAGAGGAAAAAGAACTGGTGAGTATAGTAGTAAGTAAATAACTACTAAAGAAATTCTGGCTCAAAGTTTACAGAAGTCGTACAAAAGCAATAAGCAATATTTCAGTATAAAATTCAAATATACCTACTGATTTAACAGTGTTCATCTTTACCTCCACTTCATTCTTCATTAGTGTCATGTGTCAACCATCATTTATAAAATAAATAAATAAAAGTGTAATAAAGGAAAAGTAAGGCTAGAAGAAAATTAAAAATAAAGTCATGGCAAGTGAAGTACCATAAAACATTCAATAATTTTCCATATATTTAGCCAGAAGACTGAAAATCTGACCACAGTCATCCCTGTGGTCATGCAGGGGAAATGTAATCAGTTATTTTACCCTTTTTTTTCTTAAGAAATCAAAACAGTTTCAGCACAATATTTTTAAAATAGCTAATATGTGGAAAATTGGGATGAAACATAGTAAATCCATTAATAAAATCTCAGAAAACTCCAAAGGTTCTATTTGGAATCATGGATACTCTTAACACTTTAGCATAATGCTTTGTTCTAGAGGCAACAAAACTTCGAAAATTAATAGAGGATAATAAAATATCTTCAAAAATTTTGACCATGCATTTTGACTACCATCATGTGATTTTTAACCTTTGAAACCTTATAGATTTGGTAGTTGAGCTATGTTTTATAAAAAAGACTTTTAAAGTATTATTAATGCAGCTGAATTAACTAAGGTGTATACAGAGAATATTCAGAAAAGACTTGTACCCGGGTCTTTTTGCCAGTAAAACCTATCTTTGTATTATAACACACTGGCAAGTAACTAAACATGTTTCTTACTATTTTCTAGTTCAATCCAGGACAATTTATTTTGTTAACTGTATATATCTCGTTGAACTTCCCATTCTGGTATACCCTCAACACCTGTCCTTTCACATTCACAACTTTCAAAACATCCTCCCTGTATTTTGTAGAATCACATTCTAACTTGCAATTCCACAAAAATTTGGACAAGAAACTCATCAATTCAGGAATAAGTATATCTCATATACATTGATACAAGGCTATTTCCACACATATTAATGCCTGCTCAACTCTAGTTTAGATAAATTGTATGAATGCTGAAATATCTCACTTAAGCTGATCATTATTACATAATATTTCATATAAAAAAACATATGCACCTTGTGAAGATGTGGAGAAATTAGAACTCTTGTCACTGTTGGTAGTATTGTAAAGTGATACAGCTGCTAATGAAAACAGTATGGCAGTTCAACAAAACATTAAAATTAGAACTTCCATATGACCCAGAAATTTCCACTTCTGGGTATACTTTCAAAACAATTGAAAGCAGGATCTCAAAGAGATATTTTGCACACTCATTCACAGTAAAAAAGGAATAGAACAACCCAAATGTTCATCAACCAATGAATGGATAAAGAAAATGTGGTGTATACATACAGTGGAATATCATTCAGGGTTAAAAAGGAAGGCCTCTGCATGCAGCAACATTTATGAACTTTGAAAGTATTATATTAAGTGAAATAAGCTAGTGACTATCTACACTAATAAAAGAGAAACATGTTAATTGGTGTACGACCGCTACCCTTTTCATTGGCTAATCAGTGAGTATATGCAAATTAACTGTCAGCCAAGATGGCGGCCGGCAGCCAGGCACTGAAGCGAGCACAAGGCTTGCTTGCTGCAGACTCCAACGTTCCCCGCCTAACTTGCCAGCCTCTCAGTTGCAACTCTAAGCAACTATATACTATGTTGCAAATAAGAAGCTAAACAAAACCCCAGAAAAGGGCTTCCATTCAGCCGGGCTCGGACCGCAACATTGTATCGATGTTTTCAGCAGCGAGGCCTCAGAGCTAAAGCTGGCCCAGAAAAAAAAAAAAAAAAAGAGAAGAAAACAAGGAGCGGTTGGAAGCTTTAGTCACTCGCCAGCCGGAAAACAGCCCTCAGCCCCTCACCCAGACTGGCCAGGCACCCCAGTGGGGACCCCCACCCTGATCCAGGACACCCTTCAGGGCAAACCAGCCAGCCCCTACCCATGCACCAGGCCTCTATCCTATATAGTAAAAGGGATTTCACTAGTGAAAGCAGTCAAATTCATAGAAACAGCAAGTACTAGTAGAATAGTGGTTTCCAAGATCTGGAGATAGGAAGAAATGGGAAGTTAGTTGTTAATGGGGATAGAGTTTCCATTTTGCAAAAGGAAAAGTCTGGAAACCTGTCGCACAACAATGTGAATAATGCTACTGAACTGTACGTTTAAATAGTTAAGATGATAAACTTTATATTCTGTGCTTTAAAAAAGAAAACCTATAAGAAATGAAAGAGAATTAGGACATATTATATAATTTCAATGGTCTGTTGAGAAGCTCATCGGCTTCTCAGAAATGATGGATAAATTTCTTTCATAATCTTTATGGAACATGTATCATTTGCTGACATTCTCTTAACTTCCTCTGGGTTTGTTTCTGGTGATTGTGAAATGTTACTCTGTACTAGTAGACTGTGTCAGGGAAATATCTCAGCCTTGTTACCACCTGTTCATTGTAAACTTCCAACTACAATTAGCAGTATCATTCCCAATTTTCTATGTTTTCATTTACAATGAAAACGTGCACTTGGGTGATATGTGATTATGAGTCATTAAAGAAAATGAAAGTAGATAGTAACCTAATTTGGTATAACTATTGTATTATCGGAATTGCAAAATTGTTCTCTTCATTAAAAATTATTTTCTGAATCTTAGATTCTATAAGAAATCCCAGCATACTTGATGTAGTACAGAACTATAATTTAGATTTCTTCTCCTTTACTACATACTAAAGCATGTTACTAAAACCTTACTTTATTAGTAATTGCAAAAAAAAAAACCTTTTAAAAATGATATTTAACAGAGGTGCTAATATATTTTAAGTGACATCATTTCCCTATTGAGATATTTAAAATTGATTTAATTTTGTTGAATTAGGCTACACTAATGGATTAGTGTTACTATAGATAGAGATTTATTTAACTAGGTCTTTTTTCCACGTTTCTGAACTCCCTCATTCCTTTAAAAGTATATTCAATTTTATATGGGCAAATATGCTTTTCTTTTTCAGTTTTACTATTATTCAGTTTTTACCCTTTTAAAAATAAGTCCTGAGTGAATCTACCTTTGTTTTTAAGTAGTTTATTTTAGTTCATGAATCACAAAGTCCTTGAAATATCTTACATTAATCATAGGTGATGTTTCTCCAGTTTTAACCTTCTTACCTAATTAGTTTAACCTCTTTTCAGGAATGAATCTCCATTTTCCATCTTCTTATATACATTGTAATTGCTTAAAAAAAATATGGTTATCTGAAATCCCCAAACTTATTCATTTCCTTTTGCTATCAAAATGGTGTGAAGTCTGAATCATCTACACTAATAAAAGGGAAAGATGCAAATTGACTGTACCTTCCTGAAGCCCACCAGACAATCAGGAGTGAGTATGCAAATTAACCCAACAAAGATGGCGGGTTAATTTGCATACACAGGCTCCAAGTGGCTGGGGGCGGGGCGGGACGCTTGCGTTGTCGCAGGCATTCAGCACCGCCCAAGCTGCTCAGCATCTCTGGGCAGCGTGGGAATGCAGAAAGGTGGCTCTGGGCCTGAACAAAGGCAGAAAGGCAGCTCTGGGCCAGAGCGAAGGTGTTGCCAGCAGCCAGGGGAAGGAAGGCCCAATCTTGCACAAATCTTCATGCATCGGGCCTCTAGTTATTTAGCTAAACATGTACTATTGTGTACATTATTAATATTTGTTGCATTTATTTTCTAATATGGGGTAACTACTCACATAAAAGGTGACAAGGTATTTCTTCTGAGTTTATATCTTCTGTTTCAACACAGTTGCATGATTTAAACATTTCCCAATATTGTCATTAATTAGCCCTTTTACAAGCTGCATTAAATTCTCCAGGTATATATTTTAATCAGTATGACTCTATATATTTGCCATATTACTAATTATTTAAAAATTAAATTCATTATTAATTGATTTGAATTTTAGTACCTCTTTATCAGAACCTCAAGTAAAGTAAAACAATCTGAAGTGTAATTTTCTACAAGAAAAATGAAAACTAAACGAAGAAAATTTAGCCATCGATGCTTGAAGAACTTCCTTACTTTGGGTTCATCTGTTTGTTGTATTAAGTGTGTGGTGCTTGAAAATAAAACTTTCAAAAATCCAACAACCTAGAAATAGCAAAATACAAAGTAAGCACACCCACACGCACACGCGCACACACACACACACACACACACACACAAAGTAAGCACACCCACACGCGCACACACACACACACACACACACACACACACACACACACACACTACCCAAATTATTTCCCCAGTGATACCCTGAATTAATGGTGCAGCATTAACACGCTGAGTTCAGTTCCTTCTCGCCTCCTGTTTCTCAGTGGCATTTTGCAGCATTCTGGAATGACTTTTTTTTCTTTATTTTTATAAACATGTCCTTGCCAGTCTTCTTATCTACTTCAAAGACTCTATATTTATTACTCAATTTACAATCACTATTTCTCCTGAATGAAAAAAACAACACATAGAAATGCAAAATAGATTCCAAATTCTCAGGTGAAAGTTCCTGTCTGTTTACTGAAGTGGAAGTCGTTAATGATGTAAGGCTATTTGAAGAAAATTACTAGGTTCAATTACTTTAATGAGAACTAGCTCCTACAAAATGTTGGTTTAAGAATTGGCTACACAGCAGTAACATATTAGTCAAACTCACCTACTAAAAAAACCCCACATAATTTGCCTTTTGGTTTCTATTTTGATGTGTTTTCCCATATAAAGCCTTCAGATATATAAACATACTTATTTTAAAGTATTCATTTTTTATCCTTATAATGCCATAAAAATAACTAAATGCACTGAATTGATAGAGGGCAAGGTTTCTATCTTGATTATGGTTGTCGGGTGCTAAATAAATATTAGAAAATTAATTAATGAATCATGCAAAAATAATCAATTGTCTCAATCAATTCCCTAAACATGTAAAACCAAATTAACTAGACAATTCTGTTAAAATGGATAATACGTTAACTGCTGTGAAGTCAGTATAAATCAGTGATGGGCAATGGGCTGGCTCTTGGCCACCTGCCTCTATCTAGATGCTGAAATTATTATCCAATTTCAAATAGGACTAAAAATTTAATTGAATTTATTGGGGTGACACTGGTTAATAAAATTATATAAGTTTCAGATGTACAATTCTATAATACATCATCTGTATATTGTATTGTGTGTTCACCACCCAAAGCCAAGTTTCTTTCCATCACCATTTAACCCCCTTTTTTCCCTCTTCTATCTCTCCCCAACCCCACTTTCCTCTTGTAATCGCCATACTGTTGTTTGTGTCTGAGTTTCAATTTTATGTGCCACATATGAGTGAAATCATATGGTTCTTTGCTTTTTCTGACTGACTTATTTCACTTAGCATTATATTCTCAAGGTCCATCCATATTTATGCAAATAGCAATATTTCATTTTTTTCTTATAGCTGAAAGTATTCCATTGTATGTATGTACCACATCTGCTTTATCCAACCCTCTACCAAAGGACGCTTTGGTTGTTTCCATGCCTTTAAAAATGTCATTCATGCCCTTGCTGGTTTGGCTCAGTGGATAGAGCATCGGCCTGTGTACTGCAGGGTCCCAGGTTCGATTCCAGTCAAGGGTACATGCCTGGGTTGCAGACTCAATCCCCAGTAGGGGATGTGCAAGAGGCAGCCTATCAATGATTCTCTCTCATTATTGATGTTTCTATCTCTCTCTCCTCCTCTCTGTAATCAATAATATATAATATAAAATAAAATAAAAATGTCATTCAATTGTCTTGTGGGTTTCTATCATTTCTTGATCTCACCAGAATGTTAGCCTCTACTGTGCTATTAGTTCCAAGAGCTGGTTTGTTTGTTTGTGTGTCTGTATTTTATCCAGTTTTTCTAGTTGCTCTGGGCAGGGCTTTTTTCTTCTTTTTCTTCTTTTTATTTATTTTTTCCTGCAAGGTACTTCATCATAGCCAGTAATAGGATTCCTTTCTAATTCATTTTAAATTACAAACAAAAATAAATAATGGGAAAATATTATGTTTAATTCTAATTGCATTTAATTATTTTAAGTATTCAGTTGCCTCAATATTTGTTTGACCTTAATGACTAGAAGATTTGAAGGGAACAAAATCAGCTACATTTAATATGTCCACACATTACTTCCTGTGTTCTAAATCAG
The DNA here is from genome assembly GCF_000412655.1 of Myotis brandtii. Lineage (NCBI taxonomy): Eukaryota > Metazoa > Chordata > Mammalia > Chiroptera > Vespertilionidae > Myotis > Myotis brandtii. The sequence continues at coordinate 1,135,201 of NW_005354385.1, forward strand.
AAAGCTGAAATTTGTCTTTGTGTCAGACTCTTGTACTTTGAAATGAATCATTTTGATAAACCCTCTTAGTCATGCACATGTAAACCAAGTACCTTTGTATTGTGTTGGCAGCAGGCCTAAATATTTGTTGAGTAAGAAAAATGTCATAGCTCTATGAGAGGTTGATAAGTTTTTTTCATTATGGTGTGAAAGGTTATACCAATTGAATAGTGTGAAATGGGCATCTCTGCAGAGAGATAATTTGTATATTAAGAAGAAATCTTTAGCATCTTATGGTGAAATTCTAATGAAGGAGACAAGGGAAGTGAGGAGCTGAATGCGGAGGTGCCCTAGGAAAAAGGGTCTATCTAGCAAGACAAAGGGAAAAAGGAGAAATAGCCAATAAGGACCTCCCTAATATAAGTGGGGAACCAATGAGCTGCAGGGGAGCAGAAATCTGCTAGACAATTTTGTTTCTTCGTTTTAACTCCCTGAGGAACTATATTGTTTTAAGACAGACATTCCAAGTGGCACAGAAAAACAGAGCTGAGGCCACTGAATGTTGTCTGGGAGGGGCAGTGTATAGCCAGAGATGAAAAAATAAAAGAAAAAGAAATATCTTCAGGAGATGTCTCTATTCCCTAGAGCTCCTAGGAATTACTTGATGAAGTTATTGGATTGATTGTGCTATTCAGAAAGAAATTTGAGTTATTTTATCGTGATACAAACAGAAAAGATAACCTCAAAAAGATAGAAAATATGGACATGCCCAAGTTCCATTGTCTATGAAATTAGGACCAAATTAGAGAAATACAGAGAGTTTCATAGGAAGGCATTTTATACATGAAGAAATAAGAAAACAATCCATATGTTTGTAAAAAAAAAATACTAGAATATGCAGTAACATAGTAAACAGTAAATATGCCTGAATTAAACTTGACATTAATTCTTTTCTCTTTTTAGTGTCGTCACCATCAATGCTAGAAAACAAAAGATCTTTGATGACATGTTATACCTTTGAGAAAAGTAGTTCATATTGATAAGTAGTTCTAGCCTTTAACCCAAAGTGCTGTCTAGAATGAACAGGCCTCTGGTTATAACTTCTAATATATAAGTTAAGTAGGTCTTTAGTTATGCTCTTTTCTGTGGAACCACAAAGTGGCAAATCTCTAAAATTCAAAAACTTCAAAGCATTGTTGGAAATTGATTTATGCTTTTTGAATGGAAGGTAAGTTTTCTTCTCCCTCATCCGTTCTTCTTAAAAATGTCTGCAAACCTTAAAGGAATTTAAGGTTTGGGGAAATAGAGTGAAGCAAAATAATAATAGCATTATTTTTCTTTGCTTAAAATCCTCTACCACTTTCATACTACTATATGCAAATTATACTAAACCACTGGGGAAAACATTTTTTTAAAAAAGCAGTCAATCAACTAGTTGTTTTAATCTTACATATATTACTTTGCAATAATTTGACTACATATTTTTTATAAATAAACTAAAGAAGTTTAGCTTGGTATAAATATATTATTATCTTATTTATTCAGATATTCTAATTTTAAAATGGAAAACCCTACTTTTCTCTCTCAAGAAAAATATATTTAACCTATGTATATGTGTCAGATATACATTAATCTAAATTTACATATTTATATATTATATTTTAATATACAGGTTGTCTCAAAAATGTATATACACACTTTGAATAATTACAAAGGCAGTATTTATTAAAATACATTTTATTTTCAAAATGTAATAGAATCTATAGACATTGTGTGTATACATTTTTGGGGTCACCCTGTATTCCATATGACTATGAAGGCATATAGATATAATAAATATATAAATATCTATAGGTCCCCAAATTCTATGGTTTTATTTTCAGTTCTCAACATTAATTCAATTCAATACACTTTTTAATCAACCATTAAAAATGTGTTACTCTGTTGAAGTGGCCATGACTTTTGTTCCATGTCACTGGTGTTAGTTTAGGTTGACACATGGCTACACGGCATGATGGATCAAAGTAATTAAAGTTCCAATCACTCACCTTTCTATGTTCAACATCAACTCAGCTAGCCTTTACCCTAAGTTCCTACTATTTTAATATTGCCAGATGTGTGTGTGTCTGTGTGCATACATACCCGCATGTGTATGTGCTTCTAAATAATATAGAAATGTCATTACTTTTGTTGCATTTAAGAAATTTTTCAGAATTTTCATTTTAAAGTTTGCTGATGTATTATTAAATTGCTGTCTTTGCCTTGGCGTGTAATGTGAGAGTCATCAGTATATACACGTTATGTCCATCTATCCTATATAATAAAAGGCTAATGTGCAAATTGTCCCCTCAACTAAGAGTTCGACCGAGAGTTCAACCAGGAGATTGATGAGGGGGTGGGGCCAGCTGGCCACCGCCTGCAGCCCCTCCCCACAGCCAGCCCTATCCCCATTCGGCCCCTGACCCCGATCAAGGGCAGGGCCAGCTGGTCAACAGCCCACAGCCCCTCTCCCCACCAGCCCAGCCCAATCGGCTTCGATCAGGGTGGGCCAGCTGGACCCCACTCTGCATGAATTTGTCCACTGGGCCTCTAGTAGAATTATAGATTCTGGGAGAAAGTTTGCATTGTTCTCTGATTGGTCCTTCCCCATTAAGTCAAATAAATATAAGTTCAACCACGAAGTTCGTTATATAATAATCAACTTGTTACAATTTCTCAGATAGAGACTTAGTTTGTTTAGTAGAAGCCTAGGTGGGGAAAAAAGTATATTTCTAAAATATCTACTGTAAAAAAAAGAACCCCAGCAGTTTTTAATAGAAAAAAATCAGTCCATCAAATTATATGACTATTATTTTGACAGAATATTGGATCTGAGGAATTATACTTTTACAAAGCATATCAGTTAAAGATTATATTGTTAACAGATTTATAGTAATAATAATGCAGCCTTTGTTACTATTTGATTAGTGTCATGCATTAATTGCTTTTTTTGTTGATTGATGGCTTTAGGATAATATATTTGTTCCAACTTTTCTACACGAAACATTCTTTTGATCCTGAAAGTTATCCTGTTTGGATCTCCTGGCCTCTGGCACTCACTTGCTAAATGCAGCATGTTGCTTTAACTGTGGATGCCTCAGCTTTTTAAAGCAGAATTCCCTCCATACCAATGAGTCACATGTCACAATAAGGTAGGACTCTTTGCATAGAGGTGCTTTTGCTTGTTAAAATCAATGAAAATTTACCAAATGCATTATTTTTGGTGCTTTAATACACAGGATTTACTATAAGTTCCTGGCTTTTTAATTAGTCTGACCTTTCTGGGCCATGAACGCCAATAGTAAAAGCTGTATTTGCCAGAATTTTTATAAACCAATTGAGTATAGAGAGGAAAATGAAAGATTGATAAATGGTATAATGTGTGTGTGTGTGTGTGTGTGTGTGTGTGTGTAAAATAAAAATGAAAACAATCATCTGCTCTCATCATTATTCAAAAAATCAAGAATATTTCAACAATAAATGTAGAATAAACTTAATTTTACAATAAAAAGAGACTTTCTGGAATATATTGACAATTGGCAAATTTACTCAACAATATATTTTAGTTTTTTATTTTAAAATAAAATGTACAATAATATAGTATTGGCTTGAGTGTAAATTTGACAATGTCTGAATCTGTATCTGACAAAATAACAAGATATCACATAAAAATCTTACTTCTTACAGGTACCTCTTTCATCATTTTATATTAAATAGATGGTCATCACTTAAAAAAGGACTAATTATATTTAACTATTTGCAAAATGTGAGCAGTACTTTAACTTAAATTTATTCTGAGCCATTAAAAAAAATCTAAGAAACAGCCACCCATTTGACTCATAACAGTGACTCTTTTGTCTCTCTGTCTCTAGAATTTATATCTATATCTCTTTTCCAATTCTTTATTTTATAGACTAGAGCAGCCAGCCCTGTATTGAATAGCAAAGTGATAATGAGGATCTCATGTTACACATCTAGATAAAATTCTTCTGGGATTTTACTAGTGAATATAATGAAGCTCTTGGTTTAAAAGAAGTTGTCTTTATCACCTAAAGAGGATTTCCTTTCCTATTTATATATTTTTATTAGGAATAGTTGTTCAATTTTATCAAATGTGAGTTCTATATGTGTTCAAATATTTTTATACTTTTAACCAACCTATCTATAGGTTACAAATCTATTAACAAATTTTCTTATGTTAAATCATTTTTATATTCCTAGGTTAAACTTGAATTGAAGATAATGAAATCCTCCTAATATAAGAATCACTTTTGTACTATCTTAAGTTTTAAACATTTATTAGTATTAGAGATTGAACTATAGTTTTCTGTTGGAGTTTTTCTTATATTTAATAATTGAGATTATACTAATTTTTTACAGTACATAAGATAATTTCACATCTTTTTATTAACTTCTAAAGAGGAAACAAACTTCTTTTTCTTCATTATCTCAATTTTAATCCCTATGAGATATAGAATGAAAAATAGAGACATGGGATAATACAAAGTAAAGAGAAATATGATTTTGAGAAAGAAATTAAGATCAATTTAATAAATTATTTTTTTTCTTGTGCACTTACATAAGTAAACAATATTTAGTACAGATAATCTTCATGATTGCTTCATGGTGTTGGTTGCTATGAAATAACTAGCAATATCAATACAAAACATGAGAAACAAATCTGAAATATGGTCCCAGGTGATTATATTATTGGTACTAACTTTATCTGGGAGTATATCAATTCTTCCAAATATCCATGTATATTTATTAGCAGCAAAATGACATTTACTTTTAAATTCTGAACAGGCATTTGTGTTTTTCATTTTAAAGGTATAATATCCTACACAGACTCAAAATTCATTATCTATGCCAACTTTCATCAATATATTGTATCTGCTAAATTTTAATATTAATTTGGAGGCTAACCCTGCTTAAACATAACTTAAGACATTGGTTCTTAACATTTTTTTTTTAAATCACAGACACTACTGAATAACTGATGCATCTTCTTGACTTTACCAAAGAAAAAATAAATAGAAACTGACAATTGTACATTAAATGTCAAGGCTTTTATCAATTTATTATAATTCACTGAGGGTCTCCAATTTAAGTACATGTGATCTAAGAAGCATTAACTACTTAAATAACCTAGAGGTATTTTGGCTTTTAATAGGATTAAATGAGAGGAGAGATTAAAACTTCATCCCAAATAAACTTTCACGCCATAGAAAATTAAATAGTATGGCTTTTATATTATAAACTAGAGGCCCGGTGCACAAAAATTTGTTGACTCGGGGGGGGGGGGGGGTCCCTCAGCCTGGCCTGTGCCCTCTCGCAGTCTGGGACCCCTCTAGAGATAAGGACCTGCTGGCTTAGGCCTGCTGCCGGGTGGCAGAGGGCAGGCCCAATCCCTAGGTTCAGCCCTTGGTTGGGCTCAGAGCAGGGCTGATTGGGGAGTTGGGGTGCCGCGCCCTGTCATGCACAGAGCAGGGCGGATTGGGAGGTTGCGATGCCACCCTCAGTCACGCTCAGGGTAGGGCCGATTGGGGGGTTGGGGCACCGCCCCCTGTCACACTCAAGGCAGGGTCGATGGGGAGGTTGCGGCGCCACCCCCTGTCACGCACAGAGCAGGGCCAATCAGGGGGTTGGGCACTGCCCCCTGTCATGCACAGAGCAGGGCGGATCAGGAGGTTGCGATGCCACCCTCAGTCACGCTCAGGGTAGGGCCGATTGGGGGGTTGGGGCACCGCCCCCTGTCACACTCAAGGCAGGGTCGATGGGGAGGTTGCGGCGCCACCCCCTGTCACGCACAGAGCAGGGCCAATCAGGGGGTTGGGCACTGCCCCCTGTCATGCACAGAGCAGGGCGGATCGGGAGGTTGCAATGCCACCCCTAGTCACGCTCAGGATAGGGCCGATTGGGGGGTTGGGGCACCGCCCCCTGTCACACTCAAGGCAGGGTCGATGGGGAGGTTGCGGCGCCACCCCCTGTCACGCACAGAGCAGGGCCCATCAGGGGGGTTGGGGCACCACCACTGTCAC
>NW_005354385.1:1141910-1145489 GCF_000412655.1 Myotis brandtii
AGGCGGGGAACGTTGGAGTCCGCTGTCACTGGAGCAAGCAAGCCTCCCTGTTCGCTTCAGTGCATGGCTGCCGGCTGCCATTTGGCTGACAGTTAATTTGCATAAGGATATGCTGATTAGCCAATGGGAAGGGTAGTGGTCGTACGCTAATTACCATGTTTCTCTTTTATTAGTGTAGATACATGAAAATGTCAGAGAAAGTCTCATACTTTCCACAATTAATACATTTTTTTAACCTGAGAATACAATTGAAATTCTCCTGGAATTATAAAGATGAAAAAAACTAAGAACAATTTATTTTTTTTAATGTGTGATTTTATAACTCACCCAGTTTCCAACATTATCATAGAAATAGCCATTCTCCCCTCCTACCACATATCAGAATGTGACTACTTGAAAACAGAGTCTTCACATTCTGAAATTCCCAGGGACAGAAATTTTGGGGAGACTATTCAATCCACTACATGCATGAAAATTTAAGGAGTAGAAATTGATCTGATCTGATTCCTTTTCCACCATTTACTGGTTGTGGGGTTTGGGGCAAAATGCTGAGAACCCCAGGGTTCTCATTGCAGGCTGAAAAGTGGTTAAATGATTCCTATCTCCTAAGTAATATGAATATTAGAAATTGTGCATGTAAAGTTCCTAACATACTCTGATTTGGGAATAAGGAATATTTGATAAATGGGAATTTAAAAATTACATGTCCTAAGTAAAATTTTAATGATAAGAAGTTTAAGTCTTTGAGGTCAAGTGTTTCTTATTTAAAAAAAAAAAACTGTTTTGCACAGATTTAATTCTTCTGGTAGAGGTCGAATTGCATTAAAATGTTAAGTATACTAGGAGACTGTTCAGATGAGATCCTTTTAAGTAAAGTACATTTGTAGGTTTATATTAATATTTGTTACGGTTTGTGGTTATTCCATTTAAGATAAGTTGTTGATGGCCTCTGACTCAATTTTTGCATAAACAGGGCAAAGTGCCTATCAGATATAACCCAACTGGAAGACTTCCAGAACCACAGTTCATGGATGATACTAAGAAACCTCTTGCAAGGAAAGCATACAGTGAAATGATAATTAAAAATAATAATCAAAACAAAAACACAATAGTTTAAAATGGAAATCAGTATTATTCTACAGTCTTAAGTTAGGAAGTTTTTAAAATATGTTTGTTCAGAGAGTTACAATTAAGGCACTTGAACTAAATAGTAAATAGTAATATGTGAGTCAATGGAGTTCAACAAATTGTTTTGAGACTCTCATAGCAATTTCATTGATACATTTCTGAATATGCATACTTTATAATTTTGTTAATCAAACTACTTCACAATTTTCATTGTTCCTTTATCCTTACTTTATAGTCTCACTTTAAAAGAACATTTATTTCTTTAATTTTAAAATTTAGTAAAAGAGACTTTATTTAATAATGTACTTTTTTCACACATTAAAACTTATATAGAACTAATTCAACAGATATTAATATGGATATGACTCCGAAAATGAAGCTGAGTGACAAAAGCTGCAAAAGGAATTATGTATATTTAATAAGAAAATAGCAATGCTGCATATTCTTTATATTTACAAAACTTGTGAATTAAAAGTATAAAACATAAATGAGATTGGGTACAGCTTTATCATAATAATTACATCTGAGGAGGACAAATAGTGAAAGAAATGGGAGTGTGTGGAACTTTAGCTGTTAATATTTTATTTGACAGAGAAAAAGAGATATTTGAAGCAAATATGGCAAAATATTCATTCTTTCTGCTATAGTATTTTTCTGTATATTTCGTATATATACACATGATCATTGTTAAAGTGTGACATTGATTTAGCCATCAAATTGAGGCTAATCTGCTAGCAGAGTTCCTGTCTAATGAAAACAAAATAAGGAAAAGCAACAACTCCCCCCACAAAAAAAATCTGTGATGAGCACCAACCAAAACCATAAAATATTTCTTCTTGTGTTAAAAGACCACAAATAGCACCAGCCAAATCATTCTCTGCATTTTTACAAACAGACAAAAATGCCACTAATTTTCACGACCCTTTTGTTATGTCTTCCTTCTCTCTCCCCAGCCATGTGGTCTTACTCTTACTTTGCGTAGAAGCCAACTTAAGGCAAGCCAAGCCACCAGCAACTCTGATCCCAGACAGGGCCTTGATCCAGGGTGACATGCATTCAAAAGTTGGTGTGCTTAGTAGACTGACCTTCTCCTCCCCTCACTTCTACAGTGTCTGAGTGGGTGTTTGCACAAACATGGTGCAGAACTCATCTTTGGATCTGAAGACACCTTTGAATGAAAGATTTTAGATTTTGTGGTGAGTAAAGAAGGGTGGCTGAGCTAAATAGAAAAGTGAAAAGATTTTGTCAATCTAGGATTTTAGAAGTGTTAGGGACATACTGTTTGTGTGTCCCCAAAATTCATATGTTGAAACTCTACCCACCAATGTGATGGCATTATGAGGTGGGGCTTTTTGGAGGTAAGTAGGGTTTGATAAGATCCTGAGGGTGAAGTCCTCATGAATGGGATTAATGCCTTTACAGAAATCACAGAGTTTGCTTTCTCTCTCTGCTCTCTGATATGAGAACACAAGAGAACGTCCAGCAGTCTAAAACCCGGAAGAGGTTGCAGAACTCACCAGAACCCAACCTTGCTGACACCCTGAATTTGGACTTCCACCCTCCAAAATTGTGAGAAATAAATTTCTGTTGTTTATAAGCCATCTGTGGCATTTTTGTTATAGCAGCGCAAGGAGACTAAGAAAGTACAGAAAATATAGCCCTACCTATAATTTCTAAATTATAATCTCAAACAAGTCCAATCAAATGTCTGTCATTTCTCTACAGAACTAATTTAAAAATGAAGTTTATTTTTCTCTAAATCCATTCAGATTGACTTGGAGAATCATGTTTGAAACAGAAACTATTAAAAGAAGGTAAATTATAGAGTTCATATTTGTTTAAATGGTATATTTAAGTATCAAGTAAGTTTAAATGTTAAAATAGTAAATGGCGAATTCTAATTATATTAGAAGGTGTAGCATTCACCTTCTTGTTTCAGAATTCAGGTGAGAAAGCTAATAGAGGTCTGTGTCATTTTACTTAGGCAATAATCCTGTAATTGGGAAGCAAGTCCTAACTGCTGGGAACATACGTGTGAATTAAGACTTAATGAATGAAACAGCTAAGATTACTTGCAACTTCTAAATCTCCACTGTTAATTTTGTGTTAGCAAAGAGTTGTTCAAATTAAGAATATCAAATTCATTTTACAATACTTATTTCAAAATAATTGCTTGTAATTTTTTTTGTATATTGATGCAATGCAGAAAGAGGTGTCTTAACATTTTTCTTTAATTAGTTCCTCAGCTGCAGGTTATATATATATATATTTGTATGACTAATTTATTTTGTAATTTACTGTCTGATTTAGGAGAATATATATTATATTTCTTTTATATACATACTTTACATTTAAACTTAGTTGATATATGTATTTAGTTTACATACATATACAGTGTTATATTTATAATTATATATGTATATATATATATATAAATATATATATACTGAA
>NW_005354385.1:1145572-1147495 GCF_000412655.1 Myotis brandtii
GTTTCCACCTATTTTTGGATGACTAATTTACTTTTGTAATTTACTATCTGATTCAGGAGAATACCAGTCTAGATTTTTAAAAAAAACTTGGTTTGATCAATATTTATACTAATATCTTAATCTCATTGAGTAGTTTATACTGAAAAATATTATTTACTAATTGAAACAAACCTAAGGATATTTAAAAACTAGTCACAATGCCTGATTAGGATGATCTTGAATTAATTAATTTCCACATTTTCTATATCTGTTGAAAGCTAACTACATCTTGAGTGGGAAGAAAGTGAGGGAAAGCATAGAGGTATAGGTTGGCCACACTGGGTCCATAGGGAAATCTATTGAGCTAATGAAAGTGTTTATTAAGCCAGCTCTAATTCCCTTTAAAATTGCTTTCAAAGATGTTTTCTTAAACTACTGCCTGTCAAACTTAACATGTTGGAAAACCATTTTAAGGCTATTTTCTGAGGATTTTCAAAATCCTGCAGCCACAACCATGCCTTCTTTTTATCTAGGTAATATCATAACTTATATAATACAAAATGTACATAGTAAGCCTTTAATTTCTAGAACACTGTTACTCTAGTAATATTTTTCTTTGTGTTTTATTTTTCTAAAGAACATGCACATACATAATGTGATAGTTATTTCAGTGAATTTTTAAAACCTTTTTCATTTAGTCCAAGGTAGGCACTCTAGTAATAAATGGATTTAAATTTCATATTGTATATTGCTTTCTGTTTAACATTGATACATTAGGTTTAAAAATGACACCTGGCTGTATGAGCCAATAAGTTGTGTTAGAATTATAATTGTATCACCAAAGGACATTGACAGCAGTAACCATGGCTGAAAAGGACTGAATCCACCTCCACTCGATGACCAGTTAACTGGGATATGGCGCTCCACTTTCCTACCACTGGTTCTCACAGTGTTCCTCAAACATACCTTCCCTTCCCAGCTTCAGCACACTTGCATTTGTTCTTTCCTCTGCCTGCAATACTTTTCACATGACTATATATTCACATTAATCTATAACCTATCATAGCCGCCCCATAAACATTTATATCTCACATAAAATGCCGTGTGTTTGGAGACGACTTCTGTGACCACCTGTCACTGGTGATTGTCTAAAGTCATTTATTTCTTCATGTGCTTCCTATATGCCCTTCCATCTCTTCGACCCCTCTCCCCGCATCCAAAAAGGGAAAGCAAAGGACCTGCCTCTTATTTGACACTCTAGTTCAGGGGTCCTCAAACTTTTTAAACAGGGGGCCAGTTCACTGTCCCTCAGACCGTTGGAGGGCCGGACTATAGTTTAAAAAAAAACACTATGAACAAATTCCTATGCACACTGCACATATCTTATTTTGAAGTAAAAAAACAAAATGGGAACAAATACAATATTAGTATTTGCATGTGGCCCACGGGCCGTAGTTTGAGGACCCCTGCTCTAGTTCAAGTAATTAAGCAATGTTTGGCACACACCAGGTGCTCAATAAATATTGTTGATTCATGGAATAACTTTAAAATAGAAATATATTATTATTAAATGAACTTAAAAATTACCTCTTTTGCTTAATTAGTAATAACAATTTTCTAGTGTTCTTCTGCATTTCTATTATATATATACTAGAGGCCCGGTGCACAAAAATTTGTGCACTCGGAGGGGAGGGGGGGTCCCTCAGTCCGGCCTGTGCCCTCTCACAGTCTGGGACCCCTCAGGAGATAACGACCTGCTGGCTTAGGCCTGCTCCTGGGTGGCAGAGGGCAGGCCCAATCCCTAGGTGCAGCCCCTGGTCGGGCTCAGAGCAGGGCGGATCGGGAGGTTGCGATGCCACCCCTAGTCACGCTCAGGGTAGGGCCGATTGGGGGGTTGGGGCACCGCCCCCTGTCACACTCAAGGCAGGGTCGATGGGGAGGTTG
>NW_005354385.1:1148821-1171321 GCF_000412655.1 Myotis brandtii
ATAAATTTAAGCAGGTATTTATAAATTTAAAAGGCAATAAATGATGTATAATAGATATTCTATTCTACTTACATTATAATGATGGAAACAGAAGATCAGATAGCAAGTTATATTTTTCTCAAATTATACTAACTAAAATAAAATGAGACTAAAACTCTGTTCTACCAGTCCTTAGTTATTTTCATAAAACATGCTGAAATCTACTGAAAAAGGTACATGAATCCTTCAACCTGTTTTGAGAAGCAGAAAAGTGAAATAGTAAAAATGGCATTGGGCCCTAACCAGTTTGGCTCAGTGGATAGAGTGTTGGCCTGCAGACTGAAGGGTCCCAGGTTCGATTCCAGTGAAAGGCATGTACCTTGGTTGCCGGCACATCCCTAGTAGGAGGTGTGCAGGAGGCGGCTAATGGATGTTTCTCTCTCATCAATATTTCTCTCTATCCCTCTCTATAAAAAATCAATAAAATATATTTTAAAAAAGAATGGCATTGGATTCAAATGAGGTGCCTTTTATTCTTTGCTGTATTTCTGACTAGTAGTGTAATAAAGAGGTAATATGCAAATTGACCATCACACCCTCACACAAGATGGCTGCCCCCATGTGGTCATAAGATGGCCACTCCCATGTCATCACAAGATGGCCACCACAAAATTGCCGGCAGGTGTGGGCAGTTGGGGACAACCAGGCCTGCAGGGAAGGGCAGTTGGAGGCTACCAGGCTGGCAGGGGAGGGCAGTTGGGGGGGACCAGGCTGGTAGGGGAGCAGCTAGATGTCGATCAGGTTGACAGGGGAGTGGGTGATCAGGCTGGAAGACAGAATCAGGTAGAGGCAATCAGGCAGGCAGACAAGTGAGAGGTTGGGAGTCAGCAGTCCCGAATTGTGATACAGATGTCCGACTGCCGGTTTAGGCCCAATCCCACAGGGGGCAGACGGACATCCCCTGAGGGGTCCCAGATTGGAGAGGGTGCAGGCCAGGCTGAGGGACAACCCCCCCAGTGCACAAATTTTGTGCACTGAGCCTCTAGTCCCAAAATATTTAACTACCCTGAGATTCAGAGGCTGTAAAAGGAAATCATAGTATTTCTTTAAGGCTTAAGTAAGAAAATATATTCAAAGTGCTTAGTAGAGTCCCTGATAATAAATAGTCTCTCAATATGTGGTATTTTGCTGTCATCATGTTAGCTAGTGAGGTAATTGGTATGGTTCTCATAATTCTGATTGACATCAAGAATTGCAGGATTCTCCTTCCAAATCTCTTCTCTATTACAAAAGTGGGAAAATTACCCATCACTGACTCAGGTTATGCCATTTACCTTCATGGCTTCATTAAAGTGCTAGGAAGTCCTTAAATTAAATAGAAGTGGAAGGTATAAAGATTATTGTTCATTAATTACTTTAATTCTTGTTTATGAGCACTTTGTTTTTGCCTCATTAAATTTCAATCAAAACTACAACTGAAGGGAAGAAAAGGTAGTGGTCCCCATTCTAGGAGGAACTGGAGGAGGCTCCCTGAGCAAGGAATAGTTCTCCTCCTTCATCCAAGGGAAATTGGCAGTGCTTCTATTGTCAGTTCTTCAGTCTTCTCAACCTTTCAACTTCCATTAAATGCTGTTAAGTATGGAGTACAACCTAAATCTGTTACCGAAAGAGTTATGAGAACACCATCACTTGATAAATTGCTTCCTAATTATGCAATGTTACTGTTATCTCTTTGTTGGACCAGTGAAACATATGGCTGATGAATGAAAGTGAAGTGCAGGACCAGTGAATCTGAAAGGTGTCATATTTAATATGAGCTTCAGAATTTCTGCCTGGGATAAGCATTCTTAACTGTATACAAATGCTTAGAAGAAAAGAGGAAGTTTTTATTGATTTTTCATTTATTTTTGTGCCACGGTCCTGGGTATTTATCACCTTCTTCTTAAATATTCATGTCTCCTTTTGCATATAAGGTCACTTGTGATTGTCAAAACTGGCAAGATCCTCACAGGCCAGTAACTGCTGTTAGCTGGTAGAGCCCTGTATTTTTATATTGAAAACTCATAGGGTGAGAGTGGCTTTAAGTTGGAAAAGGAAAGAATCAACCAAACATTATAGGTAATATTTGTGCAATTTGCTTGGAAAGCATTTCATAAATGATAACAGTGGCATCATTTTGCTTTTTTATATTTAATGTACAAACTTTGAAGCCCCCCAGCTGCTCCCAAAGCTAAGCACCCAGCTCCCAGGCTGCAGCCAGGCAGCAAACACCACTGCTTCCCTGAGTTCCCCCCTACCTGGATCAGGTACTTATTGCCAGTAGCGACACATTAATCAACTAAAGAGTAGATTAAAGAAGTAATTAAAGTATAAAACAGCAGGAAGGGGACTTGCTTTTCAAAGATGCTGTAATACTTAAGGTTAAGTCAGATCAGCTTACTTACATTGCACCAGGTCTGTCTAAAATGCCATCTCTTTATGGCTCCTCTAACTAGTGAATTCTGCTGAATTTGCTGTCATAATCAATCAGTATGGCTGTTTACTATTGCCATAGAACCAGTGGAAAACTCAGTCCATCTTTTTTTTCCCTTTTAATTCTTTGTAAGGGCCACTCTGTGTTAGGAACTAAAGGGTTTGTAGGAGGGGGGAAAATATATTGAAAGTGTCTGTTGTCTTCCTAACAGTGCCTAGATCATGTGGATCAATTGTGCATTTAACTAACTTTCCTTGCAGCACTGTGCAGAAGAGTAAATGCATGTAAACTATATTTTGACAATGTCTGCATGCCCTTTGAATGATTCTTAAGTTTGATGTTTATTATGTCTCTAAGGCAGTTCTTTTATTTGGAAACAACTTTGAAATTGTAATGGAAATCAATGGATTTAATGATTAAAGGCACAAGAACTCAGATGCACATTTTTCTAGAATGTGTATCTGTGGTCAAATTGCTCAATATAGTACATTACTACTACTTAGCGACTGGAGATGTCCTTATGCTGTTCCAAAGATGTTTTAGACCCAGTGAAATGTGTTCACATGTTAGGAGAAACTTTTTCATTATGTCTTCCTATATTTCATGTATTACTTCCAATAAAAAAGTACTTATATAGTATTATCCCACTTTTCAGATTAAGAAATCTGGGGTACAGCATAAGCATGAACCTTACTCAAGTTCACAGAATTTTTAACTGGCCTATCAAGAGTTGATACACTGATGTTCAACTACTTATGTATACTACTAATGACTGGGTTGTGGTGTTAGTAAAAGCCTAAACTCATATTGTGAGGAAGTTTTAACTTTTAAAAGCATTGTTAATACCTTATAGTGAAGGATAATTTCAGTGAGGCAGAGAATTTACTTACCCTTTTCTTTCTAAGTAGAATAAAGAAACATGTATGTGTGAAATTCCTTTACCATCTAATGTCATTTTAGTAGGCCTGGTGGAATATGTTAATATTTCAGTCTCTTTTCTCGAGATCAATATTGAATCTGTATTACATTGGCTGCCATAGTGACCTTCCTCTTGGATTGCCCCTACCCCTTAACTTTGAAACAGTTACTTCTATCTGAAAATCACTTTCACAACCAGCTGATATTTTATATATAACTAGAGGCCCGATGCATGAAATTTGTGCAAGGGGCTTGGCCCCTGCCACCAAGGCAGCTGCCTCTGCCTCAGCCCCTGCCAGAAGGTCATCTGGAAGGACATTATGGAAGGACATTCAGTCTAATTAGCATATTACACTTTTATTATCAGAGATAGAGGCCCGGTGCATGAAATTCGTGCATGGGGGGGGGGGGGGGGGTTCCCCTTAGCCCCGGGCACCCTCTCAACTCCGGGACCCCTCAGGGAATGTCCAACTGCCGGTTTAGGCCCAAGCCTTAAAATAATGGAATTCCATCTTTAACGTACTAATCTATAATAATAAAAGCCTAATATGCTAATTAGACCAGACAATCTTCTGGACGAAGCCAGGGCTGCATGGGAAGCCCAGGTGCCAGAGGGAAGCCGGTGCCAGTAGCCAGGGGAGAGAAGGCCGACTCTTGCATGAATTTCGTGCATCAGGACTCTAGTAGAGAAAGAAAAAAATAATTGTCAAATAAGGATTCTATACCCAGCACAAATTTTTCTAAAACAAAGCTAAGTGAAATTTTTTTTCAAATAAACAAAAGCTGAGGTAATACATTTTCATCAGACTGCACTATAAGATAGGCTAAAGAATATTAGTACAAAAGCAGTATGATTTCAGATTAAAATCTTGATCTGTGCAAAGAAGTGAAGAGTGACAGTAATGATGAAAATGATAATAAGTAGAAAATACATTTATTTACTTGATTTTAATTGATTCAAATTCATTAATGCAAAAATAATAATACCATACTATGGGGTTCATATAGTATTTAGAATTAAAATGTATGACCACAATAACAAATAATTGAAGAGAAGAAAATGATACATTTAAAAAAACTTTTATGGTTGAAAGCACTACATATGTCCCCTAGCCTGCTCCCATTCCCCACCCCCTGCCCAGGCCTTCACTACAATTTTTTTAAACTATATTTTTATTGATTTTGGAGAGGAAGGGAGAGGGAGAAAGATAAAAACATTAATGATGAGAGAGAATCATTGATTTGCTGCCTCCTACATGCCCCCTACTGGGGATTGAACCCCCACAACCTAGGCATGTGCCCTGACTAGGAATTAAACTGTGACCTCCTGGTTCATAGGACGCTCAACCACTAAGCCACGCTGACTTCAACACACACATATACACTGAGCGGCCAGATTATTATGACCACCTGACGTTTGTAGGCAAATTAGCTATAATTTCGCGCTGAAGTTGCTACAGGCCAGACCATTATAAATAGGGAAGCAGGTTGTTTACCACGACAGTAGAAGTGATTTTTTTTCTGAAGATATAGGTAAACAACACGATTTAACAGCCTTTGAACGTGGGATATATATACACTGAGTGGCCAGATTATTATGACCACCTGACGTTTGTAGGCAAATTAGCTATAATTTCGCGCTGAAGTTGCTACAGGCCAGACCATTATAAATAGGGAAGCAGGTTGTTTACCACGACAGTAGAAGTGATTTTTTTTCTGAAGATATAGGTAAACAACACGATTTAACAGCCTTTGAACGTGGGATATATATACACTGAGTGGCCAGATTATTATGACCACCTGACGTTTGTAGGCAAATTAGCTATAATTTCGCGCTGAAGTTGCTACAGGCCAGACCATTATAAATAGGGAAGCAGGTTGTTTACCACGACAGTAGAAGTGATTTTTTTTCTGAAGATATAGGTAAACAACACGATTTAACAGCCTTTGAACGTGGGATATATATACACTGAGTGGCCAGATTATTATGACCACCTGACGTTTGTAGGCAAATTAGCTATAATTTCGCGCTGAAGTTGCTACAGGCCAGACCATTATAAATAGGGAAGCAGGTTGTTTACCACGACAGTAGAAGTGATTTTTTTTCTGAAGATATAGGTAAACAACACGATTTAACAGCCTTTGAACGTGGGATATATATACACTGAGTGGCCAGATTATTATGACCACCTGACGTTTGTAGGCAAATTAGCTATAATTTCGCGCTGAAGTTGCTACAGGCCAGACCATTATAAATAGGGAAGCAGGTTGTTTACCACGACAGTAGAAGTGATTTTTTTTCTGAAGATATAGGTAAACAACACGATTTAACAGCCTTTGAACGTGGGATATATATACACTGAGTGGCCAGATTATTATGACCACCTGACGTTTGTAGGCAAATTAGCTATAATTTCGCGCTGAAGTTGCTACAGGCCAGACCATTATAAATAGGGAAGCAGGTTGTTTACCACGACAGTAGAAGTGATTTTTTTTCTGAAGATATAGGTAAACAACACGATTTAACAGCCTTTGAACGTGGGATATATATACACTGAGTGGCCAGATTATTATGACCACCTGACGTTTGTTATAATTTACTTCCTTTTGGTTTACACATTAATTTTCTGAAGTGTGTGTTCAATTCTTTACCTATATGACATATTATTGACTTTTATTCAATGTTTTCAATTGACTTTACTCAATTTTCAATTGATGTTTTACTTCAAATGTTCTCCTATTTATTTTATTTTTAGTCATTGAATAAACAAATGAATGAATACTATACGTGTCCATTTTATTTTTCAGTTGGTTTTATCTTACATTTAAAAATCCATGCTTAGTTTTTTTCTATGTCATTTTAATGAGCACATTAATCTTTATGTCTTCCCTCAAATAAGAAAGAACTTTCACTCATAATAACTTTCTTTCCACCCTTTTTTTCTGACCCTAATAATACCTTCTAAAATTTAAATTCTCCAGTTATGATTGAGTTATTTTTATATTTTTAAAATCAGTTCTTACTTTAACAACAGTAAATTTTCCAAATTTTTTTAAGTTAAGTCCCTCAGAATGTATTTGATACTTGTATTTTAGTTGTTATTTTTCTGATTATAAATTCTAGGTTCCATATTATTTTGCTTCAATTTTTTGAAAATATGCCAATATCTCTGGCTTTTATTACTGCTGTTTATGAAGTTTATTTCAGTAAGATTATTTCTTTCTAAAAAATTCTTTCATTGGAATACATTTTTAAATTTCACCATAAAGGGTCAGTGTTTCCTTTTCTTTCATTTTTTTTCTTATATATCATGTTTTGCAGCCTATGAAGCTCTTTGCATCTGATATCTTAATATTATCTTATGACATTTTCACTATAATTTTCTTTAATTATTTTCTGTCCTTCACTTTATTTTCATTCAGAAACTCTACTTATACATATTGACACTTCCATTTCTAGTTACTGCTTTTTCAGCTCACACATTTTGTCATTTAGCTATATCCATTTGAGTATTCAAATGATGTCTAAGTCCTTTATTTCAGTAATTATTTTTATTTAAATGGCCAGATCTCTGCTTGTATCATCTTTGAAGTTACCTGATGCTGTTTTATGGGTGTGTTTTTTGTTTAAGGATGTTGTCTTTGGAAATTCTTTTCTTTGCATATTAGCTCTGCTTTCTCTGTGCTAGGTGCTCAGGTGCTTCCCTATTTGTATAATCTTTGTGATCCTGAGATGACTTCTTCATTCCTGTCCTGACTTCATACTACCCTGGAAGTCTTAGCGATGTGCTTTATATATAATTAGCTGTGTAATATATAGCTTTGTAATGCCAAATGTTGGAATGTGGCTAAGATGGCAGAAGCTAAGTTTTGGATTTGTCCCGTTTAGGAGAATTTAGGAGGGATATGGCATCTCAAGGCAAAGACCTACTGCTGTTATCAAGCACCTTTTACTCCTTCTCTTTTATACTCCACCAGCTAGATGGGCTCCTCAGGGAACTCCCCAGCGCCTCTGCCCTGAGTACAGTTCTTTCCAAAATCTTTTTCTGTGAGTTGTAACTATCTAGCACGTGGTGCAGGATGAGTGTTTGGAGGGGGCATTCAGAGACTGCTCTCTGTACATGTTCTTAATAGCATTCTTTCCAGTGGGGTTTCAGGGTTGGACTGGTGTTATTAGGCATTTTTAGCAATACTGGGCTAGCATGATTGCTTGCTCTATAGTAGAATGGGGTTAGCAGTGCCCAAACACTAAAGGACAGGGAAAAGGTCACAAGTAACAAGTTCTTCCCCAGCTTATCCTCCGCTCCTGACACCTGGCTGCTTTCTATTTGGGGCCATCATTGCCACTACTATGTGTCCCAGGACCCATCTTACTTCTGTCTTTTCCTTGAGGGTTCTCACATGAGTATGTGACTTCCATGTTAATGACTCTTTTAGGTAGATATTTTTAAAGTTGGCTGTGGAAGGTTTTATATATTTGTGCACTTTCTTAGTTTTATAACTATGAAGAAGAACGCTCTTAATTTTCCAGGGAGAGTTACAAAAGATGAAAGGTAAATATTGCTTGTGAGATTTTTTTCCCCAAACACACACATAATTTTATTACCTGTACTGTTATAGCAGGCAACTGTGCTGTTAAACATAAGCTGTAGATATCATTTTTTTCCATAGGAAAATCATGAATAACTTGTACTTTGGACAAATTGAAGTTCTAGACCATTGCTTTTAAAATATTACAAATAACATTGCTCACTTGAAATTAAGGAGTACATATGTAATATCTATTTTTTAACTACCTAGCTATGCTTGCTAATTTAATTTTAATGGGAATTATAGATATATCAAGATTTTCATTATTTTTAATATATAATATTAATTCTTCATTCTGTATCTTTAATAGTGCCTTTTGAAATTATCTCAGAATAATCAAAAGAGTTTTGTTTTCCAATAAAAATATGTTACATTTAAAATAAACCAGACTTAATTAGGGAATGAAATACTCTAATATCGTCCTTAGCTTGACTAACATATTTTTTTATTTGAGGTTTTAAATTTATTCAACTTTTGAAAATCTTTACATATGTATTTTTTAAATTATATTTCTGCATGTGTTTAAAGGGTGCTCCTCGGAGCTCCAGTGGCGCAATCGGTTAGCGCGGTACTTATATAAAGGGTGCTCCTTTTTCGTATACCAGTACACTTTATCTTGTCTTAGCTTATAAAAATATGATCATGTTCATGCAAATTATACCAGCACACTTTTTACCAAAAAAAAAATGATATTACAAATAAGTGTTGTTTGTGACTTTGTTATGTTTTTTCCCCTACTAATTTAAATAGCAATAATTTAGTGGAGTTAAAAAGAGAAGTGACCTCTTTGATTTTTAGAAAAAGGTTTATTACATCTTGTGGATACGGCCTATTTGTGACTATTCTATCAATGAGAGGGAAAATGAAAAGTAAGAATTATCTTCTCCCACCAAGATGTGCTAAATGAAAGGTGCTAAGAGATGTGGAAAAGAATGTGAAGGCTTAAAAATAATGCTGGGCTTTGAATATTTTCCTTCTACTTTTGTTTACTCTTTTTTAAATTATGCTTCATATTATTTGGATAGCAAGTTTCCTGATGGGTGGCACTGGAGTAAAAATGTATTTTACATAAATAAAAAGAAAACACAGAAAAGCCGGTGAAAACATGGCTCTGGGATAATACCCTCAGCTTGTTTGTTTGTGAGATTTGGGAGCTTTGTGATTTAGAAAGCTCCTCGTGATGTATTAATTAACTGAAAACAGGAATGTACTGTGTCCAAACAGTGCATATATTGAGAGGGTGTGATGTGCTGGAGAGGCCTATGTAGGCAATTGTGCTGTGAAACCACAATGAAAAGACTCAGGCAGAAAACAGCTTTCTGAAAGTTGCACTTTTGATGTGTTGGTGACATGAAATTGATGGAGTTAGGTGGAATAATGACTTAGACATTAATCCTTCCTCTCTTCAGACAGGCAGTGTCTTGAGGCGTTCCAAAGGTCTTGTATAGAAAGAGGATTTAGCAAATTCTATTATTTTATCTTTCACAAAACTCACTATTTCTTATAAATACATGAGTACTTTGTATGGGAGTTACCCAGATCTGGTAAATCTGGGAGGAAGCTTGTCAGAATCACATGCTTGCACTCCGGGAGGGTCTACTGTGAGGTACTGTGTAGGGCAGGGGACACACTAAAGCATCTCTGACTAAGCCCATTGCATTAATTCCAAAACAAGGCTCTCAGGTTTGGTCCACCAGCCTTCTCTCCATTACCTTGCAGCCAAAAGCTTCCTTTTATAATAGCTGTGAGTTGGGCTCTTGGGGTGCATCTAATGCCATGGCTTATAGAGGAATCTAATCTAATAATAGACAAACATGGTAATTGACCATACCTTCGCTACACCTCTAATCAGTGTGATATGCAAATTAGCCGCCATCTTTGTTGGCGGTTAATTTGCATACTGCAGGCACCACGGGACAGCGCCATCCCGCCTGCCCCACTGCCATCCTGGCCTGCTATCTGCGACCTGGGGCGGCGGGCCTCTCGTGTGCGACCCAACCTGTGGCTGGTGGGCGGGACCGTGGTGATCCCCGCCACCCGCCCCAACCTCATCCCGCCCTCCCGTGGGGGACCCGGGGCTGGCAGGCTGGAAGGTGGCTCCGGCCGGAGCAGCAAAGACTGAAGGCGGCTCCAGCCGGAGCGTAGGCCTGGGCCCCGGGTCCTGGAGGAAAACCGCTGCCGGCAGCCAGGGGGAGGGAAGGGGAATTGCATGAATCTTTTCATGCAACAGGCCTCTAGTCCTATATAATAAAGAGCTAATATGCTAATTAGAACGGACGGCGGAACAACCTTCTGGAAGGACCTTCCAGAATGACCAGTGGGCGGGGGGTGGGGCTGTGGGTCCATGAGGCAGCCAGGACCAACGCAGCTGGAGCTGCGAAGGCCTACCTTAGCATGAATTTCATGCATCGGGCCTCTAGTATCAACATAAATGTTGTAACGCTGAGAAGTACCAAGACAATGGTTTCCACTTATGTGCATGTATCAGTAGTCGCCAAAAGTTTTCAGATCAGCCTTAAGGAAAATTACTATTTGTTATTTTTAATGTTTCCCCAGGGAATAAGATTTTCTTTTGTATTCGCAGCATTTTTGAGAAAGGGTATATATGTGCCAATGACCTTTCCTGAACTAATAAAGATCTCATAGCTGTTAAATGAGTCACCATATTGTCAAAGCCTTGATAATAAACAACTGGAGAGTTGATCCTCATGACTTTCCTTATATTTCAGTTTTAACTAACATTGTGATTGATGTTTGAATAAGAAATCCACTGTGGTTGTATATGTACACATTTCACATATGCATAATTCTTTAAATCTCTAAAAGTGATCATCATGCCGTACTATCTAGCATTTTAAAATTAAAAATATCAAGAAGAACAAAAATACATTTAGAATTAAGAGGTATGAAACTAGGTGAAAAAGAGCTAAAGAAAAGTCTTTTAAAAGCTGGCTATCAAAATTTTAAAATACACAGATTTTAGATTGTTGTTTGTGCTTCCAGAACAGTAGTAGAATTATCTTTGTCTCAGACCTTTACAGTGATCCTGCCCAGATAGAGTTAGGGAACAGATGTTTCAGAAGTAACCTTTCTGTGAGGAAATGGCCTATCTGACCTAATTATGCGGTCTTTTTTCTCTCTTTTTCTTTCTCTCTTCTACCACTTGGAGGAAAGCTGTGTGGGAAGTAAAAATTCCTCTTCTCACTATGTTTTGCACATTGTCAGAATTTATTAACACAGAATTTTCAGAAGAATGACAGGGTTATTAGACATTTCATGGCAGAAAGTCAAAAATAATTTTGCATCCTGTTTGGTCAAAACTTGTAAAATTTTTAAGAACCACAGAAGTGAAAGTGGTCTTCCAGTGCAGGTGTTAAATGCAGACTTGCCAATATTATAGAACTTGAGCTTCAGAGAGAAAAACAGAGAGTCAAGTGTATACAGTCATATCAACTATTAGCATGTATGGGGTAGATGTTATTATAACATGATAAACCAAGAATCACAGAAATATATGAATACCTTCATTTAGAAGGCCTAACCTACGGACATTCATGTGGAACATTATCTTTGTCTATATCATGCCAGAAAAGAAAACAGTTAAATATTTTAAAAATACAAATAAGTTTTAGAAATGTACCAGTAAATTGATAGTTTCTTTTTCCTTTGGTATACAAAACACTGACCTAACTTATTTTTTTTTCTAATTTTGATGGATACTTTCATTGAATCAATTTGATTGATATGTATAATGTTAAACATGAATAAAAACTAAAACAATTTATTGGCTTGCTAGTAATGTATGTTAAAGAATTTTTACAATTTAAACAAAAGCTATTGTGTTTCTTCGATGGAAAGAATATATATAGCTTATTTTTTATAGTTTGTTTTTTATTTTGTTTTCATTTTATCCCTATGTTGCTATGTACTCATGGTGAAATTTATTTTATCTTGTATTTTCTGGGGAGGAGACAGGACCGAGATGGAGGGGATCAATGGGGGGGCGGGGAATGAAACACCTGTAATACCTTCAATAATAATGGTTTATTAAAAACAAAAAAGAAACACACACACACATAGACAGAAACAAAGTATACATCTCTCCAGACACACAAAGGCAGAGGGATAGTTTGGCATTTTATACACCCAGGTGTTAATACTGGGAATAAAAACAACGACACAAATATATTGCTTTGAAAAAAATCTATGAAAAAATTAATCTGACCAATCTGTAGAACAATGATACAAGTTGAAAATAGACAAAACACAGGTGACTTGAAGGGGAAAGGAGGAAATACTTGTTATATAGATGTATATTTACATCCATATTTACATATTTTCCCAGGTAGTTAATAAATTCAGTAAATATTTAGTAAGTACCTATTAGTCCTGACCACTGGTGTAGACATTTTGACAGATACTAGGAGTGCAAAAATAAAATGACTTAGCTTCTATCATTGAGGAGTATAAGACAAACAGAAGGAGAAAGATATAAAACAACTTCTTGGTGGACAGGAGCCATGACTGTATGGCATAAGCCTGTGTACATTACAGTGAGATACAAGCAGAGATGTATCCACCAGGGTGGATAGAAGTGAAGGTGATCCAGGAACTTCAATGATGGGGTTTTTGTTTGTTTCTTTGTTTTGAGTTGAAATCTATGGAAATGTATGACAGGAGAAGGGCTCAGCAGAGGAAGTCAAGTTAGTTTTACCATTATGGTCTAGAGAATAAGAGCATACTTTCAAACTATAGGATAAAAGAAAAAGACGTATAGAGATAAAATATCAATTAATATAGAATGATAGGTTATGTCTTCAGTCAAAACCAATCATATGACAAAATTACAAAATAATTGATTTTTTTTGGTATCTGAACTACATTACTGCTAGTTGTACACTCCATTTATACCAGGTACCCAGAATTTCATGCTACCACCCGTACTATATTCTATCAGTCTCCCTCAGAACTGCTTGCATTTTGGTTCTCATCCCATCCCATCTCTTCTACTCTGTGCACCATTGCTTCTCACTTAGTGGTTGATGAAAAGCAATCCGATAAGCTAATTCTTACTAAGGTTTAATTACCTAACAGCTTGATTATTAAATCTTCAAGGGTATTTGGATTTTGAATAGAGGACTGTTGGATGCTAAAAGTCTTAACTCAATGGAATTAATTAGTGACTTTATTTTATTTATTTATTTATTTATTTATTTATTGGGGAAGACATTTGATTGGGACAGGGAAGGAGACAGAGAAAAGTAATTCAGCAACACTTCATATTTTTTAAGAAACCACAAGCTCCAGTAGGAACAGAATTATATTTAGAGTTAAAATAATGGTTTTTCAGGTATGTGTGTTGTTAATGTTTAGATATATTACTAAGGCATATCATGACTTATTTCTTTGATTTGTTAGACTGGTAGGTCAAAGAAATATCACACACCCACAAATATTTCCAGGCAAATAAGGCATTCGACCAAATCTCTATGATTCTTTGGGGTTACCAAAGGAATAGGGCCTTAACCATCACTTAGAAAACTTCTTTGGAATGTGAACAGAGGACACAGAGAATCAGCTAGTAGAATGGGCATAATGTAAGCAAGAGTGAGAGAGAAATCAGGCAGTAAGCTAGTGCCTAGACTTTGGATTCAAACCTAAATAAATCCAGGTTCAGAAATGTCCTGACCAAATGATCTTTGGTCAATTTGGTGATTAATTGCTCCACACCTCAAGCTTTTTCTTATGTCATTTGAGAATGCAAATGATGCATACATTAAGTTGTTGAAAGAATTAAATAGGAACTAAATAAAAAGGTGCTTACTAAAATTGCAAGCATCACACATTAAAGTAAATGCACAGGAGATGTAATTAATTAAAAGCATTTAGGCAGAGAGTAAAGTCATTTTTTAAAATTTATTTTTAACATCAGGGGTAGTAGCAGAAGAGACAGAAAACATTGAAGTTACCTTAGTATTTCATTCTGCTGTAAGGAGGAAAGGAAGATCTTACCCAATAAGGATGATAAGCACACAGCTTTCTCCTATTGGGTTAAAACATATCATAGTTAAGACAGTAAAGCTATGGAATATCTGCAGAAACTTTTTTCCCCAAGAGGCTTGCTGTACATCTTCTCAGTTTTCCATTAAACATTTCCTGCATGTACACTTACAATAAATCTTCAATATCCAAAATAAGTTCAGAACATGTGTTCCTTGTCTCCTGAGAGACTTCATAATTACTGAATAAAAACTCACAAAGATGAATTGTTCAAAACTAAGTAAGTAAATAAATAAATAAATAAGGTGTAAATGTAATGCCACCACAAATGTAAGCAAGGTAATCAACTTCCTGTACCTTGTTTGTCTTTCATCAATAGATGAAGTTCAAATAATATATCAAGATAAAATGCCTAGTGTGGTTCTTGGCTGGTAATGAACAAAAATATGGTTATCATTATTATAAGATAGGTAATTTAGTAAACACCTAGCATTGCAACAGATGATTCATTAGAACAAAATCTAAATATCGGACTCAATGGCAATTGCATTATGATCCAAGAGGATCAATACACCATGGAACAGATAATGGGATCTTATGTTGCATTAAGTATAAGTACCATGTTTCCATGAAGGTAAACAATCATTTTACTTTACACAGTCATCATCTAGAGGACTTAGTTCTGAGAGTAATATTTTAAGAATGACTTAAACAAACTATAGAAACTATAGTGAAGAAGATGAAGCAATTTGTAACTTTTGATTTGGAAAAGAGAAATATCTTAAATTGTTACTCTTAAAATATTTAGAGTTGGTATGCTTGAAGTGAGTAATAGGTGAGGATTTGGTGAAGAAAGTTCTTAGATTTTTTAAAACAAATTTTGATGCAAAGGAGAAATAATCAGAGTTTGAGCGAATATATGGACACATATTATGAAGATCTGTCTAATAACTCAGTGATATGTTTAAATGATTGGAAATTATATATATATATATATCACATATGTTTTTATTAATTTTTCATAGATAGAGGAAAGGAGCGAGCGAGAGAGAAACATCAATGTAAAAGAAATATCAATCAGCTGCCTCCTGCATTTCCCCTCCTGGGGATTAAGCCCACTGGGGATGGATCCCACAATCCGGGCGTGTACCCTGACCAGGAATCTAACTGGCGACCTTGGGGTGCACAGAATGATGCTCAACCAACTGAGCTGCAGGAGCCAGGGCTGGAATTTTAATTTTGACCAGCTTTTAGTGATATTTGATTTAGATTAAACATGAGGAAGAAAATAGACATCATGCTTGTCACCAAGTTCCCATCATCGAACCATGAATATATTCTCAGCATATGGCTCTTCCTCACTGTACTGATGGATATCCTTTAATCTATAATCTTAATAGAGTCCTTTAAATTGTATTTAAAATAGTCACTGTCATCAATTAGTATGCCATTCCTGCTAGATGATCTTTGAGGTCCTATACAGTCCAATACCTCATTATATTGATTTTAGAATTATATTATATCATTTGGAAAAGAGGGCATTATGTCTTCCATGAACTTATATAAAAATAAAGAGAATCAAATTTTCAACCAATGTTGTAATGCATATTTCTGCAATAAATAATGTTGATATAATCTTCAAATCTCAACAGAATCACCAGATGGTATATTTTTTAGACAAGTCAAATTTATAACAATGTATTTTTACATTTTGCAATACAACATAAAGCCTAATAATAAGATCTGAATTCTGCAAATACTAGACAAATCTGCAAGTATAACATTCTTCTCTCCTAGTGAACATCCTGTGAATTCATAAATATTTACATATTACAAGTTATAATTATGTAGCACTGGGGAAAAGGGAAATGTAACTGTATATTTATATCTACAAGAATATAAAAGAACATTCATAAATTACAAATGTGCATTGTTCTAAGAAGGGTACCTACTGAGCTTTTGTATTGTAAGGCCAATACATAAGACAAGTTTCTACATCCCCCCCTCAGTGAAATAAAAAAATTATAATTGTAAGTTTGAATGACTATTGATTGCTTATTATAGTTTCTATTAATAGTTGTAAATGATTATGTATGAGCACACCACTGTAGGTATTTGATAATGTAGAAGGGAAAGTTTATATTGCTACAGGGATAATCCTCCGTAAGAAACTGACAAGCATGATTATAAAAAATACTGCAAAGTATGTATTTGCCTTAAAACAATTACCAAAAATAGTGCAGTTAAATGCTATCTTGTTACTGCTTTTCATGTACTAGTTGGCTTTCCACAGTAAATTCTGTCATAGATTAGCCTGAACACTAATAAAGGTCTGCTAAATAAAATAAGATTGAAATTTAGAAATTTGTTATGCATCTATTCATTTCGAGTTATCCCAAAGCTTTAAAAAATAAAAACTGAGAAATGTCTCCCACACGTTTATACTGTTTTCCAAAGGAATTATCATTATTTACATTCTTTTCATTCTTTTCATATTCCCCTCTTCTTATTCTTTTTATTACAAAATATCCCAACCGTTTAATTACTTCATAACTACATTGTTATGCATATCTCTGCAGATACATTTATATATGAGAGTAAATTCAGCTCCTAAATAGTCTCATCTCTGAGGTTGACAGCCCTTGTGTAGCAGTGACCTCTAGTCATCTGATCAAATTTTGGGTTACTTACTAGCTATAATCAAATATATTCTCATCTCTTATTTGAACAAATCATACAGAAATTGAATACAATTTTCTATGAACACTAGCAATATGTTCACTTCTCTGATAATTTTGACATTAAAATTCCATCTTAATAATCCCATCCTTCAGGCTTTTCAGACTCTTAAGGTATTAAAGCAAAAATTATCCTAAGCAGTTAGATTATAATGTATTTAAAGATTAGACATTTCATGTTGAATATTAACTGCTCCATTTCCCAGGAAAAGAAGACTATGCTGATTTCCTTCTATAATTTATACAATTCAAAGGCCAGCTATCCAAGTTTCCAACCATGTTACAGGAAAATAAGCTTTAAAGTGGACTTGAATGCTACAGAGAGTTTTAAAGGTATATGCGATGAATGGCATATTTAGGTAAATTAGAAATATTTACAATGATTTAATTTTATTTCACAATAACATACACAGTGTTATAAAAATTTGACTATATCAAATGCTTTATAATTGGAAAAACAGTTAACTAAATAGTTAAATGTTCTATTTTTTAAAAAAAAATTATCTATGCACCATGTTAACCCTAGGTAATAAATAAGCTGCTTATTGAGTATACCTTTTATTATATGAAATGAAAGAAATTAAAGAAAATGTAAATTAACAGATGAGAAAATTACCTATTGTATTGTTTTTCAGGCTGAAAGGGACCAATGAGATATCAGCTATTATATATTTGTACTCTGGAGAGTCTATATGTGACTGGTTCATAATAAAAATAAAAGCCTGCCCTATTTTAAATTTCTCCAGAGAAAACATTTTGAGCTGATTTCTATATTTCAAAGTAAAAATTAAAAAAAAGATCTAAACCTTATTTTTTTCTTATGTCCATGTTTCTATAATATATGAACCTTTATTCACATGTAATTTAAAGAGAGAAGGTGCTGTGGACTGAATGTTTGTTCCCTGCCCCTCAAATTCATGTATTGAAAGCTAATCTCCATTGTGATGCTATTTGCAGGTGGGGCCTTGAGGAGATGATTGGGTCATGAGGGTGGGTTCCTCATTGAATGGGATCGGTGCCCTTATGAATAGAGACCTCAAAGAGATGCCTTACTGTGTCCACCATGTGAGGAGACAGAGAGAAGGTGTCTATGAACCAGGAAGTGGGCACTCAGCAGACACTGAACATGCTGAACCTTGATCTTGGGAATCCTCCAGAACATGAGCAATATATTTCTTTTGTTATAAGCCATCCAATCCATGGCATCCTGCTACAGCAACCCAAATGGGCTAAAACAATAAGCTTGAGTGTTTATAGAAGGCATGTTGCCAATAGTCTAATTCTGCTTCTATCACTGCTGATCAGAGAAATAAGAACAACTTAAAAATGAATAGAAATAGTTACAATATATACTCTTTTGCACAGTATGTGATAATGCCATTATCTTCACTTGTAACATTAGCAAATCACTTCTACTCACCAAGCTCCATCTCCTACTTAAAAAGATAATTACTCATAATTGTGTGTGTGTGTGTGTGTGTGTGTGTATAATGATTAGATAACATGAAATTATTTTATTTTGGATTAATTTTATTTTAACTTTTAATTACATTATATTGGTTTGGACTCTACTAAAAGTAAATACTAGACTAGATTTCCATGTAGGTGGTTTCTTTGGGAGGTGATAACAGGAAGCACCAGAATGAGAATGAGAAAGCCAGAGCAGTAAGAGAGGTGTAGTTTTCTACTACTGCTTAGCAAGCCACTCCAAAATTATTGGCTTACAAGGACAGCCATTTATTATAGCTCACAATTCTGTGTGTTGACTCACATCAGCTGCTTGGCCTCATTTGGGGCTGCAGTCAATAGTGACTTCTCCTGGGAAGTAGCAGGACAGCTGGATACCAGGAGACTGGCTCTCTGTCTCTGTAATCCTAGAGCCTTTTATATTTTACTAGAGACCTGTTGCATGAAATTCGTGTGTCCGGGGGTCCCTCAGCCCGGCCTGCACCCTCTCCAATCCGGGACTCCTCGGGGGATGTCCGGCTGCCTGTTTAGGCCCCACCCCTGGTCTAAACTGGCAGCCAGACATCCCTCTCGAAATCCGGGACCACTGACTCCTAACCACTTGCCTGCCTACCAGCTTGCTTGCTGCCTAACCGCTCCCCAGCCAGCCTGATGGCCCCCAACTGCCCTCCCCTGCTGGCCTGATGGCCCCCAACTGCCCTCCCCTGGTGGTCTGATCGCCCCTAACCACCTCTGCCTTGGCCCCCACCACCGTGGCTTTATCCAGAGGAAGTTGGATGGTAGGAAAATGCCCGGTCTCCCGGTCTAATTAGCATATTACCCTTTTGTTAGTATAGATGTGACCTCTCCACATGATGTCTCAATAAGATGTTTCCAACGGTAGTATAGTCAGCTATCTTACATGGCATCTCAGGATTTCCAAAAGTATGAAAGAGGAAGTGAACAAGTCATTGTATGTTGAAAACTTCAAACTCCACAGTGTCACTTCCATTAGTTAAAGTGAGACAAGACTACTCAAGGGCATGAACACTGAGAAGGTTGGCTCTTTGGGGCCTGTTTTTGGAGCCTAGTTGCCACTACAAGAGTCAATCCGTTGTAGGTAAATGGAGAGATTTATTTGGGGTAACAGGCGGAATCCTGCTGGAGACGGTGGGATATGTATAAAACCACCTTGGAATTACCTCACTTGAGAGGTGTGGAAGTGGAGATATCTATCAATTCCTATTTGGCTTTGCTAAAGGGATGCTTTTGCAGGAAAACTTCCTGACAGATAGGTAAGCCTGCTAGATATGTAGGCAGAGCACATAGGCCACGCCCTGGAAACCTCTCTCAAAAAGTTGCAGGAAATTTCAATGAGTTGATAGACGTCATGGGAATACAGAGTCCTAAAGGGATAAGGGATAAATGTATAATACACAGCTTACAAATATAACAAAATGAAAATTCAGCCCAAGGAATAAACTTTATCAATATCTTAAAAGTGCTTGTGTTCTTTTCTTTATTCATAATTTCCTCCTGTCCCCAGCGGAATAGCCACTATAATAAATTTTGTTTTAACCATTTCCTTGCTTTAAAAAAAGCATTTATTCTATGAACTTTGTTTTATAAAACTTACATTGCTTAATTTTATTTATTTTGGAAATTTATACTTATGAAAGGATACTATATGTATTTTCTTCAACTTGCCCATTCACGGAACATTGTTTTTCTCATTCATGTTTATGCTTGAAACTGAAGTTGGTTTTTTTTGGTCTTATTTGCTCTATAGTATTTCATCATATAAATATACCACATTTAATTTACTTAATTGCTGAATAATCTTTTCCTGGATGCCAATAATAAAAGATTCATTTTCATCTTATAATTATATCAATTTTTATTTATACATAATAAAGTTACATTATTTTATGTATACAATTTATAATTATTTTAAATATCTATTAAATTAAATTCTTGTCACTATACAAGTTCCCGCAATCTTTTATAATGGTTTTTTCCAGAAGTCAATTTTGTCTGATATTAATACAGTTTCCCATTTTTTTACTAATTATCAGACCTATGTTTATTAATCCATTTACTCTCATTAACTCTATGTTCTTATCTTTTAGGTGTATCAAGCTTTCTTTTTTAACTGGAAAGCTTATCCCACTTACATTACTTTTGATTATTAATGTTTTTGCATTAAATTATATCAAATTAGTATGTATTTGTAATTTACCTGTGTCTGTGCTTCTTTTTGATCTCTTTCTCCTTTTCTGGGGGGGAGATTGTCTTTTTAGGATACTTTATTTTTATTCAACTTTTCCTTTACTTTTTAGAAGTTATATACTATATAATTGAGTTTTTAGTTACTTGAGAGGCATACTTAACCAAGTTTAAAATTAATTAATATGTATATATTGTTAAGTTAGGGTTCTCCAGAGAAACAGAACAAATAGGTGATATAGTATATATATTATGTAATATATATGGTATCTGTATATATAGATATATGTTTCTATCCATATGTATATACATACACATTTATGTGTATATAAAAATATAAAGATTTATTATACAAAAATTGGCTCATGTGATTACATAGGCTGAGAAGTCACAAGAGATGCCATTGATAACATAGACACTCAGGAGAGCCAATGATACTGTTTTGTGTCCAAAAGCCTGAGAACCAAGGGAGCCAGTGATGTGTGAGTCCAAGTCCAAAGGCTGGAGAAGACCTATGTCCCAGTTTAAAGACTCTCAGGCAGAGAGAGCAAACTCTTTATTACTTAACTTTTATTTTAGCCAGGCCTTCAACAGATTGGTGAGTCTTACTCATATTAAAGAGGGCAATCTACTTTGGACAATTCAAATGCTAATCTCATTTCAAAACAGTTTCACAGGCAAACCAGAATAATGTCTAATGAAATATCTGGCACTCCGTGGTCTATTCAAGTTGACATATAATTTAGCCATTGCAATAGCTTTTCCTGAACAATATAAGGAACTTAAACTACTTAGATCCCACGTTCACTCTTCTTATCTAAGTGTGATACTTTGGGTCCTTGGATTATGTTGAAGGATTATTATATTAGATTCCCTTCCTCACTATAAAAGTTTAGTTATTTAAATATGGTGGGAGAGTTACACACTAAGGACAAGTAAGAAAATTTAGAACAACATTATTTATTTACTAGAGGCCTGGTGTATGAAAATTCATGCACTTGAGGGAGGGAGTCCCTAAACCAGGCCTATGCCTTCTGGCAGTCCGGGACCCCTCAGGGGATGTCCACCTGGGGAGTGTGCCTAAACCAGCAGTCGGACATCCCTCTCGCAATCCAGGACCACTGGTTCCTAACCACTCACCTGCCTGCCTACCTGGTCAACCCTAACAACTTTGCCTACCTGCCTGATCGCCCCTAACCACCTCTGCCTACCTGCCTGATCACCCCTAACTGCCTCTGCCTGCCTGCCTGATCGCCCTAACTGCTCTCCCCTGCTGGCCTGATTACCCCTAACTCCTCTGCCTCAGCCCCCACCACTGTGGCTTTGTCCGGAAGGACGTCCAGAAGACGTCCAGTCTATCCTGTCTAATTAGCATATTACCCTTTTATTAGTATAGATATATTATTAATTTTTAAATTAAATCTTTATTGTTGAAAATATTACATATGTCCCCTCCCCCCCCATCCTCCCACCCCAGGCCTTCACAACCCTATTGTCTATGTCCATGGGTTAGTCATATCTGCATACAAGTTTTTCGGTTGATCTCTTCTCACCCACCCTTCCTCGCCTTCTCTCTGAGATTCCATAGTCTGTTCCATGCTTCTCTGTCTCTGGATCTATTTTGTTCATCAGTTTATTTTGTTCATTAGATTCCACATATGATTGAGATCATGCGATACTTGTCTTTCTCTGACTGGCTTATTTAGCTTAGCATAATACTCTGTTTTCCTTTGAGACAGCATGGAGGGACCAGGAGAACATTATTTAATCTAATGGAAAGAATTTAATATAAGGAATTGGTTAGATAGGCCTTGGAGTATAGAGAAGCAAAATAGAAACACTGAAGTATTGTGGAGATGAAAACTACAGAGAAGAGCACCACGCCCAGGGTTGTGGAACAAAGAGAAGATGATGGAGTTATTAGAAGTTGAAAATTATAGAACTGATGCTGCAGGCCTAAAAGTCATCTTTGAGGAAAGAAGCTTGCCTGACTCAGAAGCTCCAAAATAAGGACTCTAAGAATTCAGAACCCCAAAAGAATACCCCTAAAGAGGGGCTGTGCAGTAGTTGGTTATAACTCACCATATAGTCTCCATTTCTGCTTTGCTAATGTGTATCTAATTTCAAACA
>NW_005354385.1:1176321-1181700 GCF_000412655.1 Myotis brandtii
AATAGTCAGTACTTGGATATCTATTTCTATAATTGCATGATTTAAAGAGCCTTCATGACCTAAGTGAACACTCAAAAACTGCCATAGATTTTACACTGAATTCTATGATTGAGAGAAT
Organism: Myotis brandtii; assembly: GCF_000412655.1. NCBI lineage: Eukaryota > Metazoa > Chordata > Mammalia > Chiroptera > Vespertilionidae > Myotis > Myotis brandtii. The sequence continues at coordinate 1,176,440 of NW_005354385.1, forward strand.
TCTGCTCATTGATAGCTGTGCATAATATATAAGCCATGTCAAAGTAATACTCAAAAAATATTTTAATTTTTTATTAAATTAAAACTCCTAGTTGAGATTTTTTATTTTATTGTAATAAAATAATACAATATAATTACTATATTGGTATGGCAGGTACTATGCAATTAGATTTAGTGACCAGTACTTATAATTTCAGAAAGTATATATTTTTGCTCAGGACTATTTCCTTATTCTTAGTTAAGATATTTCCTTTAAACACGTAAGTGTGAAACCCAGCTAAGGATGTATGTGATGGGTGTGTTGGGGTGGATGGTGGAGAGTGTGGATGTAGAGGTTTGTGTAAGTACATGTAAAATATATTGATCCCTTATACTGTCATAAGCAATCTCCATCCAAACCACATTCCATTATCCTTGCCTCACAACTGAGGAATCTGACAACCATGGCTACACAACCAGTAAATGTCAGCTGGAATTCCAACCACATTGGTCTAGTTTCAAATCTTTACATATTAAACTTCTTTGAGTCTAGTATACCTCAATAGCTATTTAATTTTGTGGTTATGTCTGTGTATAACTTAACAACAAGATTTGCCACTCCAATTCTGTGGCTTGCCCTTCCAGCATGTTTGAATATATTTTAGTGACTTATGTCTTAGATTCAACATCTATAGTTCCTAGATAGAAAGTTATTTCACAGGTTTTGATTGCTATCCCCTCAAAATTTCTGAGCAGAATCAGAAATTTTAAGTAATTTTACTGAAAATGTTCCCAACCTATGTAGTCTCTAACTTCTCATTAGCTCTTGATAATTCAAATAGCTTTCCTTAAATTTACTATCTTCTCAAAAGGAAGACAGAAAGAAGAGAGAGAGAGAGAGAGAGAGAGAGAGAGAGAGAGAGAGGGAGAGAGAAAAGCATTGGAGAAGAAAATTTTTAATTTACATAAATTATAATTAATATATAACCTGAAAACAATTTTGAGATCTGCAGAGTTTCTTATGTATTTTAGGCTCCTACAGGAAATTTTAATATCCAATTTAAAAAAAGGAATGTTTGTGGTCCAAGTATTGATTATATGTATGTCTTTGGTGTGTGAAAATTTAACAAGTACACAGTAAATAAGTATCTCTTTCTATAGTTATAGCATAGCCCAAAAATGTTTAAAAGGTTATTTTTTAATAAAAAAGAAAATCCTAGGACTTTTCTTAGCAAAATTTTGCTCTTTTAATTTTTATATCACGTGTCTCTATATCCTACATAACTAAGATATACACAAATCTTTTTTACCAGTGACCAATGAATTAAGATACCTGAAAAGTATTTTCAACTGTATAAGAAAAAATGCCATGATCCCAGATAGTAATGTGATATTATCACTCACTTTATTTTAAGTAGGGATTAAGATTTTTGATATATACGTTATTTTACATGGTGTATTTCTACCTATAAAAATTAAATACAGAAAGACTCCTCCACTTTTATTCCAAAAATTCTCCTTCAAGTGGATCCCACATTTTGATATTCTAGTACTCCTGTGACGACATACTGTATTGCTATCTGTAAGAAGCTTTATTGACTAGATATAGACATTAGTGCTGATTTTACTTCACATAATGGAGAGAATGTAAAAAAGATCTCTACAGTTTGCTGCAATAAGGATAACCTTTCATTTGCACTCATCCCCACACATCACATGAAATACTTGAAATGGGATGACTGAGATATCTGGTCACCTAAGGAATATTGTAGAGTTTAGGTATAAACACTTTAAATAATTTAGTTTATCTTGGCTTTTTCTTTTGTTCTTTAACTGTATTTTAAGTCAGGTTTTGTCTTGAAGATTATACTAGTGAGAAAGTAAATTTTGGTGGAGAAAAGTGATATATATGTTGTACATATATGTTAGTAAAATGAAGAGTAGCCTACAGCGCTAGGCAGGTAGCTCAGTAGGTTAGAGCATCGTCCCCATATGACAAGGTTGCTGTTCTTCCCTGGTCAGGGCACATGCAAGAATCCACCAATGACTGCATAAATAAGTGGAACAACAAATTGATGTTTCTCTCTCTCTCAAATCAATAAAATATAAAAAAGCCTATGTAATGTGATAATAGGTTTTTATTTTCAGTTTTCAAAAGCGGAAAAATTAATTTGAAACAAATGATAAATAAAGCAACACATTTAAATTCAGTATCTGGGATCTTTATTTCTGATAACACTTCCCTTGGCAGTGTAGTTTCTCTGACAATATAGTTTTAAAATTAAATTAGTTAGAACAACTCCCTATAGTTCTATTAGTTTATAGCATTAGCATTCCTAACAATAAAGCCAAATTCTTTTTTTTAATAATTTTTTATTGCTTAAATTATTATAAAGAGTATTACATATGTCTCCTTTTTTTCCCCCCGCCCTTGACAATCCCCTTAAAGCCAAATTCTTAAGACTTTATTATTTTAGTATTTTATTCTGTAATAAAAACAAATCAAATCATCAAAATTACTATATTGCTATTATTTAAAGTAGCTAGTTGATAGTTACTGAAACTTAGAACTTTTAATATGACCAAATCTGAAGTGACTGTTAGAATATGACAACTCCTTCGAGTAGGAGCCTCATTGTAATTTTTGAGCTAAAAGTAGAAAACTATGAGCCACAGTTCAGGAATAGATGCAAAATATATAGCAACTAACATCTAAATTGTGATCTTCCTTTATTAATTTGATTGTTTATTTCTGGTGCATATGCAAGAGTTCCTGAAGTCTTTCAGACCCCCGTGGTTTAATATAAATCTCAAAATACAAAAGCATCTTGTAGAAAATTAGAAAGCAGATGAGACACTTCAGGACTTCAGATCATTTTAGACATGCACATTTTAAGACAACTTCAACACAATTACCCTCTGCTTGCTCTTTTTTTAAAAAAAACACCCACCTCTTTACTTTGTTTTACTCTGTGACAATTATTTTATAAATGGTTTGTAAAAGAAGCCTTGGCTTGAAAATGATTGGCCCACAGGAAGGGTTGAGACTTAACAGGATATTGAAAATGGCAAAGGTCACATTTACCAGATATATTCAACACACCAACTGATAAATTGCCAAAATTGTATTGATATAAAGCAGTATGTAGAGGGTTGTCAGGTTACATTTCACCACACCTTTCCCCATTTTCAAGTCATGTCTCATTCCTGCTTTTATAAATTCAAAGCTTTCCGTTAATGACTGCAGGTGGCATGATTGTTCCAAAGGTATAAGAAACAGCCTCAATAGGATCTCTGAAACATCAGACATTTCAGACAAAACAACAAAAAGAGTATCACCTGTTTCATTTTCATGGGCTTATATCCCTTAAAATGCACAGGGAATGATCTTGCTGAGCTTGTCAAATTACCATGAACATCCCTGAAAAGACATGTCTGTGCTATTGAACCGACAGAGTCAGGGAGACCTGGCCGGACTTACCTGCTGTAGGAGATCCGGCAATTTCAAAACCTTAACATTCTAAAAATGGGGCTTATAACATGTGCCTTTTAGAGCTGCTCTAAAGATTAGAAACATTGTTATTTTCAGTGCCTGGCAAAATATATTTACAGGGGATACTGTATCTGTTTTTACTATAAACAGTACCCAATTATTTAAATGAAAAATTTAGTACTCTAAGGTCTTCAAAAATATAACATAGAAATAAAATTAATTTTGATTCTGTAAGGGGAAAATTTGCAAAAATAAGTATGACTTTCAGAAAAAAAGTCTGGTTTAAAAAAAAAGCATGTTATAAAATACACATAGTATTTTTTTATTTGGAAATACTTAATATGTTTCTAGTTTAAAAATAACAACTCTAGAAGTTATCTTTAAAAATATGTAATCTTTACTAAACTTCATTATTTACATGCTCAATTTAGTTAATTGGAAAATGATGTTGTATGTTTTAACCTTTAAAATTCTTTGAATTTTTTATTCTATAAAAATTTAGTTTTTATTTGGATGCACCCTTAAATTCATATATATGGTGTTTAAAATTTAATAAGAATAATTCTCAATACCTATATTTTCTGTTTATTCTTTTTGATGGGCAAAGAAAAAAATCAATGTATTTTCATGTATTTAACCATCTTGTTAAAAATACAAATTAAAACAAAAATGAGGTATCCTCACACCTGTCAGAATGGCATCAACAAATCAACAAACAGCAAGTGTTGGCTAGGATATGGAGAGAAGAAAACCCTAGGACATCAGTAGGTCAGTGCATAAAAAACTGTGGTAGTCTACACCATGGAATACTACACAGCACTAAAAAAGAAGGATCTTTTACCCTTTGAGACAGCAGGGAGGGACCTGGAGAGTATTACACTAAGCTAAATAAGCCAGTCAGAGAAAGACAAGTATCAATCTCACTCATATGTGGAATCTAATAAACAAAATTAACTGATGAACAAATTGGATACAGAGATATGGAACCATGGAACAGACTTATGAATTTCAGAGGAAAGGAGGGGTTAGGAGGTTGAAAGGAGAGATTAACAGGGAAATTTATATGCACATATGCATAGTTCATGGACACAGACAATAGTGTGGTGAAGGCTTGGGAGGGGCGGGTATAGAGAGGAAGGAGTCAATGGGAAGAAAACAAACAAAACAAAACAACAAAAAACAAAGGAAATATTTGTAATATTTTCAACAATAAAGATAAATTTTAAAAATACAATTGTCTTTATTTAAAAAAAACAAACCTCTTAATACTGTTTTTAAAGAACATAAACTCAATTGGATCTCAATTGAGCTTTACTTGAAATAACATATTTTATTTAAAGACATATGGGAAAGAAATGAAAAAATACTGTGGGTGATATTTGAAATATGACTAATAATTAGTAATCACAATGTTATAGGTTGATACACACTAGTTTTATTTAAAAACTAGAGGCCCGGTTCACAAAAATTTGTGCACTCGGGGGGCGGGGGGAGGGGGGTCCCCCAGCCCGGCCTGTGCCCTCTCGCAGTCTGGGACCCCTCGGGAGATAATGATCTGCTGGCTTAGGCCTGCTCCCGGGTGGCAGAGGGCAGGCCCAATCCCTAAGTGCAGCCCCTGGTCAGGCTCAGAGCAGGGCCGATTGGGGAGTTGGGGCGCCGCCCCGTCATGCACAGAGCAGGGCGGATCGGGAGGTTGCAATGCCACCCTCAGTCACGCTCAGGGTAGGGCCGATTGGGGGGTTGGGGCACCGCCCCCTGTCACACACAGAGCAGGGCCAATCAGGGGGTTG
>NW_005354385.1:1182540-1184447 GCF_000412655.1 Myotis brandtii
GCTGAAAGCTGGTTTCTGGGGTTTTGTTTAGCTTCTATATTTGTTACAATGTTTCAAACTGCCAGGTCAGAGGCCGGCAGCGGCAGGCGGGGAACGTTGGAGTCCGCCAGTCACTGGAGCAGGCAAGCCTCCCTGTTCGCTTCAGTGTCTGGCTGCTGGCCGCCATCTTGGCTGACAGTTAATTTGCATATACTCACTGATTAGCCAATGAAAAGGGTAGCGGTCATACTCTAATTACCATGTTTCTCTTTTATTAGTGTAGATAAGATGTATTGTTACAAGTTCCACTTGTAACAACAATATTCTAGGTTTGGTATTAGTAAAAATGCCTTAATTCATTGTAGCATAAAATAAGGAAAATATATAATATAAAGAAAGTTTATAAAAAATCTGTAAAAGATAAAAAACAAAATTAAAATAGTTATGTATGAAAGCATATAGGGACAAAATTGAGGCAATTTTATTTAAAAAAAAATTTAAACAAAGTAAGCTTTGCATTATAATGAGGGTGGGTCAGTCATAAGTTATGAAATATGTGAAAATGTTTTTGTTTTGTTGCTGTTTTTTTGCATTGTGGTGAGTACAATATTATCTACTATGGGTTTTTTTAGGGTATTTGTTTGTTTGTTTTTAGTTTTTAACTTTTATTTTAAACTAGAGGCCTGATGCACGAAATTCGTGCATGGGGCTTGGCCCTCGCAGCCCCTTGAAGCCTAAGCCGGCTCTCACAGCCCCTCGCAGCCCCGGCCTGCCCTCGCAGCCCTTGCTGCCTTGGCTGGCCCTCACAGCCCGGCTTCGTCTGCAAGGTCATCGGGACGGTTGTCTGGAAGGGTGTCTGGACAGTCGTTCTGCTGTTCTGTCTAATTAGCACATTAGCTCTATATTATATAGGATAGAAAAACATTTCTAGTGCTACAGGTATTTAAAAGGAATCAAAATTTGGTACATAGCAACTCTGGATAATAGAGGCTATACTCTTGAGGACAGCAGGGCAACCCCCAATGGATCTTATAAGAGGAACTCCTGTAAGAAACTCATGTGAGGCAGCTACACCAAGGGAAAGTAGGTGGAGGGAAGTCTGCCCAGTTCTCAGGACCTTTATCTCTGGGGTCAGCCCTCCACAACCTCTTAAGGAAGCTGTGGACTTCAAACCATGGCCCTGAAAAATGCCACTACCCACATTGTGACACAAAACTCACTTTCATAGAAAATATGAAAACACCCAGCTCCAAGAGGGACTGGAGTGATTTGTTGAAGGACAGACATTTTTTCTTAACTAGTTTTAAGGAAGGGATCTAAAACATCATGGTTTGAAGAAAAGAAAAATGACCATAATTCCTCATCCTGGGCCTATAGCTCCCACCACCTATAGTCATACAGGCAGGAGTTATCCACTGTTTTACTCAAAGTTTTTTTTTTGTTTTTTGCTTTTTAATTCCAAGGTGGCTCAGAGATGAGAACATAAGCAGAAATCAGGATACTAGAGAATCCCAAGGAATTAACAAGTTTAGAGGGGAAAAACTTGGTGTTAAAATTTTAAGAGTCAAGAACCAAAAGGAAACATAAAGACATGAGTTTAACATTCTGTTTTGTTTTTATCCTCAAAGAATTGACTAATTTATAAGCTGCATGTGGTAAGATTCTAAACATCTAAGCAGAAATGGGCAACTAAAATATAAAAACTTAAGTAGAGCTTTTGACAGTCTCACAGAGCAGGGAAACAAAAATTGATGTTTGAATACAGAGCTTCCTGAGAGAAAGCGGCCAGGTAGATATACAAATTCTCAGTTGTGACTTCAAAATGGCTAAAACTTAGACTAGAAACATCTCAATCCTAAGTAGATCAAGATGATCTACTGAGTTTTGTTTTTGTTTTCCAGTAGATCTTCTTGACCTAAAAAAAAAAA
>NW_005354385.1:1184579-1191382 GCF_000412655.1 Myotis brandtii
TTATTTAAAAATAAAACAGGTCTAAGGGAACAAAATAATGAAAATAAGAGAGAATATTGATGACGTTAAGATACCGACTTAAAAGTAAATGACATTAATATAAAACAGTAGGCAAGATGAAGAATATCAACAAATCTTAAAATATCTAATAAAATAATTAATAAAAATTTTAGAACAATAATTAAGAATTCAGTTAGTTGAATTAACAACAGATTCAACAAAACATAAAAGAGAATTAGTTACTAGCAATTTAGACAAATAGATCATATCCAGAAAAATACAAAGAGCAAAAAAAACCTGGGAAATACAGCGAAGACTGTAAGAGATTTATAGGACTTTGAGAAATGTCTAATCTATATATATAAAAATCCAGTGTCCATGACAACCAGGACGACCAAATGACCAGTCACATTGAGCACCTCTTGGTCCCTTCCCCCCGGCCCACAGTCTCCGATTACAGCATGGATAATGGGAAATCATGGTGAATGGTGCAGCAGGGTAGGACTGGGAAGCAGGCGGAAGGGGGACCTATTGGTCCCTCCCCCCAGCCACAGGCTTCAGGAAACCGGAGCCATGCTGAGATGAGGGGACCACGACGAACCAAGGTGAGTGGCAGCGGGGCAGGGAGAGGGCAGAATGGTGACCACTTGGTCCCTCCCCTAGGCCCACAGGCTCCAGGGAACGGGAACCATGCTGTGATCAGGGAACCATGGCAAACCAGGGGGTGGCGGTGGGTAGTGGTGAGTGAGCAGAAGATGGCCTAGAGACCCTAACCATGCATGATTTCATGCGCGCTGGGCCTCTAATATATGTATAATTGTAATTCCAAAAAAGGATATAGAGAGTGAAGTAGCAAAAGTAAGTTTTGAAAAGGTAATGGTACTTTCAGTTTTATCTCTGGCATATAAAGATCTTGGAAGTTGTCATCCTATATAATAAAGAGCTAATATGTTATTTAGACCAAACAGCTGAATGACTGTCCGGAAGACCTTCCAGACAAAGCTGGGGCTGTGAGGGCTAGCCGAGGCTGTGAGGGGCTGCAAGGGCTGAGCCCCTTGCACAAAGTTGCGAGGGGCCACGAGGGCTGAGCCCCTTGCACAAATTTCATGCATCGGGCCTCTAGTTTCTACATAAAAGAAAAAAAGGCAAAAAAACAAACAAACACATTTTCTTATTTCTCTCAGATAATTGAGATTATAAGGACATACAGCCACCCCAAAATTTGGAGAAATAGGTGAATACAGATAATGAGAGCCAATATTAGATCAGATTACCTGGAGTGGAAGCCACTGGAGCCATAAACTGGTAGAAACATATAAATGATAACTTTGACAAATTGCTGAAGGTAAAGAATGGTCCCCTATGAGAGCGATAAAATCTTGGGGCTGTAGTTTTATGGCGATTCCCATAGTGTTGTGGATTTTACCTCCTGGAAATCCACCAGGTTCTCACAAGTGAAGGGCCAATAAAATCATTATTATTTCTGGCAAGTAACCATTTTCAAATACAACTAGAGCATTCTCCAGAGCAAAGACCCACTGAGCAAGAAACAAAGTTTTAATTTTTTCTTTTTTTAGCAGCTTATCCAACACCAGGGAAGGAGAATTACCTGATTCCATTCCCTTCAAACCTTCCTTTATCACCTGAGGAAGAATGAAAGTTATACAACACCTGTGAAAGTGACAGCCCTAGGACACAGGCCTACTAAAGAACTGAGACTTAATCAGAGGATTATACAACACTTTCTTTCACTCACACCTTAGCCATATCAACAATGCTTTAGTATAATAACAGTGAATTACAGAGTTGTAAGACACTCATTCTTTTTAAAGAAATTTAAGAGAAACCCTAAAACAAGAGGGGAGGAAAAAAGAAAAGAAAGAAAAAGATAAAAAAAATAAAAATCCAGAACATGAGCGATAATGGAAATCTCAGACAAGAACAGAAAGCAAACATTAAACACAATCCAACTCCTAGCCATAGTAACATAAAACCTCACATTAAAGGCATATGAACCTCAATTCCTATTATGTGGAACTACATAAAAACTTACAAGGCATATAAAAGACAAAAAATATATATTTTAAGAGATAATGCAAGCATTAGAATTGTCCTATATATGACACAATAGTAGAATTATCAGACAGAAAATTTCACAACATATGATTAATGTTTTAAAGGTTCTAATGAAAAAGTAGACAACATGCAAGAACAGAATAGGGCAATCTGAGCAGAAAATTGGGAATCCCAAGAAAGAATTAAAAGGAAATACTGTAACAAAAAATGAAGAATGCCTTTGATGGGCTCATCATTAAACTGGAAAAGTCAAGGAAAAAATTAGTGAGCTTCAAGAAATTTCAATATAAAATTCCTAAAATAGAATGGACATTGAAAAAAAATCAAAGCAGAACTGTTTCTACAAGAATAGTGGAACAATATCAAAAGGTATAATATATGTACAATTGAAATAACAGAAGGTAAAGCAGGAGAAATAATGGCCAGGAATTTTTCAAACTTAATGACAGACACCAAACTACATATCCTGAAACTAATTCTAAAATTTATATGAAAAGATCCAAAATAGTCTAAATAATACTCTGAAATAGGAACAAAGTTGGAGGACTGAAACTACCCTATTTTAAAGACTTACTATAAAGGCATAGTAGTCAAGATTGCTATTGGCAAAGAATAGACACACAGTTCAAATAAACAGAATGGAGAAATTCATAGACCCACATAAAGATAGTCAACTGATCTTTGAAGGATGAAAACAATTCAAGGGAGAAAGATTAGTCTTTTCAACAAATGATATTGGAGAAATAAGACGTGCTAAATAAACTGGATGTAGGCCTTTTTACTTTCACAAAAATTGATTCAAAGTGGTTTAAATATGAATTGCAAAATTATGAAACAACCAGAAAATACATAGGGGAACATATAAGTGTCAGCTTTTCCCTGGGAAATCACCCACCAAACAAGAGCAATGTTTCACCTAATTAACACTTACAGAATCCAGTGTCTGCCTTATAATACCTCTTTATCAATACCTAGCTTATTCTAACAAGTTTCCATTCTCTTTCTACTTAATGGTTTGCTCGTATTATATATCCAGTATCTAAGTTAGATGCTCAATAAGTATATATATATAAATAATTCAGATATATCATGGTTCTTTGAATGCCAGGGTGTACATCTTTGTATCCTCAGCTTAACACAAGCAGTTGCTACCATAAGTGTCCAATAAACTTTTACTGAACTAAATTTAAACAATTATGCATTTAATAGGTTTTTTTGTTTTTGTGTAATAGCCTAACTACCACATTCAATATTGTTCCTAGAGGAAAAATATGTTCCGAGTTCTAAAAATCTCCTAGGAGATGAACTTTTGAAGCTCAATGTGTTTGTAAATTGGAGGACTGTCTGTAATGCAAAAAATACATATGACAATTGCTGATCAAGTCAGTTTTTCAAATGTTCCATATTATGACTGAATAATATTAATTTTGTACTGTGAATTGCTTCCTCTATTACTACCTGCGTTGGAGGGAGCATCAAACACATCAGAACATAACCTGAGAGCTGAAGAGAGTATTGAGAATAGATTCTTTTAAGAGAAAAATATCTTTATAATAGAATAAGTTATTTAACAATATCTTGATTTCACATGTAAAAGGTCATGATTTGCAGTCTGCCACACAGATTTTTTTAAAAAAAATCTTTATTTATAAAACTTAGTTGATCTGTTTTCCTGAAGCCATAATGTCTCTAGGAAAGACCTTTTTCTTTTTTCTCCCCAATCCCACTCAGTCTAATACAGTAGTTCCTCATTCAAATTTGCTTATTGTTTTTAGTTATCATCAATCACAGTTTAGTGGGGTTTTTTTCACACTTTTAGAAATCCTTTGCCTTCTTTCTTCTGTTGTTCTTTATCCTGTGTCAGAGTTAAACTCCGGAAATTGAAGATAGGGAATTTTTATGTATTGTTCTAGTATCAGAGAAGCAGCCAGTGGTTCTCAACCTGTGGGTCACGACCCCTTCACATGGGTCACCTAAGACCATTGACAAACACATATATAATTACATATTGTTTTTGTGATTAATCACTATGCTTTAATTATGTTCAATTTGTAACAAAGAAATGGGGGGTCACCACAACATAAGAGACTGTATTAAAGGGTCACGGCATTAGGAAGGTTGAGAACCACTGGAATGAAAAATAAATAAAATAAAAGTATAACTAATAAACCAATATTTAAGATAACATGAAATACTAAAACATCCTCATTTTATCAATAAAATCTTAATATCAAATCTATACAAAGACAGGACAAGAAAATAAATCTACAGATCAATATCCCTTATGTACAAAGATGGAAAAAAGTAAAAATTTTAGTTTGCTAAAATTCTCTAAATTTACTAGTGAGATCCATTTACTAGTATATATGATTCCAGCTATATATGAAACAAAAATATACCATTAATAAATACGGCTTATCTAAGAAAAGCAAATATAGCATAATATTTGAAAATATAGCGTAATATTTGAAAATCAATCAATGAAATTCACCAAATGAAAAACACATCAGAATTGTTGTACCTTCATTCATGATAAAAAAGAAAAAATTAAAACTTCAAACTAGAAATGCAGGGAAGTCTCTCAATCTAATAAAGTCTATGAGAGGAAAAACAAAAAACAAAAAAAAAACCTCACTAAATGCATTCTTATAATCTGGAACAAGGCAAGTATATTTGCTCTTGTCAATTCTGCAATTTAGTACATGTTCTGCTGATTTCAAGTTGGCAAGAAAAAGATATAAATGGCATACAGTTTAGAAAATAAGAAATAAAATATTCTTTTTTGCAGGCTACATGAACAGGTACATAGGAAATCCTAAGAAATCTATAAAATCTATTAAAGAATGTACATAATCAAAAGTGATAATTTATTGCATTTCTAGATACTACCACCTAATTATTGGAAAATGAATTATTAAAACTATAAAAATAACATAAAAACTGAAACATATAGTGATGAATTTTATCTTTGGAATAAATCTATACAGTGGGTACTATTTTTATTACTGAATACAGAGAAGGAAACTGAGGCATAAAATAGAAAGCCTCTTGCAATTTTCCAACATGTTAGGGTTTTAGTAGCTCTATTTCCCATTGATAGTACATGGAACAACTATAAGTAAAAATCAAGTTTAAAGAAAAATTATTAATTAAATAAAAGGTTTAAAATAAGTTTATTTTTTCTTAACTCTAGACTCTAGAATTCTGTCAATTAGAGTGAAATAAAACTTAAGCAATCTGTAGTATATGCATTCACATTGAGTTTGGGATCAATATCGGATTTCCTTTGCGTAAATAAATTAGTACCAGTCTATTAAGGCTAATTTAAAATTCTGATAAATTTGTCTTGATTTAATTATTCCTGTTAGAATTTCTGGCAATAGTGTGTATTGTGATTCATAAAACTTTGAAATATACCTATATTCAGTTTTAATATATGTACACATAGTGAGTTCACTGCTTTAAATATCTTTTTAATATGTTATAAACTTATCTTAACCTAATCTTTGAAATTATATTATTAGTATTTTATTTTGTTTTTGCCTTACAAAAGGCAGATTTTGTAATTATTAGATTCTAAATTTCATTGATATTAAGTTTTACCCCCAAAGTGATATATCAAGGTATGAATAATATATTTTGCAGATGCATTACATATTAAACTGCACAGATTTGATATAAGCTTGCTGATAATGTGAAACCACATCTGATAAGTAATAAAATTAAGTCATTATTAGTAGGTACACTTAATTTGAAATGGAAGATGTGTTAATGGCTTTTAAATGAGGTATAGTGTATAAAGATTTATATTATGGAAGGTATTTAAATGATTTCAGGAATAAGTGTTACAATTAGCATAATCCTGGCCTTTGGTTTGTATTGCTCTTATTTTCTAACATAACTTTATATAGCAGCAGAACTAATTCTTAAATGAATTTTCCTTTGTTGGTGGAGAAATGACTTATTAATGAATAAACAATAGAAGATAATTCAACAACAAATTGGAGCTGTCATCTTCCAAATGAAAATCTATTTTATATTTCAAAATATGTCACTATGTGCTGAGAGCATAGGAATTAATTCCCACCTTGAGCTCATTACACATTGGATATTTTAAGAAATGCACTTAAAAACTACTTTCCAAACTTGGTAAGTTCTGGCAATGACAGAGGTGTTTGGATAGATTTATAATTGTACTATAACTGTGTATTTATATTTCTAAAATTTTTTAATATTAGAATTTAAAATTATAGCATGCTATTATTTAACATGAATTAAAACAAACATCTTCAACTGGATATTTATCAACACCTTCAGCTGGACATTTCCTACATTACTCCTTTCTTGCACTCTGTCCTTTGTGCTGTCGTGTTGGTACAGGATCAGAGATGGTGCTCCTGGCTGTGTGCTCTTACACTTGGGTTGTTTTGAATAGCAAGAAATAAAAAGGGGACTCTAAGACCAGTTTTACCTCTTATTAGTTTTCATTTGTTTGTTTGTAACTTACTTTTCTAATCAAGAAATATATACTTACAGAAGGACAAACCTTCAAATGTCTTCTATTACAATCCTTAGCAGTCTTTGTCAAGATTTGTAAGCTACTTCTCTCCTGAAGATTTCTTTCCTCAATGGGCACTATATTGTGTTTTAGCCTTTGGGATTTGAGTGCAGACTGACTGTAGACACTATATAGTAAATATAATATAATATAATATAATATAATATAA
>NW_005354385.1:1191759-1192715 GCF_000412655.1 Myotis brandtii
CTGTGACAACCGAAACAACCGGTCGACTGAACAGCAGGCTGCGTGGGGTGACCAGGCCAGCAGTGGGGACGGTGAGGGGTGACCAGGCAGGCAGGGGGGCAGTTGGCGGCAACCAGGCTGGCAAGGGGGGCAGTGAGGAGCAACCAGGCCACCAGGGGGGTGCAGTTGGGGGCAACCAGGCAGGCGGGAGAAGCAATTGGGGGCAACCAGGCTGGCAGGCAGAGGCAGTTAGGGGCAACCTGGTCTGTGGAGGGGCAGTTAGGGGAGATCAGGCCGGCAGGCAGAGGTGGTTAGGGGTGATCAGGCTGGCAAGAGGGCAGTTAGGGGTGATCAGGCAGGCAGGCAGGTGAGCGCTTAGGAGCCTGCAGTCCAGGATTGTGAGAGGGATGTCCGACTGCCGGTTTAGGCCCAATCTGTGGGATCAGATCTAAACCAGCAGTCGGGCATCCCCTGAGGGGTCCCAGATTGGAGATGGTGCAGGCTGGGCTAAGGGGACCCCGGCTCCATGCTCAAATTTCATGCACCGGGCCTCTAGTATAATCCTATCTAATAAAAGAGAAACATGGTAATTAGCCTTACAGCCGCTACCCTGCCCATTGGCTAATCAGGGAGATATGCAAGTTAACTGCCAGCCAAGATGGCCGCCGGCATCCAGGCAGCTTGAAGCAAACAGGGAGGCTTGCTTGTTCCAGTGACTGCAGACTCCAACGTTCCTTGCCTGACTTGCCGGCCTCTCATCTGCAACTCTAAGCAACTATGTTGCAAATATAGAAGCTAAACAAAACCCCAGAAACCTGCTTTAGTCAGCGGGCTTCAGCCAGCCAGACCGCAACATTGTATCAAATACAGAAGGTAAACAAAGGCCAGAAACCTGCTTTCAGCAGCCGAGGCCTCAGAGCTAAAGCTGGCCCAGAATAAAAAAAGAAAAAAAGAAAAAAAGGAGCGGTTGGGAGCTT